>NC_059505.1:10627500-10938750 GCF_914767665.1 Harmonia axyridis
TATGGAGCCAGAATATGCCTTATATTTTTTTCTTATCAATTTATAATTTTAGGAGTCCTTTTGAAAATATTTTTATTGTGAAATCTGAATATCATTATGTTTAGTTTGAGTTTCTGTACTGTATACATTGAAATAATAAATGTAATGTTAGAATCATTTCTGGAAAACTCTTATATTATCCAATTTTGAAGGACTTTTTGTGAATAGAATTTGTTTCAATTATTTCACAGAAGTTCAAGTTTAGGAATGAATAGCATTAAGAAGAGTAAAAGAGATATAGTATATCCAAAGTCACTTGGAGGAAGCCTGAATATTTCAATTATACAAGGGTTGTCCAAGTTTTCAGAAATTCCTTTGGAATTTATGCAAATATTGCTATCAATACTCTCAAATAAACCCCTGTATTTAGCAGATCGTCTTGGAAATAAGAATGTCCCGATTTGATTGATCTTATTGGCTGAATATTTCCCCTTGTATTCCCCTTTTCACTTTGAGAGCATTTTTGGTTTCACTCATTGGCTGCATCTACCACTTCTTAATTACTTTCTAATAATTCGCATGGACCAGTGTAGTCCATAGGGGTATTATTGAAATGCATTGTTATGTAGTTTCAGTTCGTTGTGTGACTGATGCTTTTAATGATTTCGACTATGATGTTTGGCACAATTCTATGGCTTATGTAAAAAAAGATGAATATTTCGCAATCAAATCTATTCCTCCATTTACTTTCAAAGTCAGAATTGATATATGACGGGTTCTGAAGAAAATGATTTCGCATCCCAAAATATCTTCATTCCACTGAAGGAAGAATTGATTAAAATGAGATTAACCAACAAAATTTTCATTACATTTTCTGATTTTAGCAATGTTATTACTGGTTTGAGAAATCATGTAGAAAAGGCATATGATGTTGAGGCTCTCAATACGTCAAATTAGCAGCTACGTACCCAGATCGAAAAATCAATCAAGTATTTTATAGAAAATAGAAATATTTCACCATTTCCTGCCATCAGTTGGGACAGTTTTAATAATCGGTTACATAGTTCATCGGACACTAGAGCCGATGGCACGCCGAGTCTCGCGTTTCCGTCATCACAGCACGCATGCGCTCTCTCCCCCCTGGGACCACCTGCGTACCTCCTCCTCAGGAGGGTCGTCGTTACTAGTGGGGGGAGGTATTTAGTGACTCGGTTTGCTCAAAGATGGCGCCATGGTTGTAATGCGCCACACAACTCATGGCGCATTTATAGGGGTCGACGCGAGGCAAACGATTCACTTCTCACCACAGATAACAGAGTAGAACTTCTCACCCGTTGGTGTGGGAAGGTGTGTCTTAGGCAGAGATCGATGGATGGCCTAACTGAAGAGCCCTCCAGCGATCTCGGGACGAAACACAATACCCCGGGAGGGAGCGGACACAAAAACTTGGCTCGAAAAAGACTCGCCAAAGATCCTTTGGGACATAAGAATGTATGTATAGAACAAGAAAAAAATCCTAGAAGAAGGGTAATAAAATCAACAAAGGTGCCGACAGGTATCAGCGGACAGCCGTATTTACATCTGAAATGCAATTGAAATATTTTTACCTATACTGAATTGAAAATAGAAACTCATCAAGATGGGAAAATGAAAAATTTCTTTGGAGTAATAATAAAGAAATTGAAAAAATGTATCATATTCATCAATATATTAATCTAAATCATTCTTATTTTTGAAATCCTAAACGTAGAATCATATCAATATATGAATTTAATGTGCAATTTCGGATTTCAAAAATTTCATCAGAGGTTGTTTGAAATATCAGGCCAAACACGTAAAAAAAATTCAGATTATATATTTATTTCTATGAAAACACTTCACAGAACTATTTTCGGACTTCATTTCATGAAATATCTTAATATATATATTTCTTGTGTGCGTGTGTATGTGACTGAACTCCTCCTAAACGACTGGACCAATTTTGATGAAATTTTTTGTGTGTGTTCGTGGAGATTCGAGAATGGTTTAGATTTACAGTTTGGTCTACTGGAAAATGTTTTTTCAATTAATTTCTTATTTATAAGGAGTTGTTGATTTTGGAATGTCAAACGATGACATTTTGTGGCTTAGACATAGAAAATCCGTGTTTTTCTCACGGCCAATTGTACGTTGCGTGTTCCAGAGTTGCAGGGCCCCCGCAACCGCGCGTTCAACGCGTGCACCGCACGCGGGCGCCACTCTGAAGGGGCGCCAAAATCTCTTATAGACCGCATGAAAAACCGAAAGACCAAAGGTTTTTGAAAAAGTTTTTTTTTTATTTTTTCAACAATTTTCAACGTGCAAGTTCCCGAACCCGAACGTCGCAATCCCCATAAAATAACCATAAAATAATTATACGATTCTTTTCGAGTAAACAAATCATAAATAATCATCCTTTTGTCGGTACGGGATTTTTTTTATGGACCACCTGCACCGGACGGCGGGCACCATTTCTTCGATCTTCACTAAAACGCATATGGTACACATAAACAATCATAAATACCGAAGCAATAGCTTTTAGCCAGGGGAATTACTGAAACTTTCGCCACCATCTGTAGGAAACATACTACAGGTTACAGAGAATTTCTGAAACTACCAAAATCTGCTTGCTATGCTATAACAGCAGAAACCTATCCAAAGAATAGTTATTTTGTTTCGAAACGTTTAGGGGTTGAGGTCAAGACGCAAAAAATTAAAATACTCGGATAATTAAAAAGATTTGTATTTTGTATAATTGTGGTTTGTTTAACTGTTTCTTGTTGTGATTCAATTAAATTTTATGAAATGGTAAGTACCTATCCACATACAGTATTAGCATTTCTATTAGTCTATAAAATTCGATATTTTTTTTCTGTTTAAACTGGTGCACATCCTAAATTAGCCCATACCTATATACTATAATATTATTTTCATTTGCTTCAAATAGGGAAGTATTGTTTGTAATCGTGAAAAAATTGAATCGACTGTCATATTTTGAATTTGTTACCTGGGGCCACCATAATATTATACTTAATTTTTTTTTAATATGCACCCTGGATCTGTATTATTTATTTGATGTTCGTAGCCGTTTGACATTCTAAAAAAATTATATTTCACCTTTGCCAAAAATTAATTATTATAACAGGAACAGGGTATGTGCTTCAGATCGGTCTTAACTTATTATTATTATTAATATTAACTCCGTTAAGGTTTAAAGGCTCGGATTTAATGTTTAAATAAAAGAATTCGCAGCAGCCAAATCTAGAAAAACATCCATTCAATTTTATCCTTCAATTGAATATTTTATTTGTTATTTGTTTATTGTTT
This sequence comes from Harmonia axyridis, assembly GCF_914767665.1. NCBI lineage: Eukaryota > Metazoa > Arthropoda > Insecta > Coleoptera > Coccinellidae > Harmonia > Harmonia axyridis. The sequence goes on from NC_059505.1 coordinate 10,630,825, forward strand.
GGTTTATATATTTATGAATAGATTAAAGAAGAATAAAGCTCAGGTTTTGAAAACTCTGCAGTTTCATTACAAAATTAAAATAAAATGCGGTTTTGATCGAATGCTTGAATAAAATAATGAAAAATTTGAAAAATGTATTATGCAACAACTGACAACATAAAGTTCTTGAAGCATCCAATAAAGGTTGCTGATAGTTTTTTTAACCCTTCTACAAATAAATTCCTAACAAAAACTGAAACATTTTTTGCCGATTATCCTGCGACGTTTTTCTCCACTTCCCCCCTTTAAGGGGCGCCAAAATATTTTCGGCACGCGGGCGTTGATGGCCCTTGCGGGGGCCCTGCAGAGTTGGAAAACCATCGAGTTTGTTTGTTTATACTCCTCATGGACTAACTAAAAATATTGTACATCCAATGGCATTACGATAAATTAAGTTTTTGTAAATTAAAAAAAAATAAATATATATGTTATAAAATGTTTTGAGTGCAAGCTTTTTCACCTTTCATTAAAATAAGTTAAAGTTTTCATTTACGATGCTGTTATTTATTTAACAAAGTAATAACTTTTCAATAATAATTTTCATCAAAGCGGTCCAGATTGTTTCAGCTCATTAAAAAAAGTATGAAATTAAAGACGTGTGTACAGGACAACGTCTGTCGGGTCCGCTAGTATTTCAATAAAATACTAGGAAGACATCTATTATTCATATATATCAAATACTAGCTGACCCGGCGAACTTCGTACCGCCCTATAATCAAGAAATATATGTTACCTTTCAATCTGAATTAAGTTGATTTCTTTATTAAGTATTGCTGTCGGTATATCAATTAATCAAAATTATTCCAAAAACAAAGTGTTTATTATTCTAATGCTTTATGATACACAATATTCTTAGTTTTATTGTTTGGCGCGTATATAAATAGTGTTGTTGGTATTCCGACACGGAAACAGGCGACATATAACTGGCCATGTGAAAGTGAAAAACATGAATTTTCAAGATTAATGCCACAAACACTTAGCGACTGCCCTTGTGATTTATTTATCGCCATTGCAAATGCTAGCCGCACTGGAAATTGTAACCGTTTAAAGTCGAACGGCATGTCGTTCGGAATTAGAGAAATCCGTGGAATTAAAACGTCTTCTCCTATGGACTTCCCTTTAAAAATTGTGGCTTCTATCACGTTATTCATTAATCTCTTTACCGCAAGTCGGGTGCCATTGCAAAGACGTGGCTGGTTTATATTCCGCAACATGATTATTACCGATCCGATTTTTAATTGCAGATTATGAGGTGGTAATCCGGGTAATTCCAGCGAATTTAAGAATTCCGTTGGATAGTTAACAATGTCATCTTGGTTAGTGACATTTTGCCGGCATTTTTAGAAACAAAAATTCAACTGAAAATAAAAAAAAAAACTATAGTACCTATTCTTTTGTAAAAGTATGAAAATGGTCTATCAAAACTTTCCAACACTATATTAATTTGATTACCTTGTTGAATAAAAACTTCAGAAAAAAACACACACTACAAATTATCCTGTAGAAACCAATGTAAAAAGTACACTAAGAAATGGTAAATGAATGACTTATCAAACTGAGAGAGTGTTAACACGTGGCTCGATAATCAAGACAAATTATCTCCGTAAAATTACTTATCTTTTCCAGATCAAATTTTCGTGTTGTGCCTGATTTTATCTGGAGGTAGGAGGTCAACAATAATTTTTGAAGGATATTGTTTGGTTTTGATGATATTATATATAATTTTTTCATTAGTTTCTGCTGTTACATTATTTGTTTATCATCATACGTTTGACGCTTGCGTCGATTTCTCCACCAGTTGCGCGTAACAGTCGAGCGAACATGGCACCACATTTAACAATACTCGAAACTCGAATACTCCCAGTACTTGTTAGGGATGGGAATACCGGTTACTCACCAGTCGCGTTTCATTCGCGACCGCTCCAGAAAAATACCGCGATTTTGTAACTGTGGTTACAGGTAACAAAACCGTAGGCGATTGCAACTAAGTTGAGTACCAGCGACGGAGGAACGAAGGAAACGAGACCGTTGGTATACCTAGACTATTTGTGGACTGTCCTGTTGAATAATAATTCATTGTTTATTGAGTTTCTACGTAATTTTAGAAGAACGTATACAAGCATAACAAAATCATAAAACTATAAAAATGTTTTGGTGGCTCAGAATAACAACAAAGGTTAGAATCTTCGAAGGGCACCTCATTAAAAACAGATGGTGTAAACTCCAGTGGAAATATACCATCATCGGATAATCTAGGTATTACGTGAAAAAAATTATATCTGGAATTTCATTGGCAAATTGAATATTACAAATTGATAGAAACTTATTTCACATATAGTAATATCTAGAATCGATTTTTTGTTTACCGTTATTTTACAGAGAATTTTTGAGTATATTTGGATTTCCGATTGAGAATAAGGTTCAATTGTTGAAAGTAATCTCGGACTAACTAATTTACATTTGCTACAACCAATTTTTATCGAAGAAATAATCAAAAAATATTAAAAAAAAACATCGAAAATATTGAAATCATTAATCGAATTGTTTAGTTCTAATTCTGGAAAATACTATGGAAATCAAATATATTCCATTAGGCACTGAAAACACAATGGCAAAAACGATTTTTACGAAGTTACAGGAAGGTAAAGTAATTTCTCCTCGTTGAACATGGCGCAAATGAATGAAAAAAAATTAAAAGCACTGACAGCAGGAGTTTTTGGGTGATCATAAATGAATTTAGTTTTGTAAAAGGCACTGGCGTACTATTTTTTTTTTCGATGTTAATATTCGAAGTCCGGTGCCGGTACGCCGTAACTATCGTTACTTTGGAACCGGTTACTTTACGTTTGAGGAACGCGCGACTACGTTACTCAAAAATACCGTTCCAAAATCGCGGTATTGAAATACCGTCCCATCCCTAGTAAGGGCGCGCCCCTCCTCTTCAGAGCCATCATATTAAGAAATGAAAAAAGATATGTTTTTTTCATTTTTATGTGAATTTGTAACTGTCTGCCAGCACCAACCCACCCCCCCCCCTGAAATCCTGAATCCGCACCTGTACATATCACCCAAGATATCTCTATTGGAATAGGTATAGATATTTTCTAAATCCTATCAATGGACGTATGATCATAGTATAAGGAAAGGATTCCTTATACTATGGTATGGTATAAGGTTACAACCAGGGGCAGATGGACAAATCGTTTTCGTCGGCTTTTAAATCAATAAAAACCAAAATATTTTTGGTGTTGAAAAGCTCGACCTCTAAAGATTTATTTTTGAAAATAATTATAAAACAAAAATAAGAGAGAAAGAAAAGTTTCATTGATGGTCATCGACTTGAGGTCCTCCAGCCACAAAAATAATATAACGCAAAAAAAAATGTTAAGTAATCTGATAAGAAAAGGTACGTGACTGATCTTGACCTTGGTTTTGGATTTACGTGGAAAAACTGAAAACATAGATAAACTAATCCTTCTAGTTCATCTATGCACTCGTCAGTCAACTTCATAACAAAATAACAGCTGTATGAGGTGTACTCTCAACTCTGATTTTGACAACTATGATGTCAACAAAACAAGAATTCAATTTGTAGTTTTTATTTGCAAATGAAAATTTGGGAATTTATACCTATATATCAAATATTTGAAGCAATGATAAAATACAATTCTCTTTATTGAAAATGCATGAAGATACGTTGAAGAATTTCCTTGGATTTACGGCGTCAATAAGTACTATACTTCAATTTTTGACTGGAGCGTAAGTCTACATTATAAAAAATGGAGTAGTGATATTTTTTTAAATGTAATTTATTTTTTAGTCTAGTATGTCAGAAGGTTGTTACTAATAAGAGTACCGGCGATCAATCCGCATTACCATTTGTGTGCGGTTGTCTTTCTACAAGTCTTTGGCTAAGATATGGGTTCTTTATAAAAGATACCTCTATTATACTGGTAAATTCAATTGGCGCTGCCTTATTTTTTGGATATGTGATAACATTTGCACTTTACAGTATAAGAAAGGTGAATATTCTCAACTAATTTGTTATATGTAGTTAGTTTTTAAGTATGCAATTAATATAAATGAAGTTTCTAATTCTAGTTTTTTCAGGGTGTTGTATGTCGACAAGTTTCAGGATGTGCTTTGACTTTAACATTTATTTTAATCTATATACAAAATGTAGCGTCGCCTCCAATAGCTCAGAGGCATTTAGGTCTAATATGTACACTAATGACGATATTATTTTTCGGTGCACCATTAGTGTCACTAATGCATGTGTTGAAAGTACGCAGCACTGAAAGTTTACCATTCCCCATAATACTTTCATCATTCCTAGTTTCTGCCCAGTGGATGGTATATGGAGTCCTCTTAGGAGATCCATATGTGCAAGTAAGTTTTGAATAATTCGAATTTAATGTTTTATATATTCTTATTGAAAAATGTCTTTGCCATTTACACACTATGAACTCTTCAGTTTTTATTAATTCTCTGTGTGTCACAAATTCAAAGCACATGATTTTTCCAATAAAATTTATTTGTAGTTTATTCAATTTAGAAAATAGTACTTTTATTCAAAGATTTTTGAGTATTTTCCTTCAAGAAAATATGTTTTTTCTTACTTCATCAATAATTAATAGATTTGGTCCTAATTTCATTCCTTATAGATATTAAATAACATAATAAAACAAAGTTATTTCTACAGATCACTGGTAATTACTTTGGTTTATTATTTTTACTTCATCAATTACCTATACCTAGATCAAACATCGTTTTAGGTAATAATAAAATATGTCCTAGGAATTCTAACATTATTATTGTTTTTTTTCTTAATAGATCTCAAAGAACTAAAATAATTTCAATCTTCTCATTACTTATTACATTGTTGATTTCAACGGTTCTATACTCATTGCTTTTTTTTTAGATTCCAAACTTTCTTGGATGTGTTCTCACAGGGTTCCAACTATGTTTATTTTATTGTTTTGCACAAGGTTCAAAGGGTTATTCAAGTGAACTGATATAAATGAGTATTATTCGTTGTTGAAAATGAAGTATAAATAAAAGAGGTTGCCAATTTTGTACAAAGATTTATTTTTATTATACTATTCCTTTCCATATGAAACTGCTATGTGAAAGATTTCTACCGATTATGAACCAGTGATACATGTTCGTACTTTAACCAAAAGAAGAATTTTCTTCCTAAAAATTGCCTTTTATCCTTCCTTTAATAATAACCTTAGACTCTATGATAGTATATCTATGATAATAACCAATTAAAGTATTTCATATTTTTGTCCCAACATTGTAAAAAAAATATTGTTCTCTGAAGCATTTAAGCCCTGAGAACGGGTATAGTATACAACGATATATTACCATTAGGATTTCTATTTACAGAGTTCAACCAGAAAAAAGTTTAAGTGTGAGCTCAAGCGTTTCCCTACGTTTCTGAGGAAGTTAAAAGACATCGTTATATTGATGTAAAATAAAAATTTAATAAGTTTATCAGGAAGTTTCATTCAATAAAATCAGACAATACTGTATAAATACAAGTTGTGTGTCTTCTTCTGTGGTAGTGGTATAAAGAACAATTTAAGATGTCTAAATCTAATACAAATACATGTTGATTACAATTTTACCCAAAAAATTATTATCACAGAATGTCACAGATTAGTCTTTATTATTATCATAGATTAGTCTTTATTGTTATCAAAGACTAACTAGTAGTCTGTGTTATTATATTGAGAGTAGTTCAAAACAACTATAACCTGCCATTTCAAAATCAATCAGTAGAATTGACCCAAAAAAAATCCAATTTGGTTTTAATGCATGCGATGAAAAAGAGTCAATAAATGAAATATAAATAAAATACTATATCAATAAATTCCTCATAGTATTTTGTGGACTGAAATGAGTTCCTGTAATTCAAATGAAATTTATCATGAGAGACAAGTGAGAGAATTGTGTGCCCTTCATGCGCTGAATAATTTATTTCAATGTAAGGACTTCTCTAAATCTGAATTAGATCTCATTTGTAATAACTTATCTCCTGATAATTGGATAAATCCTCATAAATCTATGTTAGGCATTGGTAATTATGATATTAATGTTATTATGAAAGCCTTGCAATCAAGAGGCTGTGAAGCAATTTGGTTCGATAAAAGAAAGTAAGTACTGCATATTCCTAAATTTTTGGAAACTTCAATTTTTATACATTTTTTAGGGATCCTACTTCTTTGAATTTTCGAAATATTATTGGTTTAATCTTCAATATCCCGAGTGACTACAAATTTAGTTTCATTACAATACCTTTGAATAGAAAACATTGGGCCACAATAAGAGAAATTGATGGAATATTTTATAATTTAGATTCCAAACTTGATGCTCCACTAGCAATAGGAACTGTAAGTAATATGATTGAGTAGTTCAAATATTCTAGTTGAAGTAACAATATCCTCGGAGGTTTCTTGTGTTTGTATATTATTAAGGTGCGATTCCACGAAAACTGTGTTTGGCATGACCATTTGGTGCAGCTCTCCAACAGTGTGTTATTAACACATTTAGTGTTCATTTCAGCTGGCATGGCTGTGGATACACTTTGTATGTGCACAGTATGCACCAACAAGTACTCACTGTTTTGATTTCATTTATTTATTTAATACATTATTCTCAAATCATCAATACATTTATGTTCCCTTAGAATTAATATGTTTAATCGTTTAATGTGGAGGGTCAAGAAAATTTAGTATTTTGTGCTGCAACTTGTATTTTAATATGTACAGGGTGGGCAAATAAGCGAGGTAAGCGGCTATATCTCAGGATCCACTCATCGTAGAGACTTGCGGTAAAAAATTTTACCACTAAAGTAAACAAAAGAAAACACTGGAAATTATTTTGAAGTTCATACCTCCACCGCTAGGGGGCGTAATAGCTATCGTCGAGTAGAAAAATGCATTTTACTCGAAAAATTTTCATATTAAGTTGGAAAAAAAATATCATCACTGTAAACCTTGAAAAATTCTTTATCTGTTTGAATTGTCACTTTCGATTTTGCGACATCAAATGAGGGTGGGAGAAAGATAGAAATCTGACTGATTGAAATGTCTGTAACTTCAGTTTGGCTCAACATTTTTGAGCAAATTAGATCTTATTTGAGAGACAACATCTTGTTGATTGAGGAAAAAATATACTCATGATGAATTTGATTCAGCTGCTTCCGATAGCGAGCGCTAAGTCAGAAGTTCATTGTTTTGTTCATTTTTCTCTGAAATTTCAAATGTAATGATAGGATTTTCTTAACAGAAACAAAAATTTCATTGAATTTGCATGAAAAAACCTGAAGGTCGCAAAGCGATAGTCTCAGGCGTTCTGAAGTTATGGCCGAAAGAAGATATTCTTCAACTGATGCACTGCGAAAAACCAAATTGAGTCTTCAAGTTCTAACAGAAACAGAAATCCCATCAAATTTGTATGAAAATACCAACAGGTCGCAAAGCGATAGCTTCAGGGGTTCTCTGGTTATGGACGAAAAAAGATATTCTTCAACTGATGCACTGAAAAACTAAATTGTGTCTTCTTTCGGCCATAACTCCAGAACGCCTGAAGCTATCGCTTTGCGACATTTTGGTATTTTCATACAAATTTGATGGGATTTCTGTTTCTGTTAGAACTTGAGGACTCAATTTGGTTTTTCGCAGTGCATCAGTTGAAGAATATCTTCTTTCGGCCATAACTTCAGAACGCCTGAGACTATCGCTTTGCGACCTTCAGGTTTTTTCATGCAAATTCAATGAAATTTTAGTTTCTGTTAAGAAAATCCTATCATTACATTTGAAATTTCAGAGAAAAATGAACAAAACAATGAACTTCTGACTTAGCGCTCCCTATCGGAAGCAGCTGAATAAAATTCATCATGAGTATATTTTTTCCTCAATCAACAAGATGTTGTCTCTCAAATAAGATCTAATTTGCTCAAAAATGTTGAGCCAAACTGAAGTTACACACATTTCAATCAGTCAGATTTCTATCTTTCTCCCACCCTTATTTGATGTCGCAAAATCGAAAGTGACAATTCAAACAGATAGAGAATTTTCCAAGGTTTACAGTGATGGTATTTTTTTTCCAACTTAATATGAAAATTTTTCGAGTAAAATGCATTTTTCTACTCGACGATAGCTATTACGCCCCCTAGCGGTGGATGTATGAACTTCAAAATAATTTCCAGTGTTTTCTTTTGTTTACTTTAGTGGTAAAATTTCCTACCGCAAGTCTCTACGATGAGTGGTTCTTGAGATATAGCCGCTTACCTCGCTTATTTGCCCACCCTGTACTTTCACTTTGCTCAAAAAAACGAAGCAGCAAGTAACACCATTGTTGGGCCTTTTATAACACCATTGTTACCTTTTATAATGCTTCAATGAAGAGACAAAAAGCTTTGTGAAAGAAATTAAAATAGACCTGGATTTCAAATTTATTATTTTATCATTTGTCCAATCCATGCTCTCAGTCTGCAAATAATATTCAGTTGATAGCAGTGTGCATACAAAAGTATGCAGCTATGCACTTTTTACTGCTGTTCACATGGATGAGTCCACCAAAATGAATATTTGTGTCGTACACTGTGCGATGGAATCACACATTCATCCTTATTACATGTGTTAGGAAATTTTTGTTTAATGAGCTATTTTGAGAATTCCAAAATTTGGATTTTAGGAAATGGAACTAATAACTTTCCTCAAAACAGAAATAGATAGCAAAGATAAGGAAATGTTTATAGTTGTGAGCAATGAAGTAGCTGGAAAAAAAAGTTGGCTTAAAGATCCTGATAGTTATAGAAATGAACCAGATAACATTGAGGGGAGAGGGGCACAAATCCTCCAGTTAAAAGATATTCTACCTGTGGTCCCTGGACCTCAAACATTATAACAATAAAGAAAACAAGTTATATTTCCTAATATTCAAATAGTTTCAATATCAACATTCAAATCATTGGGAACATGGAAACACTAAATAATTTGTCAATTGATTTTGTAACATTCGGAAGAGTTAAAACAAGAATATTCAATTCTTTAATATCAACAAAATTTTCCTGATTTCACAACGGGTACAAATGGGAATAATTTTTTCAACTGTGATAATTTAATAGCTTAAACACTTCATTGCATGCTACTGAAGAATAATAAAAAGTTAGTTATTAAATAAAACTATCTCATATCTTGTTATTTATTTTAATTTTTTTATCAAATGTTATAATGTTAAAATAATTAAAAATAAATTTTTATAGAATATATCGATTGCATTTGTTCACTGAAATAGAGATTTTTATTTGTTGAAGAACTGAATTACCTTCAATCTAAGCAATTCCCATTTTTTGGTAACGTCAGCCTCTCCGGATCCAATTCGTTCACTTCTAAAATTTCATAAATATAAGCTCTAGTTGTAACATTCAACTCTTTTTTTCTACCCCATATCCAAATATTATCTGAAAACAATAAAATTAATGATTGAGAGAGGCAGGTAAATATTAAGAACAAAATGAATGAGAGAGAAGTTAGTGAATAATAAGCAATCTCTTGTGGGAAAATAGGTTAGATGACAGTATGTATTAATAAAGAATCTAATATCCAAGAAATAAGGAATATAATCTTAGGGAATAATATATAATACTTATGTGAAAAGAGTTCTGAAAAATTAGCCTATTTCAATTTGGACATTAAATGGAAGTAGAATACAGTTGTAGTGACTCTGTCTGCCCGAGAGGTGGCGTTATGGGCGTCGCGTCACTACAGTATGTGTATATACTACAGTGACGACACAGCTCGTCAGCGTTTCGATTGGTTGGAGCCATGTCCGTCATTTAAGATCGAACTTTCAGATCTAGATCTCTGATTTTCACTATTCACATTCGAGTGCCGGGCTGTTTCACATGCTTTGAAGCATTTTTGTTTAACTTGTTAGTGATTGTGACTGGTTTATAGGATTCAATTCCCCCCAAAATGTGAAGTTTTCATCAAAAGAAACGAGCGGTCGACCAACCTTCGCGCATGCGATAATCTGAATCTTGAAACACCGCTAAAACGTTTGAATCTATTATTTCCCGCCGACCTTTAATGGCGGATGGCTGAAGTTGTCGTCACTGTACGCGTCACACTTTATTGCAGCCTCGGTGGGTTTAAGCAAGCCGCCGCGTTGCAGCAGAGTCATCTCTCCACGATGGTGTGAGAGGGTGTGCTAGGCAGAGATCGCTGGATTGCCCAACTGAAGAGTCCACCAGTGATTTCGGTCGAAACACCGTAATCCCTTGAGAGAGAGCGCACCTACAGAAACTGGGCTCGTAATATCTCTACAAAGTGGTGACTCCCGACGTAAAAGGTGCAACGTTGAACCGCTAAGGCTTCTTACTGCCCTGCTCAACGTCATAGCTTTTACCGTGTTCTTCTGACACAAGCGCCGATGGCACACTGAGCCTTGCATTACCTCGCTTGCGCTCTATCCCCCCTAAGTATACCTGCGCACCTCCTTCTCTGGTAGGTCGTCGGTGCTGGTAGGGAAGTGTGTAGTGTATTTGTCTACCCTATACCCTACATACAAATGGCGCTATAGGCACGTCGAGAACGTCTCGCCAAACAGAAATAAACATTTTTATATGTAACTCCAATCAGAGCGAATTACCTCAATCGCAAGTACAACCCATTTGCCACTAATGATCTAATAATTAGAAGAGAGAAAGGAATACTCTCCAACAGAAAGGAGAGACCATAGAGGGTAGAGATAAGGAGAATAATATTTTATGTGATAGTATTAAAGAGTGTTTTTTTTAGAGCTATAGAACTTTAAATTGCAATAAAACAACGATGGATTATTCTATTGACATGAATTTTATTTATCCGCAAGATAATCTTGTGGCATTACATTTTAAATATGATTTCTGGCATATGACCGCCACGGCTGGCTCGGATGTAGTCCAATCTGGACGTCCAATTTTCGATGACTTTTTCCAACATTTGTGGCCGTATATCGGCAATAACACGGCGAATGTTGTCTTCCAAATGGTCAAGGGTTTGTGGCTTATCCGCATAGACCAATGACTTTACATAGCCCCTCAGAAAGTAGTCTAGCGGTGTTAAATCACAAGATCTTGGAGGCCAATTCACAGGCCCAAAACGTGAAATTAGCCGGTCACCAAACGTGTCTTTCAATAAATCGATTGTGGCACGAGCTGTGTGACATGTTGCGCCGTCTTGTTCGAACCACAACTCCTGGACATCATGGTTGTTCAATTCAGGAATGAAAAAGTTAGTTATCATGGCTCTATACCGATCACCATTGACTGTAACGTTCTGGCCATCATCGTTTCTGAAGAAGTACGGACCAATGATTCCACCAGCCCATAAAGCGCACCAAACAGTCAGTTTTTCTGAATGTAACGGTGTTTCGACATACAGTTGAGGATTAAATTCACTCCAAATGCGTCAGTTTTGTTTGTTGACATAGCCATTCAACCAGAAGTTCGCTTCATCGCTAAATAAAATGGACGTAGTGCGCGATACGTATTCCGCACAGAACCATTATTTTCGAAATAAAATTGCACTATTTGCATGCGTTGTTCAGGCGTGAGTCTATTCATGATGAATTGCCAAACCAAACTGAGAATAAATCACTTGACAGGTGTTAAATCGGTCGCCATCTTGAACAATAATGCCAACTTAAAGTTATATACCTCAAAAAAAACACCCGTTACTTCTTGCCTTATTTATATCGTTACTTTATGACGTTTCCTAAAAAAATTACCCTTCAGCTGCACTAGCGCCCCCAATTTAGGTAATTTCAACGGACACTTTTGAAAAGGGATGGTTATTTTCCTTATCTCTACCCTCCATAGGTGAGACGCGCGATGTACCTCGTGACCAGAGGCTCAATCAACCGATGTTTTGATTGGTTGAACAATCGAAACGTATCTTTTCGATTACGTGATTCGGCTTCGGATTGAGGCATAAGTAGTTAAGGATGATGAAACATTTGTTTCACACTCATTGGCAGTCTATTTAGTTCCATTGGCAAATTTTTAGAAGATACTTTTTCGTATTCGTTGTAGCCCAGTGGCGACGCCAGCTTTCAATCTAAGGAGGGGCCAGGATTTTTTTGAGACGGGTCAAGATTTCCATGTCCACCTAGTTTAGGTTAAATTCATGTTGTATTTTTTTGATCATGCGATATTTCAGGGGGTGCTGCAAAAATTTAGAGGGGTCCCCTGTCCCCCCTCTAGCGAAGCCACTGTTATAGCCATAAAAATGTCTACATAACTCACCATTATGAGCAATAACATAATCGGAACATGACCAAAGTATTGCATACGTGTCATAATCAGTATCTATTACTTGATATGCTCCAGCGGCAGGTAGATACTTGGAAAACAGTCTTGGTAGTTTTGTATTCACCTTATATACAAAGATAGCTGGATCTTTTCTCGTTTGGGTTGCATAACCTTCACTTACGGTTATTCCGTCTGACCTGAAACAATAAAATATTAAAAATTAATCTGGCGATGAATATTTACGTCAGCCTAGGGTCCCCAGGTTTCGGTGTGGTATGCTACAATATGTAGGAATATTCTACTAAAAAAATTACTAGAAAGAGTTCGAATCTACAAAACAGTTTTTTAGAGCTTAAGGTAACCTTTTAAACTTGAGTGCCATTCGACAATGTTAATGATATTAATTTTATAATGATACAAATCAGTATTGAATCCAGAGGGCGCCTGAGGGGGGGGGTATTACCCCCTGAGTAAGACCGATATACTCCCTCAAAGAAGAAAAAGACTTTCTCTTAAAATCAGAAGAAATTTTTTTAATAAGCAATCTCTGTAAATATAGCCTTGAAAATAGCCCAGAAAAAGCATAGTGCAATAGTATCAGACATCTGACAGAAATCATCAGCTCAGAAATAAAGATGAAAATGGGCGACACGAAAAAGGCCTAGTGTGATAGATACGACTTTCGAGATTCGATAAATTTGTTTCTGGAAGCTTTATGAATAATCATTGAATCTTATTTCAATATTCAATTTATTTATAAAATTGATTTTATTGAACTTACCACCTACTCCTCGAAACCACAGAAATATTCAACTTGAAATTCGAAATCGTTTCCATTTCCACAGTTACACAGCTGTATAATAATTCTACCAAATAAAACGATCTTTCAACTTCAAACCAACGACCAGTGAACTGAAAATAAGAAAAAATATCGATTTTTTAAGTGAACAAGAATCATCAACGATTCACAGGTGGCATGGCAGGAAGCACCATCATACTGAAACGATAATGAACACCATTCACTGTTACTACATTATTTGATCTGTTTTTGAACAAGTGCATTTGAAGGCTACAAAATATGATTATTATGTTTTTGATGTATAGGTTTGGCAATTAATTTCGGAAATGATAGGATATTCAGCGTTATTCCAAAAAATACTCATGTTCCAGTGGAACAGTGTACTCTTTCAATGGCGAAATGGGGATGGTCACAGTTGCGGCCTGCACTATAGCGCTGCGGCTTGAATATTAGCTCTCCAACTGTGGGATGGGTTACGACAATGTTATTCCATTATACAGAGAGGGCCATTGAAAACGAAACAGCGGCTCTGTAAGTCGGCAGAACCGAGTTATATAAAAACGCTCGGACACGTCAACAACATTTTCGAGGGGGACATCGTTCGCGATGAAATTCACCCGAAATACATTCCATCCCTCGGAGCTGTGACCGCCACCCCTAAATTTTTAAATGGCACCATATGGCAAGTGATACCTCATTTGAAAGGTAGTTTCCTTCTTAATATCAAACAACAAAAATAAATCAATTCTATCGATTCGTTTTCGAGATATAGGAACTTGAATTTGGAAAATAACTTTTTATTCACTCAATCAATAAAAATAAGATCTAACATTGCAACTGTTTAAAGATAATTATCATTGTCAAGGAATTAAATGATCTAACTGTTTACCACCCATTTCCATATAATAGTACAAGTTCTGTTCAAAATGAGATCTCACATTTCGTAGCATTTCCGGCGTTATTCGACGGCATTCTTCAATAATTCTACGTCGTAAATCTTCCAGAGATTCTGGTTCGGTTGCATAGATTTTGTTTTTCAAGTGACCCCACAGAAAAAAGTCGAGTGGGGTTAAATCTGGAGATCTGGCTGGCCACCCTATAGCGCCTCTTCTTCCAATCCAACTTCCAGGAAACATTCTATCTAAAAACTTGTTGAAATTTCAAGTGCTCTTCGTGGTAACGATTGAGTGAATAAAAAATTATTTCCCAACTTCAAGTTCCTATATCTCGAAAACGAATCGATAGAATTAATTTATTTTTGTTGTTTGATATTAAGAAGGAAACTACCTTTCAAATGAGGCATCACTTGCCATATGGTGCCATTTAAAAATTTAGGGGTGGCGGTCACAGCTCCGAGGGATGGAATGTATTTCGGGTGAATTTCATCGCGAACGATGTCCCCCTCGAAAATGTTGTTGACGTGTCCGAGCGTTTTTATATAACTCGGTTCTGCCGACTTACAGAGCCGCTGTTTCGTTTTCAATGGCCCTCTCTGTATATAATAATACCTATATACTATAATAAAATTATTCGTATGGATCAATATATAAAATGTCAATTCTATTATGTAAATCCACAAATTATTTAAAAATTTTGTTTATTGTTAGATTTTTTTTTCTCGTAGTTGTATCTGAAATAAGTTAAATGTCAAAGTGTTAGGGGTCAAGTATTGTAGATATCATATGCATAATATATAAGAAATACTGTAAATTTAACTGTGCAAAACCCACCCGCACTTCAGTTTTAGTGGGGTTTCAATGTTTATTCACATCTCAACTATTCTTTTGTTATCTATGTAACACTTTTTTTTGGTAAATAAACTTTATTATTATTATTAAATATCGAATTTTTTTTATGTTTTACTTGAATTTTTTAACTTGTTTCGTTCGAGATTTATCGTGTTTACGGACAGACAGCTGGATGATCAGCACCATAAAATGAATAGAAATAAGCGATCTGTTCAGGAAACAACCGATCAAAAAGGCTCAATTCAAATTCTTTCTACGCAAAATACTAGATCCATCTTCAACAAACAATCTAGTCTAGAACATGTCTACAAAAATGTTCACAGCATCACTATGTTATAAATTTTCATTGCGAAATCTCTGCGCTCTGAGACCAGACACAGGATCATCTATTATGTTATGAAGAAGTTTTATTTTGCAATTGAATTTATGATAAGTTTATACCGAACCAATATATTTCGTTATCATTAAGAAAGGGATTTCCATACTCGATAATGATTCCAGGAATTCTGAATTTCAAACATTCTAACAACATTCTCTTAGGACTGAAAATGTTTCGAATTAGGTGAATTATTCATAAAACAGACGAGTGAAAATTTTTTCTGGGCTAAGAATTAATTGCTTCCGAGTCTATCGAAGGTTTTGAAATAAAAAAAAATTTTTTGGTCTCCGATTCGAAAATGTCCACTCACAAAAGCATTTCGGACCGTCCTGAAAAACTTTGGTTTCGTAACAGTGTTTATGTCTGTCAGTCTGTGTGTCAGCACATCCTTGTAACGGCTGTAACTTCCACAATTCTAATCCGATTTTTATGAAATTTGGTATGGAAATCCAGTTTGGGCAGTTGATGGTCCCATATGAAATTCCAGCTTTTCTAGATCATGCCCAAACTTATTGAATTACCTATACTTTATGTTTCGAGTTCTACTCGTAGGATGTTGACGAAAATTGGTAACTATGAATGTTTTGGTCAGGTGATAAGTATTTTTGTGGAAATTTTTGCTTTTTCTTTTATACGGCATTTCCATATCTCCTATTCTGTTTGTCTGAATAATAGGATGAAAATAAGTATAGATATTCAGATCGAGTATAGATATTCAGTTTTAGCTCTTTTGGAGCCTGGCAAATGTGAAATACCACTCGAAATCTCAATATTTCAGGTTTTTTTTAGTCGATTTTGATGAAATTCAGGGGATTATGTTAGGGCATTGAATATTCTATAGAAATTTCAGGTTTTTTGATTATACGATGGGCTGCGCATGGGTGAATTTCTTTTCAGGAGATAATAATGTTTAAACACCGTAAATAACTGACTGTGCCATACCCATTCACAGAAAATTTGGTTATGAAAGCATTATAATGTTCCGACAATTGAAATTTGATGGATTGTTGTTGCAATTAATTTTATGTTATTCTCATGAAGAAGATGTAACGTATAATAGAAAAATAAATCAATAGAAACCAAGAATATAATTATAACAGGAAGAGGACTCCGGAAATTTAATTTCAATCAACAGAATTAAGAGAATGAAAAATTTTTTTTTTGTAACTCACCCTGGTCATATTGAAATTTTCCATGGGCTCTTGTTTTGGACATCTTCCTAATCCAGAACACACAATTATTTTAACCAAAAAGCCTACAATTACCAAAGTAAATAGTTGCCTAACCATTGTATGACTGTTCAGCGGCCCAACCAAAGCATTTTATTCGGTTTCAATGAACGTTCTGTGATGTATACATTTGCATATTTTTGAATTGAAACAGAAGCATATTCCATAATTTTACCGAATGTTAGGCCACCAAGGAATCGTCTACAAACCTATCTGATTCAGTTGGATAAATTTTATTCATCCTTGGTGTTTGTTTATTTCACAACAAATTAATACTTTTGTGTTATCATGCATAAACCTATCGTACTTTCGGACTTGTTGATTCCTTTTCTATTATGAAAATGCAAGTTTAGGTAGCTCTTCTGAAATACAACAAATAGCATTAAAATATACACTTATACTGGAACGATATATTTATTACTTTCCTTTAAGTTTCCTAAAAACAATATATTGCTGAAAATTGGATATTGGAACTTACCAGTAAATATAAGTACAAATTTGCTCGTTCAAATTCGAAGCATATTTAAATAGGTCGACGATTGATAATAATGTATTACAAATCGATACTGCAATCAATAATTGAATGCTTCTGAATATATTTCTCCGATGAAATCTGTCACATAAAGGATAATCAATGAAAATGTTTTATTATACGATAATGTATTCTCAATTTTAGATTTGATGAATTGACTTAATTGAATCTATGTTGCAACATTTGCGGCCAACTCAACTTTTGGTAAATCTCTGACGTAAGAAAAAGAGATTTTCGATAAGTAATATCTGTTCAAGGAATTCCAATACCTCCATTTTCGATATGATTTACATTTCTTCAGTAACAGCCGATTACCTGAAGTTTTCAATAATAAATGTTATTATACAGGGTGTCCCATAAGTGGCACGTCACAGTGACACCGGAGGTAGGTCAGCTAAAGAGGGACCTAACCAGCCTAACATGACCCCAGTAAAAGTTGCATGGTTTTCGAGTTATTACCAAATTACATTTTTTAGTGAATTTTCACCTTTTTTAACATTGTCAGGGTCAGAATTCTGCTGGAAAGCTCTCGAAGCTTATTTTTCTTGTTGTAATGGAATCTTAAATAGTTATTTAAGATGACATGAGTATGATTCTGTCAAAAAGTTATGTGGATTTCCGTAAATTAATGGATAAATCTTGATTTCAATTGCTAGCAAAACGAGAACTTCGACTTTGGACACCTGCTGTGAAAAAAAAATCCTTGAAACAAAACGAGCAAGTAACATCAAAAAATTGGGCATTTTAGACAGATTTAGAAATGGTACAATATACGAATCTTATGCCCATAAAACTAGGTATTTTCATCATTTTACCGATGCCCTACTTAACTAAGTTGAAACTAGGAACCCCGCTATCAGGTAATTTTGCCGCTTGCTATGACATTACATTTGATACCGGGCTTTGTTATTATTTGTTAAAGTCACAATAGGGAAAAAGATGGATTAGGGGAAGCGAAAAAGGAATATTATTGAAAAAAAAGGTAAATTAATTAAAAACAGACTTAACTTTCGATTATTTATTTAATTCTTAAATCTAACTTACAGTAAATGTTCAAACTGTTTCCCTCGGACTCTAATGCATAAATGACACCGTTTTATAAAATTACGATTCAATTTTCTCAAACTAATTTCCGATATGAAGCGAGGAAGAATTGCGTGAATTCGACGCAGCCCGGACCATATCGGAAATTAGTTTAAGAAAATTGAATCGTAATTTTATAAAACGGTGTCATTTATGCATTAGAGTCCGAGGGAAACAGTTTGAACATTTACTGTAAGTTAGATTTAAGAATTAAATAAATAATCGAAAGTTAAGTCTGTTTTCAATTAATTTACCTTTTTTTCAATAATATTCCTTTTTCGCTTCCCCTAATCCATCTTTTTCCCTATTGTGACTTTAACAAATAATAACAAAGCCCGGTATCAAATGTAATGTCATAGCAAGCGGCAAAATTACCTGATAGCGGGGTTCCTAGTTTCAACAAGACACTCACGTGTCTTTTCGAAAGATCTTGGTAATAACAAAATAAAGTGCCTTGTGTTTAATACGAAATATCTAAGTTGTATCTTTTGAGCAATAAATCCTTCTTAAGGTATCTTTTTTCAATTAATCTCGCAAATCAGGAACTTGATGCGTTCTCTCTTTTTACATATTTTTATAGCTTTGATATATCAAATTATGAATACATATAAAAAAATCACAAATATAAAGGTCCTTAATATTTATTTGTTGAATTGTTATAATAACAGTGATAATTCAGATGATCGATCAATCACCATTAATAGCAACTACAAGCTCAATACATCCAAGTTTCTCTTTTGTTTTCGCATCAATTATGTTATCCACCATTTTAAGTGTTCCCTTTGGTACATCTTGGAATTTGAATTTACTGAAGTCTAGAGGATGGTCTTTTATGGAATATTCTCCCTGTAAGAAACAAAGATTTAGTGGTGAACAATTGTCCTGAAAAATAAATTGCAAAAAAGCTATTGGTCTATCTAAATACCTGCTGAACCTATTATTCTTTTCACATGTCTTTGGACGACGCAATAACAATAACAGTTTCAGTTCGGAAACAAAATTGTTAAATTTAGATATCAATCATATGATAGAAATAGAAATATGATTTGAAATAAATTTAGACAGCATTTAAAGTATCAAACTATAGTTATATACCAGTTCGATGGTGATCAATCTTCAGTATAGGATAGTGATAATGGCAATCATGCCAAGGTATTTTTTTGTTTAGAGGGAAGGTATATGCTCCTACCTGGAAACTGGGTTGGACATATGAGGATATTGAATCAACAAGATTCAAACCTCTTGGCTAAACCATCGGATGTTATGCCAACCACTTTCGATTTTGAAACGCCCTTTGAAACGATCATAAATGACCGTCCTAATGCATTAAGTTTCGTAAATCGTTTGGACAAGAAGTTATCCATAGGATTCACCGATAGATCAAAATCAGAGAGAGGTACTGGCATTGGGATATATGGACCTAAACTGAGGATCTCTAAAACCCTGAGAAGTTAGCCCTCGATTTTACAGACCGAGATACTGGCTGTTTATGTATGCGCTCAAGAGTGTCTTAAAATGAACCTCAAGGTGGCGTATGTCTACATCCCCACGGACAGCCAAACCACGCTGAGATCCCTGGAATCGTACTGCCAGGGGTCTCTGTTGACTTGGGAGTGCCGTAACACCATAAAGCAACTGGCCAGAGGCAATAAAGTGACTCTAAGATGGGTACCAGAGCACTGTGGGGTTGAAGGAAATGAAAAAACTGATGAACTTGAAAAAAGTGCATCAAGGTTAACACCTGCTGGACCTGAGCCTTTCTGTGAGCTAGGAAAAGACCAATATAAAGCTGCGGTCCAGCTATGGAAGTTGAATAACAGGATAATCCACTGGACTTACACTTGCTCAGGCAAAGACATTCGTGACGATTTCACCTACTTACGACAAAAAGCTCTTGAAGCTTTCACGAGCCGAGCTTCGGGTGATGGTGGGACTGCTATAAATATGCAAGTCGCTATATCAACGAAAAAAATATTTCGAAAAGAGACTTAAAGAAGTGAGGAATGAACCCCCCTTAAATCTAAATGATGATGGAAAGAGAACAAAACCATTCAGAAATCTCCTTACAATATGTGACTAATATCACAAATTTATTTGGTCCTACTTGTTTTTTATTCTTATAGCTATAAGTATTCAAATTCTTCTATCAAATTTGATAGTATCTTTTTTAATCTCTGTAATATTTGGCAGAAGCTTTTAACAAATATTATACACTCACCGCTGGTAATGGACAAGTTCCTGGATTTAAACCAGCTGCTTTCTGCATGTCGTAACCAAAGTCTCCCATATAATTGTGCAGAGAATTACACCATGTTTCTTTCGCATTGATTATGAATTTGAATTCACCGTTTTCTAATGCATAAATGTCCACATTGTTCTGTAAATTTTCAGGAAATATATATGAATATTTAATTCAATTTCATGAATAATGATCAAAATGAAATCAATGGAAAATTAAAATAGAACATTATTAAATATGCAAAAAGTTCCTTCACTCCAGATTTCACGTCAGTGCTTCCTTCATTTTTTCTTCCAATATATATGACATCGGTTGTTAGAAAAAATAACTATTTGTTATTATTATTAGTGATTGAAAAATATTGTATACTTACCTCCACGTTGTCTCCAGTTTCGATTTCAGTTTTCAAAGAACCTCCAGCTATTTGAACACCACCCTCCTCTCTCAAATGACTTGAAAACTTTATTTTATAATTCGCACCATCGCCACATTGCTCGATTTTTTCAACGACAACTTTTCCCCTCACAACCTGGGACAAGTATTTACATTTTATTAATTGCAAAAAAATCATCATTTAAATTGAGATCCAAAATTCATCAATTTTTTATGGAATAATTATTAACTTTAGGAAACTTACACAGAAAAAAAGGACACTTAAAATAACGCACTGCCTCATTTTCGTAAAATAAATTTGTAATTTGCATTCTCAATCAACATCAGACTATTTATATATAAAAAAAAGTATAATCCAGATATAATTGCTCTTGTGTCCTCCATTTATATCGAATTTCCGTGATGTTCGAAATGATTGAAGATCAAAGATATGACAAAAATATTGTTTTCTACTGCTGATCCATGTAAATGAGATCTGTAATAGATAATTTATTTTCTGTTTCATCTCACATGCTTTATTGATCTTTAATTTTTGTAAGGAAATAATCAAATGTGATATATACAGGGTGTTCTACAAACTCATCTATGACAAACTTTAACAGATGATAGAGTTGTAATCATTCTGAACATTTTTTGCTTAGAACATAGGCCCGATTCATTTTGAAGTTACAAGAATTTGAAATGATTTATTTTCATATTTGAATTGAATAGAAAAGTATAAATTGACAACAAGAATTTTGTCGATGGTTACTTAAACAACATGCAAAATATAATACTATATTGTGCAACAAGTGGTGAAAGTCCAACTTTTCTCGCGAGTGTGGAACACGCGAGAAAAGGATTTTACCTACAACTGCTATGAAAAGTAGCGTATTCTTCATAGCTTTACTCAATTTCAAAACTATGTGTTGCTCATACTGTGGGAAATATTATTTCTCACGGCACTTTTCCCACACCTCGCTTGGAAGACCAATGAAATTGGGCTTTTGAATCGTTTCTATGGAAACGCAATAAATTAGCACATACTGTCAACGAAGGCATTTTTATTTGAATCAAGTCCATTACATGAATTATTAAAATTTTTGCAGTTGTAGGAAAAGTATATTGTGCAACATGTGGAGAAAGTCCTTTTCTCGCTCGTGTGTTTGCGGCACTCGCCTTTCAGGCTAGTGCCACTAACTTCCACACTCGCGAGAAAGGTTGGACTTTCCCCACTTGTTGCACAATTTACTATTCTCCACATGTTGCAAACTATACTTTTCCTACAACTGCACAAATTTCAATAATTCAAGTAATGGACTTGATTCAAATCAAAATGGCCTTTTATTTTCAAGATAGATGGAAGAGAGTCATCATGAGTTTCATCCCGAAGCCAGGAAAACACCAGAAATTCCCCCAAACCACTGTCCGATGAGCAATCCAGTCATCAATTGGGAAAGTCGCCGATCGGTTTAGATGGCGTTTGAAAGATTCGTACCACAAATACTTTTCTGACAGTTTTGTGATTAGTTGAATCGGTTTAGTTTGAGCGCGAGTCTAAAATAGACACTGGCAAAGAGAAAATATGCTATATTTTCTTCGATAAAGGCGAAAATCCAAGCCAAGCTGCTGAAAATGTGAATAGTGTTTATGGTCCTGATATTGTAACAGCCCAATTTGGGTTTCGTCCATTCCGTCTCGGTAATTTATAAGTCAAAGATGCATATATCACATCACACTGGCAAGCCAGTTGTTGAAAATGTCGATAAAATCATGGACATTGTCGAGTACAAAGTCCGGCCGTTAAGTAATCACTGTTCTCGATTGCCCAAGAGCCAAAAATTGAAAAAAACCGTTTGCAACCTTCTGCATAAGGCTGGTCTCAAGAAGAAGCTCGATGTATAGGTACCACATGAGTTAATGGAAAAAGCCACATGGACCGAATTTCCATCTGCGAATCGCTGCTGAATCGCAACAAAATTAACCTATTTTTTAAACGGTTGGTGAAAAGTTGATCACTTACGACAACGTCAAGCGAAAACGGACGTGGTCGAAACGCGGTGAGCCAGCGGAAACGGTGGCCAAGCAAGGATTGACGGCTAGGAAGGTTTTGCTGTGTGTTTGGCGAGATTGACAGGGAATTATCTACTGTGAGCTTCTCCCCTACGGCACAACTGTTAACTCGAAACTGTACAGGGTGGGCAAATTTCGATGTTTTAGCACTACAACTTTTGAACCAGAGGAGATAGACAAAATCTGATACCCACTTCTCGATCTCTTTTTCTGAGAAACTAACAAGGGTAGTATTCATTTTTGGCCACCTTCTTTTGTTTTCGAGTTATAAGCGAAAATTGGAAAAATGGCGATATCGAAAAACATTTATATCTCCGCTAATACTGATGATAGAGCTCTGAAATTAAAACATTATACAGGCACTTTTTTACGTAGAATCCAGTGGCGTGCTCGTATTTTCAAGAGGGTTTTTAATTAAGAAGCTATGACCCAAAGTTATGTTTTTTTAAATGGGAACACTAGATTTTTGTGCCATTTTCTGAAAGCTTAATTTTTCCTGATTTCAAAAATATATAACATCGTATGATTCGTATCAAAATGAATAACATAAAATGGTCAAAAACCTTTTTTTCCTTAAGAGTCTCAATATTTCTATGGTTTCAACTGTTGATGAGCCTTCCTATAACAAGAGCAGTGTCCTTCCGTCAATCTGATTATTTCTATGCTTTTCACTTATTTCTACAAAATTCGAATCTATATTTATTTTATCCAAATAGTTTCGAAAAGATAAACGAACTTGGAAAAAATTTCCTAGGTAGCTTGAACACAGTTTAAAATATTCATCTATTGAAATATCGAGAAGAGGTGTCGACTGTGCAATTGTTGTCATTATTAGGTTAAATATTATTTCTTGTTTGTCCCTTCGTAATTAAAATGTTGAGTTCAATTAGATATGCATTGTTTCATATGCTGTTTAAAATGGATTGCTACTTGTGCGTATTGATTCTGGAGACCTATGTAAATAATCTCCTGATACATGCATCTCATTACAACTCTTTCGATTGAAAAATTCGATCTTGTGGTTTCTCCGTTATTTCCAAATCAATTTTTAGATAAAAAATTTATAAAACATATCTAGATTCGAATTTTGTAGAAATAAGTGAAAAGCATAGAAATAATCAGATGGACGGAAGGACACTGCTCTTGTTATAGAAAGCTCAATTTTTCTGTGTTCATCAACAGTTGAAACCATAGAAATATTGAGACTCTTAGGTGAAAAGAGGCTTTTGGCCATTTTCTATTATTTATATTGATCCGAATCATACGATGTTATATATTTTTGAAATCAGGAAAAATTAAGCTTTCAGAAAATGGCACAAAAATCTAGTGTTCCCATTTAAAAAAACATAACTTTGGGTCATAGCTTCGTAATTAAAAACCCTTTTGAAAATACGAGCACGCCACTAGATTCTACGTAAAAAAGTGCCTGTATAATGTTTTAATTTCAGAGCTCTATCATGAGTATTAGCGGAGATATAACTGTTTTTCGATTTCGCCATTTTTCCAATTTTCGCTTATAACTCGAAAACAAAAGAAGGTAGCCAAAAACGAAAACTACCCTTTTTAGTTTCTCAGAAAAAGAGATCGAGAAGTGGGTATCAGATTTTGTCTATCTCCTCTGGTTCAAAAGTTGTAGTGCTAAAACATCGAAATTTGCCCACCCTGTACTGTCAACAATTGGACCGTTTGAAGGAAGCAATCACCCAGAACCAGCCAGCTTTGGCAAAGTAGGAGAGGAATTGTGCTCCAGTAGGACAACGCCAGGCCACACACACCGATAGTGACTCGCCAGAAGCTCCGAGAGCTTGGTTGGATCCACCTTATAGTTCGGACCTGGCACCAAGTGATTACCATCTGTTCCTGTCCATGACGAACAATTTTGCTGGTGAAAAATTCGCTTTAACAGAGGCTCCTGAAAATCAACTGCCCCAATTTTTTTGCCAATAGGGACGATGGCTTTTATGAGAGAGGCATAATATTACCTTCAAAATGGCAACAAGTTATCGAACAAAACGGCGCAAATTTGACCAAAATCAGATCATTCTACTATGGTAATTAAAGCCTTGTTTTTCGTACAAAAAAAATAGTTTTTTCTATTACACCTTATATCACCGACTTCTAGAAGAGCACATAAATATTCCACATCTGTTCCCCTGAACCCGATACGGACTAGAACACAGGTAAACCCTTGTCACTATTTGTCAGTATATCCATGAAAGACCCAATGAGCTAAGGTAAATAAATCTTCCGTTAAGAAAGTAAAAGCAAATACATACTAGCAAAGTTGGTTTCGAATAAATTGCATACTTCAATCTCTGACAATCAAATGAGTTGCGCATAAACCCCAGTGAGTATGTGTTACAGGCACAGGAGGTATGTAAAGGGTGTTTTTTTTAGAGCTATAGAACTTTAAATTGCAATAAAACAACGATGGATTATTCGATTGACATGAATTTTATTTATCCGCAAGATAATCTTGTGGCATTGCATTTAAAATATGATTTCTGGCATATGACTGCCACGGCTGGCTCGGATGTAGTCCAATCTGGACGTCCAATTTTCGATGACTTTTTCCAACATTTGTGGCCGTATATCGGCAATAACAAGGCGATTGTTGTCTTCCAAATGGTCAAGGGTTTGTGGCTTATCCGCATAGACCAATGACTTTACATAGCCCCACAGAAAGTAGTCTAGCGGTGTTAAATCACAAGATCTTGGAGGCCAATTCACAGGTCCAAAACGTGAAATTAGGCGGTCACCAAACGTGTCTTTCAATAAATCGATTGTGGCACGAGCTGTGTGACATGTTGCGCCGTCTTGTTGGAACTACAGCACCTGGACATCATGGTTGTTCAATTCAGGAATGAAAAAGTTAGTAATCATGGCTCTATACCGATCACCATTGACTGTAACGTTCTGGCCATCATCGTTTTTGAAGAAGTACGGACCAATGATTCCACCAGCCCATAAAGCGCACCAAACAGTCAGTTTTTCTGGATGTAACGGTGTTTCGACATACCTACACTTGAGGATTAGCTTCACTCCAAATGCGGCAGTTTTGTTTGTTGACGTAGCCATTCAACCAGAAGTGCGCTTCATCGCTAAACAAAATAAAATGGACGTAGTGCGCGATACGTATTCCGCACAGAACCATTATTTTCGAAATGAAATTGCACTATTTGCAATCGTTGTTCAGGCGTGAGTCTATTCTTGATGAATTGCCAAACCAAACTGAGAATAAATCACTTGACAGCTGTTAAATCGGTCGCCCATCTTGAACAGTAATGCCAACTTAAAGTTATATACTTCGAAAAAAAACACCCGTTATATAGCTATAGGCATGTCAAATGTAACTAATAGCAAATGGCATATACGATATATTTTTTGGTTTAATGCATCAAAATAAAATAAAAACATTGTCTAATCAAAATTGTTTATTATAGAAAACATATTTACAATTTATGTTCTGAAGTTTTATACTGGAAATTAATAAATATACAATAACATCCATAACCTATTTATGCCATATCTAATAATCTATTCAAGGAAACTGGTAACCAAGTAGAATTATTGTTTGAATAGAAAACAACATTTCTGTCTATATAACACTGGATACCATTTGTGCCCATTCTGTAAACTTGTTTTGCTTCCCGATACTTATTTGTTATTGGTACAAACAGAATGCCATTTTCCTCACATCTCTTTGCAACTAGATCTTTGAAATTTTGTGGTATCTGCGAAGTCATCCTGAGGGCATCAGCAAAGTTCTGCAACAAAAATTTAATCAAACAATTGGAAAAAGATTATTCATCAAGAATCACTTACATCTACTTTTGGTGGAGGTGGGGGTGGTGGTACATTGGTTTCTATTGTTGTCAAATATGAAATTGATTCTTTAGCTCCTGGTTGCTGGTCCAGGTTAACAGCTCTATTCATCATTTCTAAGGCTTTGTGAAAGTTTTCTTTAATTGTTGGTTGTGATAGAAGTTCATCAGAAAGCATTCTTTTCCATCCAGAATACCACTCTGTGACCTGTGTGTAGTTAGGATCATGATTCAACCATAAGGCCAAGGTTTGCAACCATCTAGGGAAAAAGAACTTGTCCAAAATCAGAGTCATATTACCAACAGATAGCATGTCGTTCCAATCCATAACCCAATGCCAATTATCTGAAATAAAATTAAATCAGCTTCAGTTTCATAGCTCAAACCAAAATTTCATCATCAATGGAAATTTATGATGACTAAAGACATTATCCTCTGGAAAGTAGCCGAGTTCAATTTCTTCCAAGGAATAACAATAAAAATAAGTCTTTACAGGGTATACCAATTTCGAGTGCCTATTAGACTTTTCACATTTTTCAATTTCAATTCTGGACTCTCTCTTTTTCTCTCTATATTGTCAATATTTTATTCTTTAGATTTATTCTCAATATCCCAACATTTCAGAGGAGTTCCGATATTTTCATGTTTGTGTTGAGTTCCTAAAATACTCCAGTGGCGTAGTTTTCGAGGGTATCTTGCCTTCAATGGCCCCAATGAAGATAGGAACTATTTAGAGCCATTTCCTGATTTTCCCAACTTTCCTTCACAAAAAGATCCCCTTCTTGAAAGCCACTAGGTCGAACTGTTATATAACTTCAATGTTATAGATGAACTGGATTTAGTGAAAAATTGAACAATGAAGAAATAAAGAGTACCAAATGATTTGGCGTAATGTATGTCCAAAGAGTTTTGGCTCAAATTTCTTCATATAATTTCACAGGGAAAACATGGTTTTATAGCAACTCTTCAGAACAGGTATAATTCAAAATTTCTTAAACAATATATTATATTACATATCAAGAGTTGTAAGAAGCATATTACGCATGACTAGAAAAAGTTGGAGTGCGCAATTTTCTTACAACTCAAGTTGTGTACTATACTTCTTGGATTTTGATGGTATTGGTCCCTTTTCATTTGATTTCCGCATCGTTACCTATGGCGCTCACGTCGTTTTTCTGTCAATATCGTGGGTTGAGGTTAAATCAACAATAATAACAAGATCAACGTCTTTTGACAGAACAAACGAAAATTTTGAAATAATGCTGTTGATTGATTTTATCTCTTCTTAATTATTGTAACATTGTCTATTACCCATGTCTTGATAAATTCACTCAATATCGACTTCAACGTGTGCAAAATACTTGTTGTAGATTCATATTTAATTTGTGGAAATATGATCACATTTCTCAATGCACTCTGCAGTTGAAGTGTCTAGTATGTTTAAATACCATTTCCTTGTTTTTTTTGCATTGTTTAATACTCAAAGTCCGCCCTATCTTTATGACAAGCTCGTTTTCAGAAATAATTTACACAATCGCAACACCAGACATTCACAGATACTTAACATGCCTCGCCATTCGACAGCTCTATTTGAACGCAGTTTTACTCACAATACAGTAAAACTTTTGAATTCCTTCAAACCGGAACTATCAATACCAATAACCAAATTTAGAAAAGTCATTAAAAATGAACTGCTTGATCAGCAAAACTAGCCACATTGTTGTCGCATTGTATTTTCATAATGTAGTATTCACTGGTTTATTTGTTTTTTTTCTCTTCTACTGATATTCAAATCAATATTATTGAAATTGTAAAATATCATTTTTGTTTTTTTTTGTTTTTTTTTTGTCTTGTAAACTGAAAAGGTTAAAGAGTTTAAGAGTAGCTTTAGCTAATCTTCGCCTTTTCAGGGCAAATGTATGTACATTTGTTGAATAAAGTCGGTTTATTATTATTATTGATCAATCCTACAGTGACTTATAGAGTATTCGACTGACTACACCAGTTCGAATTAATTCGAGCTAATTATGTCATTTAGCACTACAAAAATTCGAATTAATTCGCACTGGTGCAGCCAGTCGAATACGCTATTAATAAAACACATTGGCGACAATTCGTTCAAATTGAACCTAAAAATGGCGAACCATATGGCTTTATCATAGAATTTAAGAATACAGTTGACTGAACTGAACTGACACTTTCTCAAAATTAAAATTATTGGGCCTGATAGTATTTGAAATTGAAATTTATTCAACTGAAGAATACTATAGAGACTTAATAAATGGGCCTTACATTTTGAATGAATCCCAAAAATCAGGTAAAAGGAAAATGTAAAAAAAAGCCGCCATATTTAGACTCAGCCAATCAAAAAACGAGACCACGCGTGTCGCCACTGTGTTTTATTAAGTCACTGTAGGTCAATCCTTTGTATAGTGTCTATACAACATCTAATCAGTGAACACACCAGTATTTTAGACTCATCAGTGAATAGTTGATAAGATCCGCCGTAACAAAAAGATATTACAAAAATAAAGAGCAATTTCTTACCTAGATGTTGTTCAAGTGGACTTATTACAAGTGATTGCATGCACATTTGTAATTTGGGTACAATATGCTTTATCAGGAATGCAATGAAAGCTCCTTCAGGTAGGACACGCTTCCAGGGTTGTAACATAAATTTCGCTGATCGATCTGATGGATGCCAATTCGTAAGAGCTGCTCCCAATTTATCTTGAATTATTGGATAAATTGTGTCCTGCAATCTGGTATCTGAAAAGAATATTCAATCAACTTTTCACTCTACAGGCTGTCCCAAACTTAAGAGCCATAGTGCAACAGGCTAAAGCTCAAAAATAAGAATTACTCAATAGATATGAGTTCTTTTTTTTGTAATTTTTCTTATACTCTTATTATTCACAGGGTAAAAATATGAAATCTTTAATTTATGATCAAGAGTAATAAAATATATAGACGCCTTTTTTTATTTACTTTGTAATATTACCATAGCAAACGCAGAGTTTTGACATCTTCAGGTATTTCCAGACGCCGACTGACTCAGTAGTTACTAGAAAAAGTATGCCCCTCCCTCTACTAACCATCCCTTGTCCACAAATCAAAATAACAAACAAGAAAAACATTTGGCTTCACAATAAATTGTACTATAATAGAAGACAGCGACCTCTATGCTATTTTTTACTCTAAGCATTGAATTAAAGTGACTTAATTAAACATAGTGGCGACGATTAGTTCTAATTGAGCCTAAAAATGGCGAATGGGGACATAGAACCATAGAAGCTAAGAATAAAATTGACTAAACTGAACTGAAAAACGTCAAAATCAAAATTATTGGGCCTGATAGTAGTAGTAGTAACTGTTATTTATTGTTATTTGATTGTATATAGAACAAATATATTGAACTGAAGAATACTACAGTGACTAAATAAAATGGGCCTTAATTTTGAATAAATCGCAAAAATCAGGTAAATGGAGAAACATAAAGCCGCCATATTTAGGCTTAGCCAATCAAAAACGACACCACACTTGTCGCCACTGTGATTTATTAAGTCACTGAACTTTGAAGTAGAAAGCGCCCTCTATGATTTATGTTCAAAATAATATTGAAATCGGATTTCCGAAATTCGAAAACGCTAATATACTAATTTTGAATTTATCTATTTTAAAATTTTATCATTAAAAGATTTTATTAATAAAAAAAAACGTGAAACATAGTCAAGTGCTTAGGGCCAGTTGCACCATTTGCCTAATTGTTGATTAAAAATTTAAACATTGATTACTTTCTGATTTCTCTTGCACCATCTGTCAAATGACGTTTAATGTGGCCTAATCACCGATTACACTAAACAGGAAAATTTGGACGTTTATTTTCCCGATTAGTTTTAAATGGGGTTCTGCGCATAGACCTAATATCAATTTGACATTAGGCCTATGGTTCTGAGTAAGATGTCTAAAAACATGGTGAATGCACTCGTCAAATTTTGAATGCAATGACATTCGACCAAATTGAAAATATTAGATTTAGTTCGTGGTGGCGCCGCAATGTCATATTTGTCATTTCGATCTTTTTTCCGTTGTTTTTGATTGGATACATTAATTAAAACCCGATACTGACCAATCCAAAGCGATGTGTAACCGAGTATGATCGTGCAAAGTCGTGAAACAAAACACGAACCGTTTACTGAATGAATTCAAATATTTGTAATAGAGAGTTTATTGGTATTTCAATTACAAGAATTACTTCCATAGATCATAACTATAATGAAAGATATACATATATAGGTACATAATGGCACAAAACTCATAAATAATAAATAACAAGAATCTTAATTTGTTGATAGCGCTACCTACAGTTGACATAACGAAGCTTAACTAATATTCTCAAAATTGGCAAAACAAAAGCTAATCAGTTCATACACCTGGTTTTTAGACATCTTAGTTCTGAGCAACTCAAAACGTCAAAACATATGACTTATTACATAACCTGAATATTATTTCTTTATGGACATAACCTGATGGTGTCACATTGTATGTTTCTGTGTTTGGTTTTGTGAGGAATTTCAGAATTAAAATATGGATTCAGATTCAGATCGTGACTTATCATTCAATGACAATTTATAATAATAATTTGTAATTTATGTTAACTTTGTCACGATAAGAACAGAGAACATTATACTAGAAAATTGATAGTCCTGATTTTTCTATGATCACCGTCAATATTTTGAAATGTTGCCAAACATATCTCCTGTTTAGCTAAACATCGATTATTATCAATCGGTACAATCGGTAAAAATTATAATCATCGATTAGTACTAAACATTGATTACGTAAACAGCGTTTAATTTTTGAATGGTGCAATTGGCCTTATCTTTCATTAATATTGAAATTATGTTTCACCAAGTGATAACTGAGGAATCAATTTTGTTTATTTTAAAATTATTTTAATTTTTCAAAAAATTATGTTTCACTCGCAACAACTTTCAATAACTGAACTCCATATTCATTGAACAAATATTCTTATTTTGTTCTCTAGTATCACCTGCTGCCCTATGGCCCTTAAGTTATGCGACATCCTGTGTCAAATTAATCAAAATAATCGTCAAAACCAAAAAGGTTTGTATCTTACCAATGAGTGGTATCCATGGATGTATCCATGTGTGAATAGGAACAGTATCGGTCATTGGATCCCAAGACTCAACTTCCTCTTTCAATCGGGGCACTATTGACTGGTCAAACATATTATCCACTATCCATTGCGGAAGAATGGGACTCCACAGCTCTAATAAATTAATCAAGTTGTCACATTCCCTAGGACTCCATGTACTAAAACAAAATATATATTGCAGTTATTAAATCTGAAAATAACAAGACGGTATTACGTGGTGTTTGAGCATTAAACAAAGTATTATACTCAGAAATACCACTGAAGACTTCATAAAACCAAAAGAGATAACTGGTTCCTGCAAAAGCAGTCAGAATGAGGTATATGACATTCATATTTGGAAATATTTGTCTTTCAGTTCTTCAATTCATTAAATTTAAAAAGCTTGAGATGCTTTTTGGAAAAAATAGTTTTTTGCAAAAAAAGAGTAGTTTTCAACGAAATGGCTTATCCTAAGAAGCCAGGAAAAAAAATTCGTCATCTTCATTTCAACAACATCTGAATGTTTGAATGTTTTCCATTCAAAAAGTAGCACAAAACAAGGGACATAAGTTTCCGTGTTACAGAAAAGAAATATTGTCCAAAATAACACCCACAAAAAAAAGTTAATCTATCCTTTCACTTTAATTCTAGGACAGAACTTACCTAACACAAGTTCTCATCACAGGCATCCAAGTATGCCAAATGAGACAATCATATGGCTGAATTCCCATTTTATTACCTTCTAGTTTCCCACGATGCATCAAATGCCTCTCCAGAATACATTTCCACTGTTTGAAAACGTAAAAGAATTCTCTTGGAGTATTCAATGGTGACCATTTAGCCATGGCTGAAGTTAGGAGTGGACCAACTAATCCTGGAGCCAATTCTGCTAATTCGTATCTACAATATTCTTCGAAAAATCCATCCTGCAAAATTAAAGTAACATTAAGCAGTTAGAAAATGTAATGGTTATTAGTTAATGCATTTAGAAAATCTTTGAATTGAAATCATTGATTCGATAATGCAAAATCGGCTTTTATTAAATTTCGATCAGAATATTATGACAAATTGGGTAATCTAAGAAATTAAAATATTGATATTAGTGCTTTAAAACATTCAAATTCGAACCATTTGGAAAAAAAATTCTCATAATTCTGGACAAAAACGATTTTGATATATTTGAATGAGTTTTATTATGTTTCAATTATCGGGATTTCAAATTTGTATAACATGTTATCATGCATTTTGCCTAAAACTATTACAAGACCTAAATGAAACACAAAAATACCTGCAGCTCCTGGAACATCTCAGATACTTGTCCCAGTGAAAAACTTTGAGAAGGATCAACCAATTTTCCAACCATACTCATTACATTGTGTAAATTCTTCACAAGTGCTTCTTCCTTTTCTCGTATCATTACTAAAGATTCTTCTTCCTGCGTCAAGGCTGTTATTCTGTCTCTATTAATTCTATTTTTTCTATCATCGCTGATGATTTCCTGAAAAAAAGGATTTAAGTAACATACCGAATCATTTTAATGAAATCAATTAAAGGTTTTGCTGTGAACTTTCTCTCTATTGATTCAAGAAATGTTCTGGATATCTTCATTTACTGGTTTAAAACAGAAGCAATGTTATAAAATAGACTTACCTGCTCAGTCGTATCTACTAACAGACCTAAATTATGTGTTAATTCAGGTAAAGCAAAATTTGAGCATTTTTTATGAATCACGTCTTCAAAGTGTTCAACACCAGGTGGGGCTTTGAGACCACTTAGAGCATGATATCCACTAAGTACTCTCTGCTGAGGGCCAGTCATGTCAA
Source organism: Harmonia axyridis (assembly GCF_914767665.1). Taxonomy (NCBI): domain Eukaryota; kingdom Metazoa; phylum Arthropoda; class Insecta; order Coleoptera; family Coccinellidae; genus Harmonia; species Harmonia axyridis. Next base: position 10,664,430 of record NC_059505.1, read on the forward strand.
TAACTTTAACTTTGGACAGATCACTGTAAATAAAAGGTATGTAAATATTTCAGATGGAACAATATTCAATAATTCATTATAACTCATGAATGTTAAAATGTAAAAATTAATTTACGCAGAAAATAAATTGTTTATTAGTGCTCATTGTAATCATAACTTGATGGCAATATGTACAGTGCATCCCATTTTGGGTGAGACTGCCAGGTTTCTCGCTTGTTATTTAAGATAGAGCCTTGCGGTTTTCACGTTCCTGTCCTACTTTTTCGTGAAACTCAAGTTGGTCTAATCAGATTTTGCATAACTGTTTCCGTTCAAGAGATACAGGGTGATTTTGGAAATTGATACTTTTCGGACCTCTCCTTTATCTCCGAAGTTATTAGAAATAATGCTGAGGTAAAAACTACATCTGAACCAGAATTTTGCGTAGAATCCAGTGGCGTACTCAATTTTTTTTTCGGGGTATGGTTTTGAAGATTCAACACAAACCTATATTTTTTTCAATGGAACACCCTATATATCATTACCTCGTTGAATTCGTTATTTTTTTCCCTTCAAAATGATATATGATACTATATAGGTAGGATGGTCAGAAATGTTAAAAAAACACTAAAACATCAAATAATGATGATTTTTTGTTAATGAGCAATGGATTTTTCATATGAAAAAAAGAATTAATTGGATAATTTTCATTTGTGATTTTTATTTATACTAGAGTAAGCAAACAAATATAATACACTCATCACTAATATGAAAAACAAAACGTAGGTACCTACCTAATAGCAACAAATGAATAATAAAAAAAATCATAAACATTGCATAATATCTTACAGATTAAACTGTTCAAATTGCTGTCCATTTTCCCTAATACATATAATATACTTCAGTAAAAGACATAACAGTCTCGAAGAACTTCGTGCATCAAGAGAGGCAGTTTTCCAGGATTTACAAAACCGCCCTTTTATAATATTAAATGCACTCAGGCGTATTGAAAAGTTTTGTCAATTATGTATTAGAGGAAAATGGGGAGCAATTTGAACAGTTTAATCTAAGTATATATAATCTGTAAGATATTATGCAATGTTTATGATTTTTTTTATTATTCATTTGTTGCTATTAGGTAGGTACCTACGTTTTGTTTATCATGTTAGTGATGAGTGTATTATCTTTGTTTGCTTACTCTACTATTTATAAAAATCATCATTTTGAAGGGAAAAAAATAACGAATTCAACGAGGTAATGATATATAGGGTGTTCCATTGAAAAAAATATAGGTTTGTGTTGAATCTTCAAAACCATACCCCGAAAAAAAAAATTGAGTACGCCACTGGATTCTACGCAAAATTCTGATTCAGACGTAGTTTTTACCTCAGCATTATTTCTAATAACTTCGGAGATAAAGGAGAGGTCCGAAAAGTATCAATTTCCAAAATCACCCTGTATCTCTTGAACGGAAACAGTTATGCAAAATCTGATTAGACCAACTTGAGTTTCACGAAAAAATAGGACAGGAACGTGAAAACCGCAAGGCTCTATCTTAAATAACAAGCGAGAAACCTGGCAGTCTCACCCAAAATGGGATGCACTGTACAATTGAAATTGCACAATTACAAATAGGAAAAATAATACACCTAATAAAATGGAAAATTTGTTTTGTAGGTAAAAAACAAATTCTTATCGATTTCTTGGCAGTTAAAAATTGATAAATGTACTTGAACTTGAAATGAAATATAATTCAAAACAAATCAACAAGCTATATGTCCTTCAACACTGGATTATTCATTGTCATAATGCACATAGGTATCTTTCGTTTCTTGCACTGTTCGACTGGACAGTCAAGTTTCTCTTTGTCATGCATTGAATATCCTATCTTTCCAACATGATGTTCTAGACCTGTTTGATGAATCTATCAACTACACACTAGATTTGGGAAAAAAGTTTCTGATATAGAAATAATGAAGGTTTTTCAGAATATTGAAAGTATAACAAAGAAATGATGGTTCTACATACAAACCAAAAAGTTGTATGGGAAAAAATTTTATCAATGGTCTATGATTTCTTAGTTTCTAATCAAATATAAAATAGAGAAAATGGGCTGAAATGTTTCATTTGTCAATAGCTTCAAAAATACATTCCTATTAACAAGTTCATTAAGATTAAAAAAAAATTGAAAAACTGAGCAGGCTATCATTCTTTTACTCTAATATACATATATGAACTTTGATGTATATATTTTTGAAATCCTCTGAAAGCAAGTTCAAAATAATATAGCATAATTAATTTCCAATCCAATATCTGAAAATCTACCATAACCAACATTGAGAAGAAGTATTCTTCCTTACATATTATGCTACAGTAAACCCTGCGACGCTGAATTTTCAGATGTAAAAAAATGTATTATGGTAAGAAGTTGAACTTAATGCTTGCTTGGGATGATTTCAAGGAATCAAATAAAGAAATAGTATTCGCTCATTAAAAATCACTGGTGATAAACTATCGAATAATAAGGTGAGGTAGAACCTTTTCAAACCATTTTTCAACAAAAAATTGAAGAACTTGATTTCTGTCTGGATCAGATGCACAATGCAGATGACTTGTATTGGCGCTGTGCCTTCTTGAAAAAACATTAGAGCATGCGGTAATCATAAACTGAAGTGACTTGCATTAGGCAAGTCTAAATATCCTCGAGTTCAGTTCACTTCCAGTGTATCATCATAATAAGAAAAGTGGTATCATTTGGATTTTTTCCATCTAATTGTTCTGTTCTAATTCAACCGATGGATCAAAGTGTGATCCATAATTTAAAAGTTATCGAAATTTTGTTGGATGAAAATAAAGATATTAAAAAATGAGTTTGAAGAATTTTTCATTGAATGATGTAGTTTTCTTTATTGCAGACTCTTGGATTCAAATGCCTGAAAAGTGGATCAAGTCATGGTGCCTCTAATGATAATGCCAATGATTAAGATGAAAGAGTTTGAATTCTTTTGCATATGAAGTAGTAAATACAAAATTAGTATTCAGAGGAACCTCCAAACTACCAGGTAGTGAAATGGGTAGAGTGATGAAAAAAATTTCTATTCAGAAGATGGGGACTTCTGAGAAAACATCTAGCAGCGATGCAACTGATAAATTGCATAAACGTATTTACTAGGAGGAAGAAAATGACCTACCACATAATAAATTGATATTATTATAAAGAATTCGACAAAGACCTATAGAAGTAAATCATTAAAAGAAATGTCAAATGACGCCTGACACTATTGTAAAAAACATTGATAATTTAACAGTTTTTAATGTGAACAAAATTTATAATTGTTTGGAAATTAGTCGATATTGATGGTTTATTGTGTTTCGAATGATAATTAATGAAAATTGCAAATCTGTCCAACTACATTAAATCAATTTTGATAATCTTCGAAATTGATTTACTTATAAGAAAAAAACTTCTTTAATCCGTCCATGTTTCAGATTATAGATATCATTCATTATGAATTCTATAGCCTGAATGTTATATTAATTGGTACAGAAGTCATCTGACAAATTTCTGTTTCCTTAATGTATTATGATCCATGTTCAATAAATATTTTTTCATAAAATAGTTTTCTCAACGAAAAACAATTATTTTTTTATAATTTGAGAATTGTAAACCAAAAAATGTTATGAAAAATATCATGTTAGACAGAGTCAATATCAGGATGGGAGCTATGTATATGTAGCTTCCTTGAGGATAGATTTTCAAGCATAAATGCAGATGTATAAGAAAGCTTGTAGCTTGTATAGCAACTTATTTCTGAAAATAACTATTGATGAGAATAGTCCACCTATATGGTATTCTTTGTTTCAGATCACATTCTAGTTTGGCAATAAACCAACATTTTGCATGGTCCTTACACCATATTAGCATGGCACTATAAATTGTTTACTCAATAGTTAATAGGTAGAATGGTACTTTCAAGTCAGAAAATTTCTTTCCCAACCAGAGGACTTAAACCTTAGACCTTTTGGTCTCAAGCTAGTATGCAAACCACTGCAAAACCATACCTTGAGGGATTGAGCTTAAAGACAAGTGGAATCATCATATGAATACAGGAAAATGAGAATGAAAACAAAATGAAAATTATCAACTTCTTAGTAATTATAGCTATTCATTTCTTTTCCAAACTAACTAAGTCGTCTTTACCTTACGATTCCTGAATTTCTATAAGCTCCAGGACGTTTACCTTTTTCTATAACATCATCAACACTTCGATAATAGTATCTTGTCTTCTTCTCTGAAACTTTTTTCCATTTGGATTCACCATTTGGCTCCTCATTTTCTCGCTTAATACTTTTATTGTCTGTAACCTAAAAAAATAAAATTAGCAAACTTTGTCCTCTTTTATATAGTAAACCCTAATATTACCGTAAGTTGTGCCACTTTAGCTAGCTTTTCTGGACCATAGGCACCAATAGCACCTCGTCCCTTCCTCAAATGTGCTTCTACAGGAGTTGATATTCCTTGAAGATCTTTACCCAGTCCTTTGCCAGGTTGAAAACCCATCTGAAGAAGTAACTTTGCTCCTATTCCTTTTGTGTGTTTTTCCCAATTACCAACACCTCTATCGCTCAAATTTGAATGATTCTTTTTAACTCGCAAACCTGCTATATCTCCTGTAATTTCTGTTGTAAAAGACTTAGTTTCAGTAGATGTACCTAAACCTAAACAAAAATTAATAACATTGATAATCAATTATAAAACATCAAGTATGCTTATTTTGATGAAGAAATTATCAACCTGCTCTAGAAAAAGTATAGTCATCTGCCCCTTCAGAATCACTTGAATCCTTTTCCGTTTTAAGAGTTTCAGGATTAAATTTTGTTTCTTCATCCTCCTGCTTTTTGACATCTTTTTTTTTACCGACTTGATGAACTCCTCCAGCCACAAAATCAATAGGAGCAGAATAATTTTTGGATTCCTTGTTGCTTTTGAAAGTAGGTCTTCGGCTCTCATCATCACTCTCATCTTCAGCCCAAATGCCTTAAAAAGTTATCAATGTTGGAAAATTCGAATTTCAATGAAAAGTTTGGTGAATATTATTTATAAATATTATTATATACACAACTGCACTAAAATAAAAATCACTCACCGTAAATTTTTTGCTCCTTCGTTAGTGCTTTACCTCTTCTTGTATTGAATTCATTATCCAAATCGTGATCTGTTATTTCAAAACGAATAACTTCGTCATCCATGATGCAATTTTTTTTCGTAAATATTAAAAACTAGATCATTAGCAAAATTTTGTTTTCATTCCGGTTGCAAGAGAAAAATTAGCTCAAAATGCAGACGAATACATTAACTATAGAGTAAAGAGTATTCAGCTTTTTAATCTTTGAGTCTTTGACAGTACTGACAGCATAGGCATTTCTCATTTCGTCCTCTATGACTGAGGGTGGTAAAATTTAATTAATTTGACAAGAAGGTTGATTACTTATGACATATCCGATGGAAATAATCGTTCAAATCCAAATATCCGATTCAAGGGTCATAGAATCCATAAACGTATTAAATCTTAATAGAATATTAATAAGAGGAACGGAAATCGCCTTTAATTGATATATTTGTTATGATGCCAGCAATCGTCACTCCTTTAGTCCTTTTCTGACGGGACACTATAGCCACAGATTACTAGTCTGTGTTAGTCTGTGCTATAGCATTAGCTAACCTAATTTGATTAATTTCGAAATTATCAATTCATGCTCAAAAATATTTTACAATGTGATTTATTCATAAAAAATTTTTCGTAACTTCACAATAGCTAAATCATTAAACTGAGAAAACCATTGACCCTTTTGAAACACGAAAGAATTTTTATTAATAAATCACATTGTGAACTATTTTTGAGCATCAATTGATAATTTCCTAATTGATCAAATTATGTTACGCTACTGCTATAGTGTCCCGTCAGAAAATGAGTGACGAATGTTGGCATCAAAACAAATGCATCAGTTAGGTACAAGGCGATTTCCATTCCTTTCATTAATGTTCTAAGGGCCATTTGCACCATTTGCCTAAACATTGATTAAAATTCAAACGTCGATTAATTTCTGATTTCTCTGAGGGCCAGTTGCACCATTTGCCTAAACATTGATTAAAAATTTGAACGTTGATTACTCTATGATTTCTTAAGAGAAATCAGAAATTAATCGACGTTTAAATTTTAATCAATGTTTAGCAAATGGTACAAATGGCCCTTAGACATCTTACCTACAGCCAACTGAGCCAACTGCCTCATTTTACCATTTCTGTGATTTTATCATAGACCTATTATTTAAATACCTTAGGGCCATTTGTACCATCAGTAATCAACGTTTAAATTTTTAATCAATGTTTAGGCAAATGGTGCAACTGGCCCTAAAAATTGTTTGTAGAGATCTTAGCTGTAGTTTGTCGGTTGTATAGAAAAATTCATTATTAATTCGGAAGTGACAGCTGCAGCCAATGAAAGTAACCAAATCGGCATGTGGTGGAACGTGGACTATATTAGCCAATAGAAACAACCAAATCTACACATTCTGGTTCCAAAGACGAACCGCTATAATATCAGGGTTTATTTAAAAGTATTATTGTCTGTTAGGCAATGAATACCTTGGCTCATAATGAATTGCTGGAAAGTTGGACAACCCTTGAATATTCAGAACATTCAGGCTTCCTTCAAGTGTCTTGGGAATTGGGATGATTTACTATACCTATCTTCTAAATACAGTATCAAGGACCAAGGTATCAGGGGCGTATTTTTCAGGTCAAAATAAGACTTTTTTCCTAAGCAAACGCTTCGTTACCGAACTGCAGAGCGTTAAAGTAAAAAGATTTTTTTAGTTTTTTCTTTATAGCCCTTTCAGTTTTTGAGATATTAAGATTTGAATTTGAAATATAGGTTCGTTAGGTTTCTTATTTTTCTGAAGAAACTTGTAAGTTAGATCACATATCAAATACGTAGAGTTTATTGTTTTCATTGTGATAATAGGTTCCTACCTTTTGTTGAAAATTTTAATTGAATGTAGCAAAACACAAAAATTGATTTTACCTTTTTCTCGATAACGATCGTGGATGCGTAAAAATTATAAAGAACCAAAAAATTTATGAACAAAATATCGAATTCATTTCATATGTTAGAATACAAAAATTGCTCAAGGCGAAAAAGGGCTTGACGCAAGGTCTATAGATTTAGACCTTGCGTAGACGTAACTTTCAACCAATCAGCGTCAACCATTCTTGACGTCACTCGGTTTACACATTCAAACGCGTACAGGCTTCAGCCTCTGCGATTTATGTTTATGTCACAATAAACTATTATTATTATTATTATAAATAAATAACATTTGATTGCAATGAAATCGGGGGTTTTCGCGGATTTTCTTATTAGTTTTATCGCGTATATCGTTCGTAGTCTATCCTAAATAGTGTTTAATATCTTCAATAATAAAATAGCTATAGACCTCTTAGAACAATAATAATAATAATATCCATAGACAAATATTCTCTATTATAATATCTATATTCTAAGATAGACCTTGACAGACACCGGATGACGCGTTACCCCACTCTTCAACCAAAGCTACGAGGTAGGGATGGGAATACCGGTTACTCACCAGCCGCGTTACATTCGCGACCGTTCCAGAAAAATACCGCTCCTAAATACCGCGATTTTGTTACTGTGGTTACAGGTAACGAGGTAACAAAACCGTAGGCGATTGCAACTAAGTTGAGTACCAGCGACAGAGGAACGAAGGAAACGAGACCGTTGGGATACCTAGACTATTTGTCGACAGCCCTGTTGAATGATAATTTATTGTTCATTGAGTTTCTACGTTATTCTTGAAGAACGTTTGCAAGCATAACAAAATCATAAAACCATAAAAATCACTCACGAAGCGTTTCTTCTAGCGTTTGGTAGCAAGCGTCGAAAAGATTCCAGTCGGGCAGTCAAGTTCATACTCTGATTTACACTCGTACGGCCGTGTCCCGAGCTGTCTGACTGGAATCTCTTCGACGCTTGCTACCAAACGCTAGAAGAAATGCTTCGTGAGTGGCGGGCATTAGAATCTTCGAAGGGCACCTCATTAAATACAGATGGTGTAAACTCCAATGGAAATATACCATCCTCGGGTAATCTAGGTATTACGTGAAAGAAGTTATATCTATGTGTATTGCTGAAGACATGGTATTCAGCGTGAAACCTTAATGAGGTATCCATATTCACCAAACCTCGTTCAAATATCCCAAACCGTTTCGATGTTATTATTCGAAGTCCGGTGCCGGTACGCCGTAACTATCGTTACTTTGGAACCGGTTACATTACGTTTGTGGAACGCGCGACTACGTTACTCAAAAATACCGTTCCAAAATCGCGGTATTGAAATACCGCCCCATCCCCCTACTACGAGCCTCGTAGTACGAGGCAACCTGTGTAATCTACAGACCTTGGGCTTGACACCTGAAAAAATAGAGAGTTATTGCAACGCACAAATAAGCGATCTTTTATTACAGGATCTCTTATTTTGACATGTACTCATGCGCATTGAGTCAGATATTAAGGATTGTTTAAATCTAAATACAGGCCTCCCTTACTTTATTTAAATACAGGCGAGCAACTTTTATTTAAGGATCTTTTATTTTGACAGATATCTGTTTATGCCAAACATTTACCTTCGTTATTCAGCAAGAACTAACCTATAAATATTTGTAGCTGTTTACGTAAACAAAGTAATGAAGTGAACTTTTTGAGAAATTTGCATTTTATTTCTTGATTTTGGGCATCTGTGGAAATTTCATTCGAGAAAAAAAATGTGCTCTCAATAAAGAATTTTTCAAGAACTTATACGATTCTCAACGAAACATATTTAATTTGAACCTACATACTAAAAGAATTAAAAATAATACTGATAAATCCTGAATTTTATTAGAAATAAGAATTTTCCTATATGTGTAATGTAGTATTGTTAAAGCATAGTATAAGGAATTCCTTATACTATGGTTAAAGAATGCTACTGCATACTGAATATTATTTTTTTTATATTGAATATAAATAATTCATTCTGTAATATGGACACACCAATGGGATTGTTTTGAAAGAAAAATAATAAACTTGTTACCTAAGTACTTTTTTATATATTGAATCAACATAGCATAAAAAAAGCAAATCACAATGCAAAACCAAATTAATTATCAGTAATGTTATTATAAAATTATACGTTACGTACACTTTTTCAAAATTATTATAGGAAAAAGTACAAAAATACATAACATAATTCTGTTAAACAAAATAATCTTCCAATACTGGTGGTTTCATATAAAAAGAAATACTTGATTGACTTCCATTCAAACTTGATGATACTTCGTCAACAAATTTCTCTAATAGTTCCATCGATAAAACCCCAGTAGTTTGGTACAGCTCCTCCCATATTACGAATTGGTAGACTAAAAACGAATTAAGGTAATATAATATATAATAATTTAAGTTTAATTCAGCTAATAGCTTACCTGTACATATAGCTGATAACTATTTCTATAAAGCCAATTACGTGCATTCAAATTATCTTAGAAGTGTCCATGATTTTCCACAATGAAGATTTCAGTTATAAAAATAAACTTCGATAATGATTGCGATACTTGTAGTAAAAATTTTCCAAGTCAACTAGTCGATTTGTTTGAATTGGTTTTGATATATTTTCTACACCAACTGTATCTATTATGAAAAATCAATTCCTCAATAATGGTCCCAGCTAAAATTGCTAACGCTATTTGTTCTTTCATTTTCGATTTTGAACTTTTACCAAATGAATTATTTTATTTATCAGAATACAAAATAAAGGTGACAAAATATAAATATGTCAAATTTAAAGATCTGTCACTTTACTGACTTTCGTTAAAAGCACCTTGCAATAGTTCACTTTTAACGTCCACGATAGAGGATCCTTTATTACAGGATCCTTTAATAAAAGATCGCTTATTTGTGCGTTGCAATAACTCTCTAATATCTCACTGTAGCTTGTTACAATCACTCGGCATAATGGATGATGTAAACATAGACAGAGAACTAGTTTATCTATGGATGTAAACCCTGAAATGTAACCTATATTTCAAATAAGACCGGGGAGCGATGCTTGAAATAGTGAAATTAGAAGCAATTCTAATTTCACTATTTCATTTCTTATTAATATTTCTTATGAATAACTCGAAAAACTCGCGTCAAATCACAACAAGGCTTGCGATTGATGAGATGACTAGCGTGGCACATCATCCAATCTAAGCGCAATACATGCTTTCGAATTCGAATCTTCCAGTTGTTCAAAATGTAAACTAAACACCCGAGGCATCATGCCATTCAACATTTTTTGCTGGACTGTTTTTCGCTAGTCTAGTAAGTTATGTAATGGATTTGAAAAATTTCATGAAGTTTATGAATAAAAAATAAAAATTTTACATATATACCCATGAACGTTATATTTGAAATCTTGGTATTAAAACGTTATTTTTGATATAACTCATAACTCGTAACGAAAAAAAATCTTCTCATAACGTCACAACAATTTTTTTCAAAAATAAATTATTTTATTCTGTGGTTTGTGGTATAATTTTCAGTACGCATGATTGTTACGTCCGGGTACGGCCATCTTGGCATATTCATTTTCATTCTTATGTCGTGTTGATTAGTGAATACGTACATAAGTTAAGGTTGTGGCATTAAATAGTTACATTGATTTAGATTTTTTAGTAAATTTTAAGATACACCAATATGGGAGACCGTAAGTTCTATGTTTGCTGTATATATGTGTTGTAGATATTCTTTAATTTTAAATTCAATAATGTAAAGCATCCGGGAGATTCCGATATCTGGAGTTTTAGTTTCAGAAATGGACTTTTCAATATTGTAATTGCGTTTAAAGTAATTATAAGTTTTGTTGTAGGTGGTGGAATGTATGCAGATTACTCTCAACCACCGCCAACAACAGCATATTCCAATAATTACGGCTCCCCTGCCGGTGGCGCCAATATTGGGTCTGGGGGATATGGGGCTCAAAGTGCCACTCAGGGGGGTGGAGGACAATGGGGTTCAGCATCCCGCCAAAATTACGGCTCTAACCAGGGTAAATTGTTCTAAAATAATTTCAGAATTCCATCCGACAACAATCTCAATTTTGAAGGCACAGCGTGGTCAAATATGGCGTCTTGGCGTTGGTTTTCGGCTTTTTTAAATTTACTAATTATTGACCAACTTTAAATAATGAAGAGCTTCTTTAGCTGAAACTACTCTCGGATACTCAATCATATTGAGTATTCGAAAGATTAAATCTTCTGGATGCGTTGGTGAATTTTCAAATATTTTTCGAATTTGAAATTAATTGAATTTTTTCGTCTAGCGTCATATTTGTTTGCCGATTGTAATTTAATTTTTTTCATTTCATTTTTCTCTGATTTTTTCACTTTGTAAATTAGATTATATTCGATTTAATTAAGGAGGTTCAGTATCACTGCGACCTGAAGGTCTATTGTGCCCTCCATCAGAGCTTTTCCCTACTTTGTACATTACACAATATCATAAAGTTTACATTCTTATGTCTCAAAAAAAAGGTAGGCCTTATTTGTCCTACCCTTACTTTGAACTTAATGTTCATCGGTGAACAATTCTTTATTGATATGAAATAATTAATGACTAGTCAACATTAACAATCATTCATAGAAAATTTAATAAAATTAAAATGAACTATTGGTTTCATTTGAAAATGCATAATTAATTGCTTTCTTAAACCAAAGGATCTATTGAGTTGAAATTAGTTATATCAGTTGGAAATGACCAACTCTATAGCGTGGCGTCCCTTGCTTTCTTCAGTGAGATTCTCGACTTGAAATTTTTTATTAAAAGACCTTTGGATTCGATTAAGGAAAAATTTTTGAGCCCCCCTCAAATGTCAGCATTTTGTGTTTTGATAAAATGCTAATTGAAAAACTGTTAAGAGCTTTCCTTGAAAAGATCTATTACAACGTAATTCGTAATTAGTTACACCACATTAATCCTAGGTTGAGAATATGATTCATAAATTTTAAGAAAAAAATGAAGGAATAACATTTCGAAAAATTCATATTTGCAGGAATTGAATACAATATTTCTCTTTGAATATTCAACTCCATTGGTTTCGCAAATTTTTCAATAGCCTCTTCAATACATGAGCGTACAATGTCCCCCCACCAATAAGCTTTCATAGCCCAGTGATAATGTTCATTTTGCACCTGGCGGCTTCTGATTTTCTTCTGAAAAGGTTGAATAATACTTATTCATTTTATTAGCCCCTTTTATTGAAAACACATTTGATTTGAAATATTCTTCGAGATATGAGGATGTAACAAACCATTTTGTGATATTTGTAGTTTTTTTTTTTAATACAAAGATGATGAATTTTAAGGTTGAACTTGTTTTTTTTTTTCCTTATTCATCTTCAATATTTTGTTATTTCCTTGTGAAAGTATTTACTAAATTCATGTTTTATTTACAGGTTCTGGTTACAATCAAGGGGGTGGTAGTTATGGTTCTTCCGGAGGTTATGGCGGAGGAGGAGGAGGTGGAGGTTACAACTCCAATGGTGGGGGTGGTGGATCCGGCTATGGCGGAGGTGGTGGTTACGGAGGAGGTAAAATACTTTTTTACATTTATGAATTTGCATTTTTCGAAAGAACATAATTCGTTTGTTTGTAATTTAAATAATTGGCATGGAGTCCCAAGTTAATTTCGATCTCATTTTATGATTTTCCTTTTCAGGTGGCCGTGATAGAGGGGGTGGAAGAGACCGCGATTCTTATGGGTAAGTTCCCACTTTTGCATAATTACCGTACATAGTAAAATCAAGTAATGTTTTGATACGTATATCAAACTGCTTTTTGCAACAAAAAAATATCTATATTGTTATCTGAGAAAGTGTTACAATTTCGTCTGTCGACTTTCAAATCTCAAAATTATTGGTGCGCATAGTGTTATTTTACAGTTGCACGTTATCCCCAGTTTTATAGAAAATATGCTAGTTTACATCAAAATCTCCCTTTCATTGTAAACATTTATTCAATTTCGAAGAAACTGAACTGCAATAGAAAAATTAAGTGTTCTGAATTCCGAAACAGTAGACAGTGTGACTTCGTTTTGACTGTAATATTTGAATGTATAATAACACTAATTGAATGTTGCAGGGTAGAAGATATATATTTCAACTAATCATTTATTGATAGGAAAATAATGTACAAGTATATTTTGTTCATATTAATGTAATTTATATCAAAAAACAAATTGTAAAACTACTCGGAGCAGGTTTATAATAGGGTTATACTACTTCTGAAATGCTCTGGTTTGTTTGGGTTTTTTTTTCAACAATCAATACTGACTAAAAAGGCGAATTGAATCCTGAATAAACGCTACCATCTATAGCTCCATAGTACAATGTACTGTACAATTATAAGAATGAAACAGGTGTAAGGTTTTCCAACAGTTTTTCTTGACTCAAAAGATTATGGAAAAACAAACTATTGGTGTATCATTGCATCGACCAAGAATATCTGCACTGTCGTCAATAGTGACCCTGAAGAAATTTTTTATTTGAAGTCTGGATTTTTCCTGCAACTCTTTTTGGTCTGATTTAAATTGAACAAAGCCTACATGTTGCTTCAAGCTGATCAAGAAAATCTGTTCAGTAGTTTCTGAGATTCCATATACATATATGCAGGCACTATTCCTAAAACCATACCATTTTCATTGTGGTTAATGGTATAATAATGCATAATGGACACTGAAATGTTTGCGACCTATGGTGGTATACGGAAACTTGTTTAAAAAATTTTTCTTTTATCAAATAATCATAAACTCTAAGTATACTTAACATCACTTAAAATCTGTTGAATATATCACTCAATTGTATCCTACTGATATGATGAAAATTAACTGGTAAATTATTATTTGGTCAGACACTTGAATATCGAGGGCCATTTGCATTTAGGGTGCCAATAATCAGAAATAAATTCTTAATTGGCATTATTTTTCCCTCTAAATCAATGAGAGTAGGGACCTGTGTATTGCTTATATTTAAAAAAAAAAACTAATTTACAAAGTTATATCGAATATCTACATTTTGATTTTAAGTAGAAAAATATCAAATTCATTGTATAGTAGAAAACAACTTTGAACTTTTCACCTTCATCCAGTAGGACCTCTTTAATGTTTTGGTCGTGTTCAAAGATAGAACATACGAAAAAACTGATTTTTTTTAAGATCAACTCTAGTAAGTTGACTGTAATTTGAGTAAGTTGAGTGAAAATTCAGTGTAAAATTTTTTATTACTGTTTGACACAGAAATTAGCTTATGTTGTCAATTCACTTCAAATCAATTTTTTTGTGTTAAAAATTAATAACATATCTTATTATTTATTATATTGTGTAAATTCAGTATCAGATAGTATGTGTTGCAAGTCCCCAAGAATAGTGTGAAGAAATGATATTCACTTGATGAAAATTCTATAGAATTTATAAATTGAACAAAAAACTGGAAGCGTATTCCGCCCTTTGCATTTTTTTGAAACCAAAGTTAATTGATTCTCTTAGCTACATATTTCAATTTCTTCATCGTTGATGACTCAAAATTGGAAATTATTGAAAAAAACAATAAGACAATAAAATTGAAAACAATACAACGTTCTTATCCCAAATTTTTGAATATTTTATTGAGATGAGATGGAAAATAATAGTGTTTTTTAAGTGGATCAAAACTTGGTACAGTAAATTGCAGAGTTGAAAATTTTTAGTTCGTGATTTCAACAACCAGACTGCTTTTACAGTTCATTGCATTGAAAGAAATTGTTATTAAGAAAATATGTATTTTCGCAAAATGTGACTTGCGTATGTTGCCTATTACATTCAAATTTCTGTGACAAAACTTCATCTATAATTTGCACTCAATTTTTATCAAACACAAAATATTTCAAAAAAATTTTTCAACAACTTTTGATAGCAAAATTAAAAACACATACGATGATACTGAATACATTCTTTCACTATATATATTGTTCTAACCTTATATTTTGGAGTTACAATTTTTAAAAATTTCGGATTTAGTTTCAAGTAACCACGAATGTAAACAGTTAATTTTTAATCTTTTCAAAATTTTTTGCGTCCTTAAAGTAATAATAAAACCAATGATGATCTTCTCATTAGTGAATTTTTGTTTGAATTTCTTCAAGTCATGAATTTTGGTGGTATTGATGACAATTAGATCTGTATGCTAGAATCGACCGTTCATTTGTCTTTATTATTGTTAAGTGTTCAAGGGTCAAATATATTGGCTCCCATAGAAGTATGCTATGAAAGCATCAAAGGTGAATAAGACGATTTAAGGTTGAAGGTTTTTTTTGTGTATGTAATAAATTATGTAAATACATCAGTTTTGAAAAGTACAGGTTTTAAGGCTTGGTTAAGCTTGACCCACATGAAGAAAAGGAGTTACGCGCCAATAGTGGTTGACTCCAGAGTATTTGGTTTATTGATTTTTTGACTCCCTGTGTATGAACAACTACTGATGAAATACTTCTGTTTTAGAGGCGGCAACAGGGGTGGTTTTAACAAAGGTAACAGCACATTGTCTTAAATGACAGATGCATTTTTGTACACTATATAATTGACCTATTTCATTGCCACATGAAGTAAATACATTTTATACTAAGGTTACTCTGATACACTTGAAGCAGAGTCATGTAAAATTCAAGCAAATAACATTTATTTTCTTTATGTGGTTCAATGATTGAATTCTGGTTCTCTCGGCGTTTCAATTTCACAACTTGAGTATTATCTAAAAACTCCTTAAAATTCTTAGATGTTCTTTCATTATTCCGAGTTGAAGAGTTTTTTATATCGGTATCAAGATATAGTAAATAAGAGTTCTCTTTTGAAACACCCTTGCATATGAAAACTTCATCAACTATATTGGTGAGATGTGAAACCAAAGAGACTTAATTACAGGAAAAAAATAAGAGAAATATGTATTGGAAAATAATGGTTTTTGGTATAATATATTGGCGTTTGCTTTCCAACTGAGCATGTATAGAGGTTATGCTTCTCTACATTGGTCTTAAGCAGGGAAATAGGTTACAAAAGTAGTATATATTTATGGAAAGTATCTATTGAAAACACGGAGTATAGTACCAGCACTAATGGGTATACTTGTTCTTCTAAGAATGACGAATTAGTTGAAATTTGTGATTTTAAAGTGGTTGCGTTCAAAAATTATCAATTTTCAAAGACTCCTCTTATTTATTTCAGTATGTGTTTTTAGTTAACAATTTCACTAATTTTGTGGCACCTTTCTAATTTCGATTTATGACATTTCAGATAGTGGATCTAACCTGGTAATTCAAGTGGATACTGTTTTTGTGTCTGGAATGAATCCAGAATGTACTGAGGATGATATTGCTGAACACTTCGGGGCTATTGGTATTATCAAGGTAGATACAAATTGATTTATTTTAGTTACAATCATTTGCAAAATGCACCTTGTGTTTATTACAAAAATTTTGAACACAGTTTTTTAATTTTGCTAAATCGATTGGAGAATCTGTTTCTCAATTTATCCAGTTGATATTTTGAGTTATTATCTCTCCTACAATACAATTAATATGAAAATTCATCTGGAAATGAAATATTTAAAGAAATTTAAGATTGGAGAAATAAGAATCGACATTAGATAGTCTACAATTTTACAAGCTGCAATAATTGATATATTGTGGGCATATTTACAAATTCTATTGGAAATATCGGTATAACTACTGGCATTCCATTGAAATATTTTTACGAGAAATCCCTAAATTTTTCCAGATCGATAAGAGAACCCAAAGAAAGAAGATTTGGCTGTATAAAGATAAAAACACCGGAATGTCCAAAGGAGAAGCTACCGTCACATATGATGATGCTAATGCCGCACAATCTGCTATCAATTGGTTTGATGGCAAAGACTTCCAAGGAAATACCATCAAAGTGCAATTGGCCACGAAGAAGGACAACTGGAGTGGTGGCCGAGGCGGCGGAGGAGGTGGTAGAGGAGGTCCTGGAGGTGGAGGATCTAGAGGAGGTCCAGGAGGCGGTCGTGGCGGTGGCGGCGGAGGTTTTGGTGGACCTCGAGGCAGTCGTGACGGAGGTAATTACTTTTCTCTATTTCAGTATCGTAATGAGGTCATTACAGTTCTAAAAACAGTGCTGTAATGAACTCATTACAGCATCGTTTTCAGTTTTATTTTTCGTTTTGTGGTTGTCTCTACTGCCTTTCAATCCTATCATAATTTCAACAAACGTCAATAATTGTTGATATAATGTATAATTTGGATATAGTGAAATGATTTGCAGCATTGTTCTCAATTTCTCTTAATTCTGGTGGTGTTAAATCGATTTCGTCAGACATAATTCCTGAATTTAATGAGTCATTTCAAATTATTTGAATTCGATACGTACGATTCAAATTCAATTTTCGTAACAGTCACACCAACTGCCGTCAACAATGGTATGATAGAAAAGGTTTTAATTAAACATAAGTTCTATGCAATTTTAGATCAAAATTTTTTATTTTCTTCATGAACACTCCTACTTTCTGAAGCTTTTGTAATTTATTGCCACACTTATTGGAACGGAACCTTTTTTTTTTTAATGTAGTGCTCTGGTGTTGTCATGTTTCCTGGAATTGTTGTTTTGATTGGTTTGTCCTATGCACTAGTTTTGTTTTCTCAATTCAAATGAAGCCAATCACATCAAATAGTTTTAAATCAACAAATCTAACAAAATCTACAAAAACATTTTTTTTAAATACTTATTTCGTATTTAGACTAGGTCAAGTGAAATTTGTCTCATTTCCAAAGCTTTTATCTAGCTCTAAAGTTTCTACTGAAATCTGGTTTGAAGAGATTTCAAATTGATACAGAAAGTAATATAAAGGAACGGAATTTTCCAGAGCATCAAAGATCTCTGTATAGAGTAGATATCTAATGCGAGGAACAGAGATCAAATCCTATTAGCTGAATAAAGAGTGAATGATTCAGTCATTGGATCAATTCCCTTTCCAACATCACTATGTCTAGCTGTGCAGTCCTGAATGTCAATTTGTTGAAAGATTTTAGTGCTGGACGCATTCATTCTTTTGAGGGTTATATCCTTTCATGGTCATAGTAGCAGTTAAGGGAATACATTTTTTTTTAGAGCTCTTACTTTGCAAAAGACTAAGTGCAATTGAAACTAGGCTACAAGTATGATACTGACGAGATAAAGATTTGCAGAGTTAGGAGGATGTACACTCCTTCTGTTTCTTATTTGTCCTTCACTGTTTGTGGGAAGGGAATTTTGACCTTTTTTTTTAAATTATAATTGAAACATTTAATAAATAAATAGTTCCTTTTGATTTAGCCCTAATGAGCAGATGTTCAGAAATTCACTATACCACTATTAAGTTTACTTTGTTTTAGAACAAGAATGTTGAACAGAGAGAAAGGGAGAGACAAACCAAATTTATTGATTTATTTATTGATGAATGGCTATCGACCACAGTTTTCCAGCCAGTCATTTACAGTTTTATATTACATTCAATTATAAATTATTAGTAAATATAAAGAACAACTATTATTCTATTGATTTGTGTTTGAAAAATGGTAACTTTGCCTTTGGTGCAGCTGCTTTATTGATGATATTCAAAGAGATTTCAAGTATTGGAAGATTGGGAATGCCGGTAGTTTTGCTTTCTGTGGTGTTGTCCTTTGATAGCCGTGTATCAGTGGATTTATAATATTAATGTTATTCTGGTTACTGATGAACTTTTTGCTAAGTTTTTTGAGTCTTCCCAGTATTGGTTCTACTTCTGTAGTTTCATTTAGTAGTTGGTTAGAAGGGTCGTAGAGTGGATTCAGTGTTGCCTGAAAAAACCTCAAAAACGAATCGAAATGTCATTAAAAACAAATCACAATTTTATAAAAAACGAATCAAACGCACATTATAAACAAATTAAAAGCTCAATAAAAACTAATGAATATTTAGTTATTAAATGAGATGTAGATTTGTATCAACAAATCAAAAGCTCATTAAAAAGGAATCTGAATGTCATTTAGAACAAATCAAAAGTTCATTTAAAACGAACCGAGAGCTCATTGAAAACAAATCAAAAGCTCAATAAAAACTAATTAGAATGTCATTAAGAACAAATCAAAAGCTCATTAAAAATGAATCAAAATGTCATTACAAACAAATCTAAAGCTCAATAAGACGGATTAGAATGTCATTAAGAACACTGAAAAATCCTAATTCTATGTAAAAAAAATCCGAAAATATTCCGCTAGTTCATAGAAGTGTATATTACTCAATTAAACTCAAAAAATTGGATATTTTTCATGAGCTCAAGTTAAAGAAAACATTTGACTGGTTCTTTCTGGTTTACAACGAATGCCCAATAATAATTTAAGAATATTTGCAATGTGTTTTTTTGTCTGGAGCTGCCATATACGTTAATATTTAACGAAATGGTTTGCCTATAGGTTCCTGCAATACATATAGGTGAATTTTGAGTTACAGGGTTTTGAATCTAGAATATCAATAGCAAAGGCGCAATATTCGAAAAAATAATGAAATGTTGGAATTCTTGTCCTATGCAGGAAAAAAAATTACAAGATATAATTCTAACAGTTTATTACAATAAAAACAAAATACTAGTAGGATTGCACTCTTGAAGAGTTGAAATGGAAATGTTTAAAATGAAATATTTTAAAATCCGAAAAAAATCCGCCGATTGCCAACACTATAATAATAATAAAGTTTATTTGCTTTCAATAACTTCCACTGGGTGGATTGTTTCGGTATCTCAGTTTTGTAATTTTTCTAAGGCAAGTTCTTTCGGCAACTTCTATATTTTTCATTGTTGTCTTTGGGTGTTCAAGAATGATGTGTGTCCATACTCCAGTAAGGGCCTGCACATCATCTTGTCTATTTTGGTGTTGATTCCTAGATTTTTATATGTGAGCGATCTGAAATGTCCTGCTTGGGTAATAGCTGTTCTCCTTTGTGTTGTTATGTGTGTATATTGGGCATTGGTTATGTATAAGGAGATCCAATTTCCTCAATATTATTCTGGGGATATTGTCATATCCAGGTTTTATTATGTATGTTCTAAAATTTAGTTGATGATCTAATTTGATACCGAGGTATTTACACATATTTGTGTCTCGATTTCGTAGGGTTTGCTTGAAATCTCCAGCGTCTCATCCATGCTACAGTGGCGTCTGTTGGTTTTTGTAGTTTTTCCATACAGTTGTAGTTTTTCCATACAGTGGTACCATGTGCAATGAGGGTTGTATCGTCTGCAAATTGCAGCATATATGCTTGTTTGTTAATATGGTATTCTGATTCTTGATTGTGATTGTATATATCGTGGCAGTACAAGTTATATAACAATGGAAAGAGCGGAGTACCTTGTTGTGGCATGTTGATCATTTTCATGTAATAATAAAATACCTTTTTTTGCTTCAGACTATGGCTCCGGCGGTGGTGGTGGCGGCGGCGGAGGTGGCCGTGACAGAGAAAGCAGAGATGGCGATTGGAAATGTCCCAATCCGGATTGTAATAACACCAATTTCGCTTGGCGCAACCAGTGCAATCGCTGCAACGAACCCAAACCCGATAGTGCAGGAGGCGGCGGTGGTGGCGGCGGCGGAGATAGACGCAGCGGTGGTGGAAGAGACAGAGACGGCGGCGGTATGAGAGACGGTGGTCGCCGTGGAGGTGGTGGCGGTGGATTCCGCGGAGGAGATAGAGGCGGAAGACCTGGTGGAGGCGGCTTCGGCGGTGGCAGAGGTGGCCGAGGCGGCGGCGGTGGTGGATATGGCGGTGGACGCGGAGGCGGAAGGTAAATATCAATTTTATATGTCTATATAGGGTATGGTCTGTATATCACCGAGAATTTCGGAGCGGTTTACTAGTGGTTTTCAATGTTTCAGGTAACCTGCTTCGTATTTACGGACCGCTTGACACTACGCTCTATTAGTGTGACGTCACACACTGCCATTTTTGGTTCTCCTGTCAGTGTTCAGAATCCAAACAAATAAATTGTCATTCAAATTAGTACGGTGTCATTGAAGGAATTGGCTTATTTTCATAAATAAGAGTATTTGAGGAACGATTTCAGTATTAATTGATAGACAGAAGGAACGAGGTTAATAACAGTTAGTTTGAATCCTGTATCATTCCCCAGATTTTTGTAAAATGTTGTTGAACTTCAAGCTCAAACTTACTGGCATTAATCTCGTGCTTTCTGTTCATCAATTAATAGTAGAATCGTTCCTTAAATAATCCTATTTATCAAAATAAGCCAATTTCTTCAACGACAACGTACTAATTTGAATGACAATTTGTTTGTTTGGATTCCGAACACTGACCTGAGAACCAAAATGGCGGTGTGTGACGTCATCACTAATAGAGCGTCTTGTCATTCGTCAACCAAATTTTGGAGGTTATAAATAGTTGATCTCTTTTAATTTGTAAACAACTAAACGTTCTTAATGGCTCTGAAGGGTATTTGTTTCATAAATAGAATAATAAAGTTTTTGAGTGTTAGATTTCATGAAAAATGTTCATAAACATTAATCTGAAAATTGAAATGACAACTGCCAACCGGAGTGGGCGTGGTTACCGAACCTAACCAGAATAAAAGTACGGTTGCTCTGGCGACAGATAACTCACCGAAGTTTGGGGACGTAGTAACCGGTTTTTGAGTAATTTGACATATACAGACCACCAACTTACTAACCATAGTAACCATGGTGCTATACGGACCATACCCTTAATATCGTTAAATTACAAGAGACTGTTTATAGATTCCACATAACTTTTATTCTGGTTTATAATTTTTTACTTGTTTCGATGTATGTTTAATAATTGAAAGAGTACGAGCTTCTTTCTTCCAGAACATTATTTCGTTGAACCAGTGAAAGTAATGTAAAAAGAGACTTTGGTCCAGTACGACACTTTTTAATTTTTCGTACTTGTACTTGTAGTATCTGCTGCCAATTTCAAGAGAAAAATTTCAAACAATTCTCTAGTAATCCTCTGGAATATCCAAATTATTATAAAGATCCTGTTAGTAAACTGTGATGAATAAATTTATCAGTTTTGGTCTTCCCAATCTTTAGCGAAGATTAATGAAGATATGAAAAGGTGGTATAATCATCACAAAAAAGTAGGACTACAAGAAAAGTCCTCTATCTCGAAAACAAAGAGTTTGTAGGCTCAGGTTTATAGGACTTTATATTAAGATTATCCAAGAATCTCTCATTTTCGTACCTCCTATTCAGGGACGACTTGTATAGTGTGCAATATTTAACTTACTACCAAAGGCAATAATTATATATTCAATTTTTTTTGTTAATTTCCATTTATTCTTGAATATCACTGATTCCATGAACTATCAAAATGATCAATCAAGAAATTCATTATTTTGAGATAGAACTAGCTGCAAATGACGCTGTATAAGCCTGCAAAATTCTGTATTGAATACAAAAAGAAGTGTTGTAACACTTGCATTAGTATAAAAGAGTAAAATACTCCATTACGTCCCTCTTGTCAGTAACAAGTAAATAGAAACAATTACCCCTGCTGTAGTTTCTGAACAAGATCTAATTAAATATTAGTTCAAATCATTGAAATTATTAAATAACTCATTGACATTAAAAACACTTCTTCAATAGATAGGAACTTAGTCAAACTATACCAAATTAAATATACATACCAGAATAAAATTCTTGATGAAAATTAGAATTTTGCAGATTTATTTGCTACCATAAAGATGATCCTTATTCTTCTTTAATAATTGTATTTGTTTTGTTATAGGGATCGTGGAGGTGGTAGTTCAATGGGCGGAGGTGGTAGAGATGGTGGAAGACCACGGCCGTATTAAGTTGATGTATGTAAATTCAACTGGTTAAATATGAAAGCCAGAGAGCATTTAATTTGTAAGTGTACATATATCATATTTTAGTTTTTATAAATTTGACCTGAATACAATATGATCTTTTTGTGGTGTAACCAAAACTTGTGTAGCAAAATTATTCGAATTTGTTCATTTACTTTTGAATAAAAAATTATTTGTGTAATTGTGTTATCTATATTATCCTTCCTCAACAACTTTTATATTCCTTTAATGCCTGACTAGTAGAATTTATCTGAAGATTATAATTGGTAAGTACAGTATAACTTCAGTAGTCCTGGCAGATATCGTTCCGGTACCTGCCCGGATTATTGAGGCGTCCGGATTACTGGAGTGATTTTAATTTATGAAATAAAGCAACTTCTAAATTATCAAAATAAGGTTTATTAATCAAGTTACAAAAAAATATTATTTTCTAATAAAATAAAACAAAACAACAAAACTCCTAAGGACATGTAACACTTTATGTAAATATCTACATGTAATTATAATGTATTCTTATTATGTATGTATGCAAAATTAAATATTTTCTACTTTAAAAAAAAAACATATCAATTTTAGTTTGGACCTTTTTGGATGGATCTATATCAGTTGCCTTATCTTTAAGCCTTTTCAAAAGCAATTAATCTTCAAGGGAAAGATTATTCTCCTCAGTCCACCTGATAGCTAGTAAAAACGTTTCGACAGCATCTGCATGTTTTACCTTCTCCATATTTACATCACTTTCTGATTCAGATTTTTTCGTATTTTCCCCTACGGCATCCTGGATGAGCTCTTTTTCAGTTAAATCAATGACAAACTCGTCGTCTCCCACAGCCCAATTCGTGTTGTTTTTGTTTAAATTATTTTTTCGGTCAATGATCTTTAAGGACTCTGTAATTTGTTTCAAATCTTTCTGACCTATTGGGCGAAGATTCTTTTGTAGTTCTGCCAGTGGAATATTCTCGTCATCTGATTCTGAAATATCGGGCCATAAATTTGCCCAACTTTTTTGAAGTTATGCTCGTCCAAGATTGATCAAGATTGTCCATTACATCTTTTAAATTATACTGCTTCAAACAAGTTAGCACGTCTTTATCATCATGTGAAATGATATGATTGAGAAGGCACTTTTTTTTTGACACTTTTTTGTTCTGGATTAAATTCTGATCCATCGGCTGTAGAACTACTGTACAATTTGGCAGCAGGTACATAATCCTGAAATTTGGATTAGTATTGACTTCTTCCGCAGGGGGTGTGTACTAATTTACAGTGTTTGTTAATTCTAACTAAAAATTTCTTGACCTCCGATATGAATGAAAGATGTTTTGAACTATTCCATAAATAGTGGTCTCGTCATCCAACTTTTGTTTCCAACCGACATGTAACCGTTTTTACATGTATAGACAGGAAAATGCTATTGTTTTGCATAATGAATATTTCCGCGCCCGGATTTCAGAGGCAAAAATTCTAAAATGCCCGAATCACAGCAGTGTCCGGACTAGCGACTGTCCGAACTATCGAAGTTGTACTGTATAACATATATGCCGTCTCTTGAAACACATTAAAAGACCAAGTTGATGGCAATAATAAATGATCGATACTAGCTAAACCCGGCTTCGAATCAGAGACTTCCTGGATAGTGTGCCATTCAAGAATGCTGTTAATTAATAATAATAATCATCTTTATTCTCATAATCAACATATGAACATACATGAGAAGAGAACACGTCACAAATTACAATATTCTAAGAAGTACTGACAAAAAATTCTTGCAAATTGTATGGTTCTTGATTCAACACAAACTCAAAAGCCTTTTTTTTTTACTTTTTCAAATCATTAATTGACCATAAAACCACAGGAAGAGAATTGAAAATTTTCATACACATAAACTTGACACTCTTCTTGCTGAGAGTGAGCCTGAACAGTGGGTACAAGTAAGGCTGGGTGTATCTGGTACAGCTTCTGGAGACATACTGATTGAAGTAATCACTGTTATTTCTTATAAAAAGAAGACATCGATATATGTATAGGACAGACAGTCAGTAATCCACACTCCCTGAATTTTCCCCAACAAATCTCCCTGTATTTCATTTTTAACATTCTTCGGAGAGTAAGTTTCTGAACCACAAAAATCCTATCCAAGTTGGAGCTAGACCCCCAAAAGATAATCCTATATGACATGACTGACTAAAAGTTGGCATAGTAAATAACCTTGAGAACTTCCAGGCTCACATGCATTCTCAGAGAAAACAACAAGAATGACGCTGATGCCAGTCTTCTGCTAAGCTGCTCTGTGTGCTCATACCACTTCAGATTCCTGTCCAAATGGATACCCAGGAACTTTGTAGTTGTCGATATATGTGCATCAGTGGTGCCTTAGAATATTGTTTCAGGGGGAGATTTTAGTTAGATCTGTGCAAAAACAGACATACTCAGTTTCTTTGGCCTTTATTATTCCAATAAAAATAAAACATTGTACAGGGTGGGCAAATAAGCGAGGTAAGCGGCTATATCTCAGGATCCACTCATCGTAGAGAATTGCGGTAAAAAATGTTACCACTAAAGCATACAAAAAAACACACTGGAAATTGTTTTGAAGTTCATACCTCTACCGCTAGAGGGCGTAATAGCTATCGTCGAGTAGAAATATGAATTTTACTCGAAAATGTTTCATATCAAGGTGATGAAAAAATCTCATCACTGTAATCCTTAAAAAATTCTGTATCTTTTCGAATAATCACTTTCGATTTTACGACATCAAATAAAGGTGGGAGAGAGGGAGAAATCTGACTGATTGAATAAATATCTGTAACTTCAGTTTATCTCAACATTTTTGAGAAAATTAGATCTCGTTTGGGAGATAACATCTTGGTAATCAAGGAAAAAATATACACATAATGAAATTGTTTTTCCTTCTTCTGATAGGGGGGCGCTAAGTCAGAAGTTCATAGTTTTGTCCATTTTTCTCCGAAATTTCAAATGGAAAAAATAATTTTGTTTAAAAGACAAGGAGGATTCCTCATTTTTGTTTATTAAAATTACATGGCATCTTCAAACCTACGTTATTGAAAGGGCTCCCGATGGCATAATTATGGCACTGCTAACTTAGTTTTGAACCTGCATCAAAGGATGCTTGTTGAAATTCAAACATTTATCCTCTTCCTCGTAGTCACGGCATATGAGGCTGAATCTTTTACTCTTTGATGTTGGAGTCGATGCTCTACACTGCTTAAAGTCGCATTTATAGTATCTACTTATCTATGTTTATAGCTACCTGATGTGCGCTTAACGTTAAATAATAATAATTATTATTATATATTATTATTATACATGGAGTTACTGCAAAAGGAGAGCCGCCTTGGGCAGGGACCCAATTTGCCTCACTAAAAGATGTCAATTCTGTTGAATACTAAAAATTAATATTAGTTAATCGGGGTTTTCTACCGAGAGATGAAAAAAATTTAAGGCATCTCTTTGCAAAATTTTGATATAATAATATAGGAGAAATATTCATAGACAAAAAACAACTTCAAACCTGTACAAAAAAATTAAACCATTCAAGTATTGGTAAGAAAAAATAAACCTTTGCCCTTTCCCATCATATTACTAGCATTATACATATCCCTATATCTTCATTATTTTGTGTGGGGGAGACATGTTTCTAGTAACTTTTTCAAAACCATCTCAGCCGTTTTTCTTGAAGGAATAAAATAACACTCACTATGCATATACATTAAACTATTGAAAATATTTTAATAGATTGTGGTATGAAATGAAAACACTTTTTATATTTCTTCAAAATGGTAAGATGAAAATGGTGAAATGGAATAGTTTTTACTAGTGCACTGGTTTTTACGAAATTTTGCATTATCTGAGGAAACAACATTCTGATTGGATAATTGAAAATAAAAATTATTCCTGAAACATCAAGAACAGTGCAAAAATTTTAGCATCAATAACTTGTGAAAAAGTACTTATGAGTATCTTTGCAAGTTTTTGATGTTTAATTTGTCTGTATTCCTTCCTGTCTGAATTATATTTTCATTTTGTACTTCGAATTTCCACATATGAGATTTTTGTTGATCTAGCTTGAAATGGCACGGTCCAGTGTAAATGTCAACTAATGTGACTTGAAAGCCGTATTTTTCAGCCTTATAGTCTTATACTATGCTTAAGGACAGGTATAGCAAGAGATAGCTTACAGCTTATATAATGGTATTCTGTGGCTTACAGGTTCGAATAATGCAGGTTTTTGTTATTTTATAAGCCTTTTTCTAATGACTTGAGATATTCTATAAGCTAGCAGTAAGCCATAATATAAAATTTATAGTTTTTATTAATGAGAATGTGACGAATGGAATTTTTGAACGAGTTCTATATGTATATATGTTTTATTGCAGAAATTAATACCAATATATGACACTTTCTGCACGTTCGTAGTATTTTGCCACTATCGCTTTATCTCTAATTTTTTTACAGAAAGACCATATATTCCACATAATTTTATTTTTGTAGATTCTAGGACGATGGAACATAATGAAAAGTTATAAATAACCCATTTGACAATTAATTTACCAATAGCTGTTGGGTATAAAGAAATTTTACATTGATATATGGGTGATTCACAACTAAAAATATATAAGAGATATGCAATTGCAAACAATATCTAACTTAGAAATTTTTTTAATATAAAAAATGCAGTTTAAAATGAACATGAGTAATTAATTGCCAGAACTCGTGAACTTAGGTCTTGCTTCTTGGTCACTGACAGATCGTATATGGATAACATCTTCAGGATAAGGCTTAGGAGGATTATCTTCTTCCAGAAAGTATGAGCAGGCAATGGCGAGAACATCTCCGTTATGACTAAAACTGAGAGAAGTAACTGATGTATGATACTGATGGAATTGGCATAATCGTTTCTTATTGAAACCATCCCATATATTAACGTAACCATCTGAGCCTCCAGTTGCAAATGTGTTATACATAGGATGAAAACTAATGGCATTTACTGGATATATCTTTTCTGTCCCATCTTCTTTGATTCTGTGGCACTTAAAAGCATATTTTTTCTTTTGAATTTCTGGGTTTGTATCTAAATATTCTACAGCAACACGACCCTCTATACTACTCAATACAAATCCTTGTTTATTTGGGAAACATCTGATCGACCTAGTTTGGTATTTCAAATTAGATTCTCTTTTTTGAAGGGTGTAAGACATATTGCGAATATCCCAAACAAGAATTTTTCTTCCAGCTGTGCCAACTACTAATTTTTCTCCACATACACTCATAGTAAATACTTTATCTCCTTGGTTGTAACTGCCACTACACATTGGAGTTCTGGGATCCCACAACTTAACATGGTGGTCCCAACTACCACTAAGCACAACATTGACATCAGAACAATAATCAACACATTTTATAGCATTATTATGTGAACCAATAATGCTTTCAGCTGTTGTATTGAAATCAAAGGATTTCAAAGTGTTATCTAATCCTCCACTGTATGCATGTACTGCGTCAGTAAAACAACAGTCTAAGACAGGGGAGTCATGTGAATATTTTTGTCTTAAACTATTAGCCGTTACATCATAAAGCCTGACATAATTATCCCATGAGCTTACTAAAAGAAATTGACTGGTGTTGGGACCAAATTTCACTGCTGAAATTGCACCTTCAGGAGGGGATGCTAGTTTATATTCTGTCTGAGATTTCATTTCAGAGACTATTATTAAATAAAAATCCAATCCTTAATAGTAAATAATATATAACTTGTTGTATAACAAAGAGTCAGCCAGTCAGGGTATAAGCAAAAATTAAAGGTTGTATCTCAGAAGTCAGAAAGTCGGATTATACTTTAATATTTTGGTTAATTCCAAAAGATATTTTTATCTGTCAGTCCATAGAGTACTCTTTCCTTCCAAAGTAAACAGTGGACAGAAAACCCAAACAGAATTCATGCCAAAAGAAGTTTTTCCGACTCACAAATACTTAAGTTTTTGAGTAATTTCAAATAGGGCTCTAGTCTTACTTACAAACAACAAAGGTTCAGTAATCTGGAAGGCGTTGGAATAAAAAATATTGCTTACAGCAAAAGAAGGAATCAATCAAATTGAAGATTAAAAACTCTCTGCGCCTAGGGTGAAGGTCATAGATTTTGCTAACCTAATAAATTTCTCTTGGAAAATAAAATAAAACCAAGGATTTGAATTTACAAATACAATGTTTAGGAATATTTCATTGTATTTCATATTTTAAAGATGAAATCAGAATTATTACTTGTTGAAACATGTGGTACCAAAGAAACCGAATATAGAAAAAAGGGTAAACAATTCTTATTAGAAATTACAATTCAATTCAATTGTATGGAGCATTTTAGATCCTTTGAGAATTGAACGAGTAGTACCTAAACCTAGCTTTGGCTGGAATATTGGGTCGTTTTTTCTCAATTTTTTCAAAGAGATTCTACTTCCTCACGGCTACCCTGATAGTGTCAGTAATGACTATTTTGAATATCAAGTATGGGATACTTTGCAAGCATTTTGCAGTACTATTACTGGAAGCTTCACTACTCGAGCTATTCTTAAAGGAGTTGGGGTAGGTGATGCAAAGGCATCAGCACTGTCAGCCACAATAACTTGGATAATGAAGGATGGTTCTGGTATGATAGGGAGAATATTCTTTGCTTGGTGGAAAGGGTCTGATTTTTTTATTTTTTATTCTTGTCTCTGATTAAAAAATATTGCAGAAGTATGTTAGATTGTGATTGCAAGAAGTGGAGATTATTTGCTGATATTTTAAACAATTTTGCTATGGCAATTGAATTGGGGATTCCTTATTATTCTCACAAAAGTATGGAGATATTATGCTTGACTTCTATAATGAAGTCTATAGTGAGTAATTTCAGAATAATCCACCTATTAGCATGTAAACAAAAATTGTTTTATTGTAAAATTTTCTATTGAAGGTGGGTATAGCAGGAGGTGCAACAAGGGCATCCATCACATACCATCAAGCAAAACAGGGCAACATGGCTGAAATTTCAGCAAAGGATGGAACTCAAGAAACAGTAGTAAATCTTATTGCAAGCTTAACAAGTTTATATTTATTGAGCAAAATATTAAATCCAATGTGAGTCTTTTTATTATCATTTTTCACATATCTAATTTTTCATATTTTAGGTATGAAGTGCTATTCATATTTTTCTTGATGATACTTCATTTATACTTTAATTACAAAGCCGTAACTTGTTTGACATTTGATACACTGAATGATTCTCGAATGACTTTAGTGTTAAAAGAATACTGTATGAATAATAGCTTGAATCTTGCGTTTATTAATGGTAAGGAATCTGTTATTCTTGGTCTAGGCGAGAATGGTACGTATAGATATCTTCTACAAAATAGATCCTTTTCTATAATTGTTGTCTTTTCTGACATATCAATAGTACCAACACTTCACTCAATAAGTCCTAGGCCTAAACGGTAAAAACACATTTTTTGACAAGAATTTGACTTTATTTGTCAACATAATTATGCATAACATGCACTCCAACACTCCTCTAACTTTTCAATACCTTATCTTTGCTTTTGAAATAGACTTTAACCTTGACAATAACTCCTTCATTAAAGCCAAATTTTTTCCTGTTGCTCCTTTCAACTGTTGTTCTCGATGGAGCAGAGTCAGAAAAACACATTGCTTTGCCTGCACAGTATTGTCATCGAAAAACAATATTTCATCAATATACAAAAGTCATTTTTTTCTTAGAACAAATGTAGCGTCACATACTTTTCAAGATCTCGATCCAGACAAAACTGGCACTATCAGTGCCATCTGTATTCAAAACCCGGGACTTATTGAGTAATGTAATATATTCATACATATATGGGAAACTATCCATGGACCATATCAAGGACTGTCAAATAAATTCATATAACATATTAGTAATAATAATTTATTTCAAACCTCAAGTCAGTTGATACCTGTCTTATCTGTTATACTTTATGTTATTCATGTTATTTAACCTATTGACTAATATTCCTCAAGTTAATCTTTTCTAGTTGATTTTCCATATCTTGATACAGTATGTACCTTGATAAATGCAATTTTCATTTTAAATTATCGTTTTATTTGCTTTGGCAATAATAGTTATGGAATTTTGGTGTGT
Organism: Harmonia axyridis; assembly: GCF_914767665.1. NCBI lineage: Eukaryota > Metazoa > Arthropoda > Insecta > Coleoptera > Coccinellidae > Harmonia > Harmonia axyridis. Next base: position 10,695,592 of record NC_059505.1, read on the forward strand.
TGGCTATCAACATTAGAAAATCACAATAATCCTATTTCCAAAAAAAGAAAAAATGTTCTATTATAATCGGTTCTTGGTTAGGGCTCCATGGAAGAAGTATAAAATCTCTTATAAAAATTTTTCACTTGCATAAAATTAGTTCATTCAGTTTCAGACATTTGTAGCTTCAAGATAAAACTTGGTAATTCTTTGAGTAGAATTGTTGAGTTGTACAATTATGAAGAAATGCAACAAATGCTACAAGTATATGAAAACAAACCTTATTTAATCATTCCTGATGTTGAGAAAAGGCATATTTATATCGCATTAGAAAAAAGATGTGATCCACTTGAAGTTCTTCACAGTTACGTTCATGGAGTAATGATAGCTATGGCTACCAGCTTTTATAATGACATTCCACTAGTAGGTCTATCTTATTTATATCTTAACATCCCACCAACTATGGATAGAGTTGTATATAAAAACTCATTATATAATAGGATGCAATGCTATATCATTCCACACTGATTCTAAAATTGATGAAATTAGTATTAATTGTTTATTATTTTGGCTTGAAATATTGAATAGTACACCTTTAAAATCCCAAATATTTCCAGTCTAGATTTGAATTAGTATAATTCAATGTTCATTCAAAAAAATTTGTTGTGGTAAATTACTTGAAGAAACTGCAACTTGCCGGCCTGGTGCTAATGATGAATAAAATGAAATTTCGATTTATTTTCAATAATGAAAAACATCAAATATCATAAAAAAGTGGTAATTTTGATACGAACTAAGTTTATATTATGGATGGTATAGTATTGAAATATCAAATAAAAAATCCACCTGTTCGTCATCCCTAGCTTTTCTTAGAAAGAGAATGTATTATTGAATGCGGAATTCACTTAAAATCTATCAGAGCAATCTTATGAGGTAGTGTACCGATTTATTTCAATTAAATGTTTTGAATTTGTAGAAAGTTCATGTGATAAGAAAGAGAAATCAAACAAATTTAGTAGCTCGAATTGCAACTTTCATGAAATCAATGAGAAGGAATACCGAGTACCAAAATAATATGTCAGCGGAAGAATTGAAATTGTTCAACGAATTTGTTGAACCTGAAATAGCTATGTTTTTTGTAACACTAGATGTATATAGTGAGTATTTGAATTATTTTATCTGCATAGTAAATAATGTTAATGATTTTCAGAATGGAATAAAAATTGTCATTCCTTGAGTATGCAACATTGGAAGACAAATAGAAAATTTTATTCAGAAAAAAATGAATGAAATATGTCATATCTTGAAAATTGTATTATTTTAATAAATATTCAATTTTTTACAAAATAATTTATTCATCTAAAAAAATTATGACGCTGGAGGTTTGTCATCTTTAGAGCCAGTTTGGGATAAATGTTTCACAATATCCACCCAATTCCAACCTCTAGGTTTTTCACCTTTATTATCAAGCCTATTCCATTGTCTTCGTTTCTGTGCTTTAGTTAATTGTTCCTTTTTTGGGGCTTTCTTAGAATCCTGAAAAGTTTTCGCCAATAAAATATTGAAGTATATAAAGAAAAATTCAAAGTTGAAACACAATTTGAAATGAGATGTTTTTAAGCAGTATTTAATACAAAGTTGGATTTGAATAGGACCAATATCTATATTTTGTATATTGAACCATAGAAATGAATTACAGTCCTATACATTTATTCCTACAAATAAATTCCAGATATTTCTTATTGGATTCACAATTTTAGCATATTTTCTCCAAAGGTTGGCAGACGAAAGTACATAAGTCAAAAATTAACGAAATTTTTGGGCAGTCATTTCCTGAACATATCACTATTATCATTTTAGAGTCGATGATTAATCTCAAATCCAATTCTGTCCAGTTGTATGTAAACATGATAACTTTTGAACAGAAATACACCTGAAAAATTTTTGGGGTAGGCTTGAATATTACGATTTAATTCGTTAATAAACGGAATCCGATGAGAGGTTCTGTGAACATGACTGTTCAAAATACTGTTTTCTTGATTCCAAAATTGTCATTCGTTCGAAATGAAATATTACATTCAGATGTGAAAAAGCAAATTCACGATTCATGTTGATCCTGACAAAAAAAATTTAAGGAGAAATTTTGAAAAGAAATTTCTAATATTTCAGTGACGCCAGATGAGTTGAAATTTTGCATGTTTCTCAAATAATCTCTGTTTGTAATAAAATAGCAATTTCAACTTCGTATAATATTTCTTGCTGATAAACTTGTCAGAATAAAATATTCAAAGAAAAAAATTTAAATAAGAATTGACTTTTGTGGTGCGTTTTTTATTTATGGAAAAGTTTTTATTCTGTATTTAAATGCTAAAGCACACTCAACCATTATAAACTTTGGTACAATCTTAATTTATGGGCTAACTAGAGAACATAATTTTATAGATACCTAGGAAAGTTAGTATTATTACAGTTTTGACTTATGTGCTTTAATCTTTCTGCCCTTGAATAATAATTATAATACGTTAATGTATTCCAAGATATCTAATAATCATAAATAAAGATTGTAATATCATACCTGAGCAATTTCAACATCATCAGAAATAGTAAGTCTTTCAATTGAAGAAGGATCGATTTTATCAGGCTGCACAACAATTAACTCTTCAAATTTTTCTTTCACAGCTTCAAATAGAGAATATGTCATTGACATGCCCAGAAATTGTGTGCCCTGTTCAATCACCAATTCTCTTATTTTTTCTTTTACACAAGGAACTCTGTATGAAATAGATATATAAAAATTATGAACAGAATGTCAAATAGAATACTCACACGTGTTTGTTATAAAATGTGTCTAAATTTATTTTAGGTAGTTCTTCGGGGTAGTTCTCAGTCCATTCTATCTCAAGTAAAAATGATTTTATACTTTCATTTTCGCCATACTGAAAATAAATTGCCTTTCAATTCATATTCCTCGTTGCTCAAATAGCATCAAAAGTAGTCTGAAAATCTAAATAACTGAGATGCTGCTACATAATAATTAGTTTACCTTGTAATGAAAAATTTTTGGCGAGACTTCTTTGAATTGTGTATCACCGTCGTAAATGGATTGAAGTACTTCCCTCTCTTCATCTTGGAGTTCTGAATTTGACATTTCAACAAGTTAAATCCAGTTATAAAATCAGAATAAAAAGTGCATTTTGAACAAAGTAGAAAGAATTATTAGAAATTGAAAATCAAAATTTTCACAGAAAGCGAAAAATTAACCTTTATTTTCACTAACTTAGAAGAAATTATTTCTACTCACCTTTTGAACTACGAGCGGTGTGATCTACTCACTCTTTTATAAATGGAAAATATTCATTGAATCATTTTATTGATACAAATATAAATTACAAAATTTAGTATACATACATTACAAACGTAGTTATTATTTATTAACTTCTAAAAGAATAAGACGATCTCGATTGTTGTGCACTTGTTGAAATAGATCCAGTAGTGGGCCCCTGATACTGAAATAAAATATTTTTAAATTTTAATTTTAAAATATTATTCTATGATACTATTACTTGATCCTGAAAATAATAATAAGCTTCATGCATGCAAAATATTGTATAGGCGTGTAATTCCGTTAGCTTCAAATGAACACGACACGGTTTTCAGCACGACAACATCATCGTTCGAATTTTCTCCTATACACGACAAATGTCCGGCATCGTTGAACCTTTTCGACGAAATAAGAAAATTTACTGGGTTCATCCAATTAATATGCGAAGAAACAAGGTCGGGGCATTTTTCGTACTTCACACGAAACTGAGAGAAGACGAAAAATTTTTTAATTACTTATGATGAGCATTACTAGTTTTGATGTCTTACAAAAATCGCTCATGAACTTCACTTATTTATAAGGGCTTCAATGTGTACTTTTGCCATGCCTTAAAAACAAAAAGTTCACGAAATTACGAAGAAAACGCAAAATTTTTTGTGAAAATGAAATGATCCAAAGAGAAACCGTGAGACGACACAACTGTCGTCTCACAAACATTTTTGCGTTTTGTAGATGGAACTGTTTCATCTTCAATGGATGGCACGGCTGCCATTACAAGTCGTTACGACTGCCGTGTGCTGTTCCTACGATCACAACTCGTGCCGGATAAATGTAAAAACCATCATTATTATGTAGAATACATCCTGATATCACGAGGATACAAATTAAATCTAATCTATCCGTCTACAATAATTTCAATGGACGAAATGAAATGAATCGAATACCGGTATGGCATCGTGTTGATGTGAAACGAGCCTTAGTATCATAGAAAATTCAATTAAACATCGAACACATATGGGAAAAGCACTGAAGCGTATGAACTTTATGGAATGAAGGAGCGCTAAAATCAAAATCTGTCGACTTAACGGCAGTGCTGTCCTCATTTTTTTATAACAAACCCACTGGTTTTGGAATCAATTGTATTTTGATTATTTTTTTCTATTAAATGTATGAAGAAGATTGCACCAAATATTGGTAGAATGAGAAAAATCGTTAGACATTTACAAAGCAATACATTTTATTCTTTCTGCTATATTAAACAACTATGTAATTTCTTATCCAACCCCTGATTATCTTCAGTTAGTTCTTCAAATAACAAATAATTTTTGCAGGAGGTAGAGGTAGCTATAAAACTCAAGTTACAATTCTTTGGGTGGAATTGTGTCGCTTCGTACAGTATGCTAAAAGTTGTGTTGGTATACCGTTGTGTTATCCACACACAGGTAACTTTTAAAATTGACATCTTGCAATTTGCTAAGGATTAACCATATTCTGACACATTTTGTATGACCCCATTTTATCTCACATTTTTATCATTATTTATACAATATTTGAATGAGTAAAACTTTATTATCATCCGTGATCAACTTGTAAAAAACAAATGAAATCTTACACGGAATGCAAACGCTCTTATATTTCAACATTTCATCAGTCAAATTTTTTGAAAATATTATATTAAAGTTCGAAACAGGTTATTTGAAGGTGTTTATTATCTTAACATTATTACCTAATTGGCCAATTAATTTCGCAGATATTGTGATTCCACAAGACTGTTTTTATTGTATGATTTAAGTGACAGTTTATATCAATATTTCATTGTGATAATAAACCTATTCTGTGTATATCCATCTTTTAGTCGATTAAACATCCCTCATAATTATAATTATCTAGATATTCTATTAGGTATTTTATATACTTTTTTACATTTTGTCATTATTTTTATACAAACTTGAATTATTTTTCAAAACATTTTTACCATGTGATTTCTTCAGAAAGGAAAAATTCGAAAAAAAAAAAAAAAAACGAATGATATGTTATTTGGCGGGCAGCTTTTGTCAAACTTGTATCTTGCAGTCTTTTGAAATATGTGCCATTTCAAATATAATATTGATTCATATTTCAATTCTTATATGCAATATATTTGGTAGTTTTTTTCTATTTATCATAGCAGATAAATGATAAAATATTGTATAATCAATATACCAATTTTGTTAGATAATAATTTTTGAGCAGTTCTTCATTTTTATCATAGGTAACACAGAATGATTGATTATTAAAGAATTTATCCCTACAAAACTTTTTTTGTAAAACTCACCTTTTTCATTCTATGAATTTGATCTAAGGCATGTGGTAGAAGAGGTCTCATTGAATTGATTTCCATCATTGTTAAGTTATCAACAGCAGCATAAGAAGACATATTTTTTATAAGCAAATCAACTGAGGATCTTAATTTTGACATTCTTATATCCCATATATCTTTCACTAGTGTTCTTACTTCATTTGCCCTGATTAGATCATCTGGAGCATTCTTCAATAAAGCCTTGGTTACAGCCATATAGTGCTCGTTGGGCATTTTTGTAAATGTACTGAAATACGATTACGATAAAGTAAACTTCAAAACAAAAGCAAATACTATAATTCATTACGGTGCATTTTTTTCGGTTTCTTTAAGGTTCTCTAAATACTCTATATCCATCCAATCAGGCTGCTCTATCTTACAAATTTGCTGTTGTTTCAAATTGATGGCAATCCAAAGTGGTATTTTAATAGGCAAACCTGCTCTGAAAGGCCCAATATCTCCAGATATCAATTGAATTGCTTTATAATTGAATGTTGGAACTATAACTACATATTCCTTTTCTCCAATAAATTCAACTTCTTCAGGATCCATCTGAATCAAAACAAAAATTTCATAACCAACAAATATTGAATATTGGCGCCAATGATTGAATGATTCCGTGCATTCATAGAGCGTGCAATGAGTATTGAACATAGACCTAATATCAAATGGACAGGCCCTTAGAGAGAAATTCTGGCATGCCGCATATGAAAGAGAGAGATGGAGCTAGATGAGTCAATGTCAAAATCATATGATCAAAACATTGAACTCACATTCAGAAAATCGCTAATTTTTCTCTCATTCTGAATTGAACACATAGTTAATCTGATTGATTCGATTTGTAAAAGTGTTGAACATTCTAATAAAAGGAATTAGAGGTAAGTATTCCGTGAAACCTTTATCGGATTTCAATAAGTTCATGAAACTTATTGAAAGGCCGATTTCATCTTGAAAATTAATCGAAAGCTCATGTTTTTCTAGAATCCATCTGCTATTGCGAAATTCAAAGCACCAAAAGAACTAATTTTCAAATAAAATGCCTCACACTCGTGCAGCCTTCAATTGTACAGCGAGAATAGAAAAAAGCCAAAAGTTGAAATTTCATTCGTAAGTATTTATCTCTTTTAATACCCTCTGAATTCATACATAAAGGAAATATCAGTTCACAGTTTTCCAAAGGATGACAAATTAAGGGAACAGTGAATGAAAGCTGAAGAAGAATTGATTTCAACCCTTTTTCCTTGTTGAAAATATGCAGCAACCGTTTTCATCAACATGAATTATTAATATTCATGGTACAAAAACTCTGAAAAAAGATGTTATTCCTTCAGTTTCTCCAATTATATGCCTGAGAGATTAAATTATGGAGATAAATGTCTTGAAGATAATATTGAAGGTACATTAATATTTTATTTTTTATGGATGTGAAATATCTATTTATTTTCCGTCCCTTATTTTATTCATTCATATAAATAATTATTGCAAAAGAAATTGAACAGGACCAGCAAGAGATGGGGCAACCAGATACGGTACAACTGTTTATAATATCAAAATCCTCTGCTGCTGCCATGGAAGATTTTCCCCCCAGATTGAATACTAATATTAGAAATACTAGAAATTAGAAACCTGGGAATGAGGATTTCCAAGAATGGAACACTAGACGAAGTAATATCTGAGAGAAACATCCAAAGAAATCCAATAATCTCAATGTTAAATAGGATATTATCGATTAAAGACATAAATTTGAATAATAAGAAAAAATTTACTAAATAGTTAGGAGCATAATAACATACAGCTCTGAAGTGGACAGCAGCTACAAAATCTGAAAGGGACATGATACCAAATGATACAATAAGACATAGAATGGAAATAAGACATGATATTATTGATCTTAAGAACACAACAGTTGGTTTGGTACAGACAAGTCCATAAATACTTATGGTACTAGGTGTGATTTAAACAATAATAATGTAAGTTCAATTCAAGAAAAATCAAATTTAAAGCTCAAATAGTTTGAAATTTTCAGTTTTTTAGATTGCCATACTAAATGAGGAACATATTCTGTGCCGTGGCTTAAAAATTCATCTTTAGAGAAGCCCATTCACTGAAAGGCTGAAAATGGGTATCTTGAATTGTTATTTAGTTGAAAATTACTTTTAACGTATGAGAACAACAACTTATAACGTTATGATATGTATTTTTCAGGAAAAATGAATGTATCATAACTGATCCTTGGAGAGATAAGGAGAAGAAGATCCATAAATTTCAAGATTTGGAGGAGTTTAGAACTAAGAAGAGGTAGAGCTCAATCCTGATATTTTTCAATATCCTGGATATTAAATGATTGGAAGAGTGAATATCCTCCTTAGTGGAGAGTGAGAAATCCGACTGCGAATATGTTCTTCCTCATGCGCTGATAGGCTAGAGTTGGACCATTTTTTGAATCATTTATTGTAATAATGCATTTTGAACAGCAATAAAAACTTAATGAATACAATTCTTCATAAACTCTCTTTTTTTTAATTGCCTATGTTATCTGGAAACAATTTTTTGAAAGATTTTACTATTATCAAATTGATAAGTGACTTGAACTAAACTAGTTGGAAGTAATACAAAATTGAAGAATGAAATGTAATAGACATAACTGATTGTATTTAAACGATAAAATTGTTTGTAAAAATGATTTTTCATTCTACCATCAATAATATTTGTACTTAGAATTTTGGTTGTCGAAAGCCAAAGTAATAAAATAGAACAACACAAATAGGTGATTACTAAGCAGTATACTTTTATTTTGAATCTTTAAATGGTTATATTTAAGAATTAGTCTATATTGAATTGATAATTCCAACCAAACATTTGAAAGAATGATTATCTTCACTCAATAATAACATAATATAACGATTTTCACTTGATAAAAATATATGAAAATTATTCTCATTTTGAGTTGCGATATAATAAAAAATATATTTTTTCTACTATCTTAATAGAAAACTTCATTCTCGCCCCTAAAGAAGGAAGGAAAAATGTTTTCCTCCCGGCAGGAGTAGAAGTACCATTTTCCTCCCTGACTGATAAAAATGACGACCTTAAAAGTAGTAGAAAAGACTATATACATACCTAAGGAAAAAATGCTTTCCTTTCTTGGTATATAAATAATAAAAATATTATTTATTATAGCTTTTTCCATAAATTCTCAAACAAAAATTAAACTTTTGATAGTCGAAAATAGATTAATATAAGAAAGATTTCAAGCAATTCTAACCCTCGTTTACATTGCTAGAATTCCAGTATATCAAAATAACAATGAGTTTCATTCAGAATAAAAGAAAAATTCAAGATTTTCCAAACGTAAGTCCAATGTTTTGGTCATATGATTTTGACATTGACTCATCTAGCTGCATCTCTCTCTTTCATATTCAGCCTGACGCGAACTCTTCGTGAAAGTCTCGTTAGGGCCTGTCCATGTGATATTAGGTCTATGGTATTGAATTCCTATCACAATTTGTTACACAATCCTACTTATTTGTGTTCTGTGCTTCTTATTATAAAACAAGACTTTTTGCATCTGCAAGAACTACGTCGTCTTTTAACTAAAGAGCGTCGTACTTTTAAATAATGCACGACAAATTTGACAAGTTGATTTTAAGTTAAAATACAATTTAATATGAAATCGATAAAATGCCTTAGAAGAATGAGAGAAGCTGCTTTAAAGAAAATTCATATAAATTAGATAAAGCAAGGCGGCGAAATTTTATTTTGGGGGCGCTAAAATATCTGTCGGCAGCCCTGCGTAGAAAGCACCGGTATTAAGTCAGGAGCTATTTAGCGCTCGTAATTTATGCGCACCTGGATACATCTGAACACAGTTCTGTGTCCAAGGTGGTAATTGTGGCATAAATGAACAAGCGTCGAAAGCCCTGACAAAAGGTCAGCGCTTCCTTCATTTTATTTAATATGAATAAAATGAAGGAAGCGCTGACCTGATGTCAGGGCTTTCGACTGAATTAACTTGAGCAACGTTGCTCAAGTTAATTCAGTCGAAGGATGGCACCAATCGAGTTTCAATATAACATTAACGGTCACATTCTTTCTAGAGAGGATGAGTACAGAGATTTGGGTGTTGTATTTAATTCGAGATTGACTTTCACACCCCACGTGGGTCTGATGGTTATATCTTGTGGATTCAAGGCGCTTGGCTTTCTGGTGAGGAGTTCTAAATCGATTCTGGATCGCTCTTCGTTTTGTTGAACGCTCTCGTGAGGTCAAAGTTTGAGTACGCGTGCGATGTGTGGAACCCGGGGAACAATGTTCACATTTCTGGTTTGAAAAGAATGCAGAGGCGATTTTTGAGTTAGCCTCGATGTACACGAGCGATCGTCTCGCGGTGTGCACGTTGCGATATCGCAGCGAGCACGTCGTCCAGAAAATTGAATCTCGATTCACACGGACGATGTTTTCCCCCTACAAATCTTCAGTACTTTGTCTCCTTCAAGTATGGATGCATCTGGCTAGATATCATTCGTGTGAACCACCCAATTCATTCACGTGTACTGCTTAACCGCTAGCGAGATTTTCTCGCAGCGATCAAGCAGTCCCTGGCGATTGCCGGCGGCTAGTGGCGAATCGTACCATTGGTTTCTTTGATCCGCTAAATCGAGGCGAGAATCGCCCGTGTGCATCGAGCCTTAGTCTCGATACACACAAGCGATAGTCTCGATGCATACGAGCGATCATATCGAGGCGAGCTCGCTGCTATCTCGCAGCGAGCACGTCGTCCAAAAAATTGAGTTTCGATTTAAGGTATAAACAGACCAACGCATACTTCGGGAGCGGAAGCAATGCGTTAGAGGGCAGATTGCAAAGCATGCACACCAACGCGATATTACTAAGACAAAACTACTGTGCGAACTGCGGGAACCGAAATTAATTCACATGCGTTCTATTCGTACCGGTGTGCGGTATGCACTCCTTCATATCCCGTTGTTGATTTCTATCCCGCAAAAGTTTCGCTGGCGAGATCGCGGCGATCAAGCAGTCCGTGGCGAGGATGTTCAATATTTTTTGTTTTTTATATTTTCGAGAGTAGACCATCTCTTATAAAGTAAGACTATTCTTGGATCATAGTTTGAATCAAATTATAAAATGTGGAGCTAGATGTGGGCACTTTGCTTCGATTTCTTTTGTTTTTATTTTTCACATGGAATGTATTTAGTTGAATAAGGTTTCATTTCTTGCAATTTTTTTTCCCATTCTGTAATTGGCTCAGGCTGTTGAATATTGAATAAATGAATAAATAAATCTGCTTTTACACATGGAAAGGTAACAAAATGAATCTTTAGCTAATGACCTTAGTTGTCGATGATGCATTGTTAAATAAACTTAACAAAAATCAATCTTGTATCTCTTTTCTTTTTACTGTTTCTTAATGCTATTTCATCCTCATCTTGGACAAACTTTCTTTGAAATAACTGAAACAAAATCAATTTGAAATGAGTCTTCCAAAATTGGCTGAGTAATATAATAGTTCTCCAGGAATGATTTTAACATTACCTTTATTATTTCAATGTATACAAAAAAGAAACTCAAACTAAACATATAGTGGTATTCAGATTTCACATTCAAAATATTATCAAAAGCACTCCTAAAATTATAAATTGATAAGAAAAATATAAGGCATATTCTGGCTCCATATCTAAATCTAGTTTTAATATATAATATAAATATATATATATATATATATATATATATATATATATAATATAATAAGTACCAATTTCACATTTTAGAAATACTCATTTTAAAGTCTATATTATTTACATAAGGGAGAATTGTCCTCAGAAAATTATTAGGTACAAAAGTCAGATGTGATGAATTTAGATCAGTATTTTCAGGGTAGCAAAAATCACTGAAGGTGATTGCAGAATACGAAGTTTTAGAATTCATTAACTTTAGTTCATATTTATATAAAATCTCTCTCGTTTCCAAGCACTGTACTGAGAATGAAAACCCTCTACTTTCTTTTTTTTTGGTAAGAAGAAAAATATTATGATCAAAAGAAAAAACATAATGTTCTGAAGAGAAATTGCTGTGGCATTGATTTAGTTGGTGAATTGATCCATTGTGATTGATGTTTATATGAGAAGAGAGACAATCAACTTTTTTCATACACAGTTTGCAATGTTTAAATGATTGATCAACAACAGATTTCAATTTTTCCAGAGCCAAATTTTTATAAATTTGCTTGTTAGTTGCTGTTTTGCACAAATGACATGAATAATTATCCTCGATATTTTGCAAGATTTTTGGATCAAATGAATTTGATGATAAATTGGGTGCTACAAAATCTGATGCATTTTTACTTTTAGTTCCTCTTTTAATAAGAGTTGACTGTTGGTATTGATCCTGATATCCAGAAGTATAATATTGATCTGGTTCTTTTGGTGTGCACCTAAGTATACATTTTTCACATAGAGAATGATTATTAGTTTTACAAACAAAAATTGTATAACACAATGCCTGGTTGCAACTATCACATTTAATGTTATTCAACAACAATAATGTAGGATCACAGTAAACTTCTGGACCCATTGCAAAATCATTAAAATATAATTTGATTGTCCACGACTGTGGACATTCGAAGAAATTCCTAATATGATCAAAATCTATTTTTAGCCAGCTATAGTTTGCTACACTTTTGAACAATGTGGAATTAATTAATTCAGCTTTTTGCATCTTTGAAGAAGAGAGAACTTTATTTTTTTCAGTTGAAATCACCATATTATATTTCAGATTCTTCAAAATTTCAGGACCTGACCATACTCTACAATAAGAATAGGGCTTTTTATCAACAAGTACTAAAATAATAACAATACTCCCTTGAATTCTTGAATAAAATAATTGATTATTCTTTAAATCATTTTTTAAATCGAACTCTAAAATATCATTAAATTTATGGGTTAAATGCATTTCTTCCAAATGATCCAATAAGTTGTCAGTGTTTCCTGTCCAGTAACATAACTCATTATCCAAATGTTCGAATTGGTTGGTAGAAAAGGGACAATGCAGTGAACCTACAAACTCACAAATTTTTTCGTGTTCCAATATTTCGCCCCATGGTAATCGTTCTTGGCATCCGTTTTCTTTATTCTTACAAGGAAAATCCAGAAATCGTGCTAATGCTTCATAAGCACTTTGTCGATAAAAATAAATATTGGAAGTTGCAAATTTATTACAATTTTCTCTTCCACAAATGTTTCCGAAAGCATCATTGTGGAGAATTGGAGGTATGGATAAAAAGTTTCTACATACAACACATCGCAGTGGATTATTTTTTATGTTGTCATCTTCAAACAAAATATCTTTAATTTTGTCCATGGTGAAAATTTAGTTGAAAATTCTAACAAACATAAACAAGATACACATATCACATATACCCATAGACAAATAATTTCTTTATGCACTATGCAGATACCATAGATGAGACACTCCCCAGGATACGCTAAAACGGACCAAATATTTGGACCCGATCGATGATTCGGGTATCTTCGTGAATCGGCTGCGTCGTACATCCTCGAGTTCCCAAGCTCTGTAAAATCCCCAACTAAAATCATTACTTGACACATGTCAATTTTCATGAAATCATGAATAGACACAGTGACACTGACAATACAATGATAGATTTGCCTCTATTTGGGAATATTCGAATTTTTCAAGTGAAAAAGTGTTATAGGGTAATTCTTTACTTTAACGCCCCCTCGTATTTATATTATGTATATTCATACAAATATATTGGTTAATGAGGAAGAACAAATTTTACCCAAATTCCTAAATTATCTGAAAAGGTAAGCAGAATTTGGCAGATTGTTTCTAACGAAACTAATCAATAATCATGGATATTTTTAAGTCATTACTTCCAAAACCAACAGAGAATAATGATGTGGCCTATTGTTAAAGAATAGGAGCAGGTATTCATACAAATATGGCGATAGAGATCATGAATAAATATCTGAAATCTAATAAAATAGAAGGAAAAGAAAATAAGGTATTATACATAATTCTATTCTTGCAATTATCAATTTACTAGTATTCATTGTTTTAGAGTTGAAAAGCTATCAGATTTGTTGGAAGAAATAGTTGATGAGAAGATGTGGATGAAAATTATGAGAAATGAAAGACCTAACTCCAACAACTATCAACAAAAAATTTCTGTAGAATCTCATAAAAAAGCAGAAACAATGAAAGACTTAATAGAGGAGGTCTGTATATGATGATAAATATTATAATACACAATTTATATCATCATGTGATCCAGATTGTGGTTTAGGATATTGTAATCATTGTTAAATATGCTTGCACAAATATAAATGTGAGTGTTCCACTAATAGCATCAAAGTTATATTGTGCAAGCATTTGCATGCTGTTACTATGTTCGGACAAAGAATCAATTCTGTTTCAGATGATGACAACAATTTAGAAATTAATGAGCCATCAATAAGTTAACAATAATGAAGATGTGAGACATTTTATAGATGAAACCATTTCTAGTTCACAAAATTTCACATCTATAAGCAATGACACAGAAAATGTAAGTTAAAGCAAGCTCAATTCAAGTTTTTGAATAATTCATTATTTCAACTGTTTTAGGATTTGCTGAAATGTGTAAAACAATTGAAGACTCTCAATCCATAAGGAAAGAGGAGATTATTTGCAACTATCAATGGAAAATTTTCCAAACATAGGGTCAATGCCAAGAAGAACTAATAAGCAAATCTATTTCCCAAGAAAAAAAAGAATAGTATGCATCTTCTATGAAAATGACTTTTCTAGAAATTCATATTCTTTTTTTATTTTTAGCAGAGACTACCAGAACTTCATAGCAAATAATTAAGAACATTGAAATGAGGTTGACAAAAAATCGAGGTAACAAATTCTAACTGAACCAGCATGTTACACATATAAGAGACGTACAATGTTCAAATGTGGCTAGAAGAACCAGTCAATATCAAAATAAAATATGATATACATCCTTTACATAAATTAATAAAATTAATTATAATTAATATATTATATATAATAATATAATATAATTATACATATATAATTTTGAACAACTGTAAGTTTTCTTACAATAAACTACTTCCTGTATTGATTATACGATTTAATTTCCCATAATTATATCAAAGTGAGTAATTTAGATTGAGAATAACTCAATGAAAGTGTATTCTTAACTGTATTGAAAAGCCAAAATTCTCTATGCTGTAAAGAATTTGATGCAGACTTTATTTTATTTCCATTATATGCATTATATCCTAATCTGAAAATAAAATTACCTCATTAGCATTTTTAGTAATGGATCATCTGCCCAGTAATATCGTTAACTATTCAGTATATTAATATAGAGTGCAAGAAAACCTAAAAATCAACAATTTGTATTTCTTATTAAAAAAAAGAAATATTAAATTAATATTTATTATGATACAAGTGACAAAATTGGTCCTCCATTTTTTTTATTAATCATATACTTATTTTTGTCCTGAGTGTTTATTTAACCATCATCACTGAATGATATTACCCTATTATCTGTATTGAAAACCCAAGAGAAATCTTTTTTGAGATTCATGAGTGATTTCTGAATAATCTATATATATATAATAATATAAGGGATGCTACAATTTGAAATGATCTTTTTCTTGCCCTGATCTTTCACATAACACATTGATTTAAATTTTGAAATTATTAACAAGGTGAAATGTCAAACTAATCCTATTATAAAACATGCTAGTAGTACTTTTAAAAATCCATTTCTAGATGTTTTAATGTAATTTCTTAAAGTTCAATCCATTATTACCAACAATAAATTTCTTAATTCACATAAAATAATTAAGAAGCTTTAATTTGAATACTTATTCATCGTAACAAAAGGGCACTTTCAATTCAATCTAATCATACAAAATTCTCTTTCATTTTATCAAATCACAACCTACAAATAAATATAATAATAATAAACAACTTCTATATCATATTCGCATCAATGGTCACTTCAGTTCAATGTTGTGTAGACTTTAGAAGAGTTTCCTTGGAAATTTTTGCAGTCTTTCCCTTATTGACACTAGTTCAGTTCTGTATAATGTGTTTATATTCAAAAATTGGTCTGCAGAAGATTTTGTATATTTTTGTAGCTGTTGATATAATAATACCAAATTTCATTTACAAAGAAAGCTCAATTAAAGACGAATTTTGGAAAATTCTACATATATACCTACCTGTTTCATCGTCTCTGCAATTAAAATGGGAAACAACAGAAAATGTAAATTTTGTTGTTGTTTGGAACAAAATAACATCGCGTCAAAATCGTATTTGAAGGGAATTCTCGGCATTCTCGCGCATGACAGTTACTTTTCATTTAGGATCTTTGGGAGTTTCTGTAACTCATGAGCTTCAGGTCCAAATATTTGGTCCGTTTTAGCGTATCCTGGAATCCTCGGCATTCTCACGCATGACAGTTACTTTTCATTTAGGATCTTTGGGAGTACCTGTAACTCATGAACTTCGGGTCCAAATATTTGGTCCGTTTTAGCGTATCCTACACTCCCCCCCCTAAAGCGAATTATTTTAAATCTCAGAACATTAATAATATCTATATTCTAAGTTTGAAACAGCTCCTGGCGTCTGGTTCTCGAACAAACTCGACAAACGCGGGAAGTTTGAAATGAGTGGTTTTCCTATAGTTTTGAATTTGAATTCAAATGGTCTTTTGTTATCGCAGCACCAAACTGTCTGTACTTTTCTGCGTTCGGTAAATGTCAACCGAATGCACCGCCTAGATAGACGGAGAAAAGGGTGCGAACTATGGAACATAGATTACAATAATATTAACATAAAAATGAAGAGAAGAAAAACGCCAAATACAAATTACATAAAAATTAATGATTGGTTTGAAAATAGGTACATGCATTGGTTATTTTTAAACATCATGCACGAATCTGAGAATTTTGGAAATATAAAATCATAAATTATAAGCTTTATATTATGCAAAATCTTTTTATATACTTAGAGTTTTTTCTTATGTTTGTATATGTTGAAAGCAATTAGGAAACGAATATTATTATCAAAAATAGGTTTATTTTACGAAGTACATAATGGACTAGTTTTCATTTTTTTTGTTAAGGATTAATTCTAAAAATTCAAGTAAAATAAAACAAAAATGTGGAAGAATCATTGAAATATCTCTAGATATGAAAAAGTTATGGGACTTTGAATTTGCGCTTGGAAGAATAATTTCATAGTCTAGTGTGTGACGTCACGCCACTTACACGAGGCGACTGGTATTCGCAGAGTGCTTACGAATTCAATGGTGTACAATCACTTGTGCCGTTCGTGTCGTGTTTTGTTCGTTACACGATGGCTGAAATAAGAAAAAAATCCTACAAATATTGTATTGTGCCTATGTGTGCAAGCACGACAATTAAAAAATCCCAATAAATTGTTTTTTCATGTACCAAATGACATGAATCAAAGGAAGAAGTGGTGCAAATTAATAAGGCGTGACTTAATTGGACCTAAAACTACTTCATATGTGTGTGAAGATCATTTTGATGTAAGTACCTATCAGTATCAGTATCAGTACTAGCTGTCTATTTCTGATAATAAAAATTTGGTTTGAAATAAGTTATTGAGTAAAAAAACTTTGTCCTTTCACGAAGCCTTCTTCCATTATGGTGACATAAAAACAAAACTCGAGTTAAAACTACACTGTACAACAACAAACGGCACGAGAGCCTTGGCGCGGCTAAGTATTTAAACGTAATTTATGGTGTAGCGATCACAGGCAAGTGGCGTGACGTCACAGACGAGTCGGAGACCAAAGACGTTCCGCGCTAAAATACGTAAATTTAAATAATCTATTTCTCAGTCATTTATTGATGGATTTTCAAAATTTTTTCACTGATTTATCAGTTTTGCTCTATCTTTTAATTCTATCGTGTCAAATATAGTATTATCAACATCACTAAACTAGTCCATTATATCTCAGCGAAGAAATCTTTCTTCCATGTTCAAAGAATATATTATAATATTCCTTTTACTCTCTTCTAATTGGTTCCCTGATTGATTATGCATATTCTCGATATCTACAAAATTTCCAACTTTTTCAATAAGTGGTTAATCAACAATATCCTCAGGATTATCTCCTTTCAACTCTTTCAAGATGAACACATTATGTAGTAGGGATGGGACGGTATTTCAATACCGCGATTTTGGAACGGTATTTTTGAGTAACGTAGTCGCGCGTTCCACAAACGTAAAGTAACCGGTTCCAAAGTAACGATAGTTACGGCGTACCGGCACCGGACTTCGAATAATTACATCGAAACCGTTTGGGATATTTGAACGAGGTTTGGTAAATATGGATACCTCATTAAGGTTTCACGTTGAATACCACGTCTACAGCAACTACAGTGTTGTGCGTACTGGCATTGACTTTCATATTTGTGAAAAAAAATAGGACGCTAGTGCCTTCTACAAAACTAAATTCATTTATGATCGCCTAAAAACTCCTGCTATCATTTTTTCATTCATTTGCGCCATGTTCAATGAGAAGAAATTCCTTTACCTTCCATTAACTTCGTAAAAATCGTTTTTGCCATTGTGTTTTTTATTTTGATTTCTATAGTATCTTCCAGAATTAGAACTAAACAATTCGATTACTGATTTTCAATATTTTCGATGTTTTTTTTTATATTTTTTGATTATTTCTTCCATAAAAATTGGTTGCAGCAAATGTAAATTAGTTAGTCCGAGATTACTTTCAACAATTGAACCTTATTCTCAATCGTAAATGAAAATATACTAAGAAATTCTCTGTAAAATAACGGTAAACAAAAAATCGATTCTAGATATTACTATTATGTGAAATGAGTTTCTATCAATTTGTAATATTCAGTCAATTTGCCAATGAAATTCCAGATACACATTGCTTCCACTTAATACCTTGATTACCCGATGATGGTTTATTTTCACTGGAGTTTACACCATCTGTTTTTGATGAGGTGCCCTTCGAAGATTCTAACCTTTGTTGTTATTCTGAGCCACCAAAACATTTTTATGGTTTTATGATTTTGTTATGCTTGCATACGTTCTTCTAAAATTACGTAGAAACTCAATGAACAATGAATTATCATTCAACAGGACAGTCCACAAATAGTCTAGGTATCCCAACGGTCTCGTTTCCTTCGTTCCTCCGTCGCTGGTACTCAACTTAGTTGCAATCGCCTACGGTTTTGTTATCTGTAACCACAGTTACAAAATCGCGGTATTTTGGAGCGGTCGCGAATGTAACGCGACTGGTGAGTAACCGGTATTCCCATCCCTATTATGTAGAATACATCCTGATATCACGAGAGAGACAAATTAGATCTAGTCTGTCTGTCTCCAATAATTTCAATCGATGAAATTGCTTTTTTTCTTTTCACAAAACACATTCAAAAATTCTTCGCTATCAGCTCCGTTAGCTCCGTCATCGTTCGGCAAATCACGTACGCACCAATACGCTCTATTAGTTATGATGTCACACACCACCATTTTAGTTTTCCTGTCAGTGTTCGGAATCCAAACAAACAAATTGTCATTCAAATTAATACGTTGTCGTTTAAGAAATTGGCTTATTTTGATAAATAAGATGATTTAAGGAACGATTCTACTATTAATTGATAGACAGAAAGCACGAGATTAATGCCAGTAAGTTTGAACTTGAAGTTCAACTAATAAACACGGCTTTTTACAAAATCTGGGGAATGATACAGGACTCCAACTTACTGGTATTATCCTCGTTCCTTCTGTCTATCAATTAATACTGAAATCGTTCCTCAAATACTCTTATTTATGAAAAAAAAAAGCCAATTCCTTCAACGATACAGAACTAATTTGAATGACAATTTATTTGATTCCGAACACTGACAGGAGAACTAAAAATGGCGGTGTGTGACGTCACACTAATAGAGCGTATTGCTCCGTGGTCACGTGACCTATCAACCGTTTACACCTTACACCGCACGCTCCGCACCGGTGGGGATTTGCCGAACGCAGTAATAAACGCCCTCATTGATTAGTTAGCGTTCAATTCTTAGTTCTTAGGTTTAGTCTGAGTTCTTAGCAATAGTGCATAAACCCACCATAATATTGACTGAGAATTGAATCATGGAAGGCATCTAATGGCGGATTTCCGTTCACTAGTTTTAACAAAGGAATATCGCCTAATGTTTCTTCCTGGTATTTTATGTTCTAAGGTTGTCACTGTGAAGTTAAGTTTGGTTAGGTATATTATTAGAGAGCATAGACCTAATATGGACTGGCCCTCACCTAAATAAACTAGTTCTCTAGATTAGTTTGTCTATGGCCCTAACGTAGCTTCTACCATAGAATAAGGAAAGGATAGTAAGCCAACCGACGTTTGACGGCAAGGAAATAGTCACCAGGGGTCGCTACTGTAGTTGGATTTGGAGAAGTAACTCGATAATAGATGGCACTGAATCATGAGCTATAGATGGAGCAGAAATAATACGATAATTCATTCAGTGGAGTGGTTGAAAAGGGGTCGCATGACATTGCCAACAATTTTTATGTTATTATTAAGTTCACAAATACATGCCACTGGCGTAAATGCTTATTACAGAGCAGAAAAAATATCAAAATATAGAAATCTTCTGACCACTCTATTTAAAATATTTTAGTTCTTCAAAATAACACCGATTTTTTCAGAGGGCTCCACTTTACGGGCCAATTTTTGACAGTAAAATTCGAGTAAAACGTGAGTACAACTAGATGGCGCTCAACATCAACAGAATCGAAAAAAGCACTACACTGGCTTAGTGGCTTACTATCCTTTCATTATACTATGCTTCTACTAGCATCGCTTTACAGAGAGAGGTGTGGTGAAGCGGTGAAGGATGGAGTATTAATGGCAAAATATGCGAATTTACTAAAGGAATAACGCGTTTTTATTTTTTTTGAGAAATATTGAGTTTTTCGCATGGGCATATGGCCATCGGAATAACGCGAAAATAATCATCAAAATATTCAGTATAATCGTAGTATTATTCTAGTAACTCAAATATTTTCCGCAGCATTTTCTCAATTATAATTGATATTCAATTATAATTAAATACCATAATATAATTGAAAAACCTTTTTCTGTAAAATTTTATATTTTTGAATAGAATCGGGTCGGCCTAAAATTGTATGAAAATTTCAGTAGTCAAATTTAAGATTATCAATCCCCTCCTCGGTGAAAAATCGAAAATAAGCAATAAGTCCTTAATTTCCGTCTAATTGTACATGGAAATTTCGCTGCGTGTGAGCTCTCTGGAAATAACCAAGTTATTTCTGTCATATTCTCCATCGTCGCTTAATTTGGCTTCCGTTCAACAAAAGCTAAGTGTGTATTATTCGAAATAATGTCTATTTGACAAAGAATCTGGATATGTAATTGATATTTCTTAGATCGGAATCAGTGAACATGAAAATTTGCATACAGAATGTTATTTTCTGGTTGATATTCGCATGTTACAACTATTTATGTCTGGGCGAAAGGGGTCCTGTAAATATTGGTGAGTATTTGTTTTTCTTTTGCCAAGTAAACTCAGACAAGATTAATTTATCGGTTCTGAAAATGTCTGGAATATCGACTTTAGTTCATCTATTTCTTCATCTATTTTATTACTGATGAAGTGATATGTTTTTAAAATTTTTATCTGAATGTTTATTATTATGTACTTTTAATTGAGAACTTATTTCCAATGGAAATCCTTCTCAGTTATCTATATTGACAAATTGTTTATGATGATCTGTATTTTACAAAAATATTTATTATTATATCCAGACATTTTTATTGTGTTCTCAATTAATTCCGAAAAATGTTTAGTTTTTGATATTCAGATGTATATAATACATATTTCGAAATTTATACAAATAGGTTACAAAGTATGTAGGTACTAATAGATTCATTCGACTTTGGCTGAAATTCAAAATGTCAAAATAAATATGTAGGTATGAAGAGAGATTGCGGTAAATTATTTTGATTCACATTACGGATATCACGGTTCTTTATTTTATCAGATTTTCAAATTCAAAAGATTATTGATGACCATTATCAAACTTTCAACTGTTTCTTTTAGTAACTCATGAATGAAAGGAATGAATAACTGTTAATGGTTGATTATTCTGTGGAATCTTGGTTTGCGCTTCCGGGATGTAAAGAATAATTCAACGTAGGAAATGCCTGAAGATGTCAATAAAAATTGACAAAACGTTGGCTTACTGAAAAAATTTTATTTTCCTGAAAAAAAAACGATTCTCACACACCTGAAAAATTCATCGTTAACTGTTACATTCAATGTGCAATGTGGACGGACGGACAGAATTGATGGATATAATTAATTAATCTTGCAAATTTTATATTACCTATATGGTTTTGTACTTTCTTTTTCAATTAAGAATTTTTCGACACGTTATGAAAATAATATAAAATTATCAATGTAAAAAATTTTAAGGCATATCTAGCAGGATTCGAAACAGGGATATTGGTTCTGATATCCGAATGAAAATTTCAAAAATTCATATCTCCGTAACTATAAGAATTTGCGGCAGTAATATTGTATTCAATATCATCTTAGCAATACACTGAGAGAAGTGTTTATTTGATATTATCAAGAATGCATTATAGTTAATAAATCATTTATTGGATATATGGACAAACAAATATTAGTTTCATGGAAATAAATAATTTATTTGAAATCCCACCAATAATCATCATTTATTATTACACTTCGTTTATTTACGCATAACTTATATTAATAATGCTGAAGAAATATCCCTTTGAAGGAAATAAATATATGAGCTTTATATATCATTGAGTAATAATTAATAAACCTTATTTATATGTAATATGTATCCATCCTGAATGAAAATATTATTTCAATTCAGTAATGGTTAACGTATTTTTTAGATAATTATTTTGGTTGTTTCTATTATCCGATTGTTAGGGTCTAAGGAGAACCGTTTGCCAAACTTGGTAATTTTTTATAGTTCATATTGAAGATATCCGGTTTGAACCCTAGTCATCTTGATTGCATCTGTTCACTCTAACCACTGTTCTGCCAACATCACTAATTAATTTAGCAGGTACAAACGATCTAAACCCAAAATTCAGTACAGATGTGCTAAGCGGCGTTCAATAAGCCCTTAGTAATACAGATTTTATGTTTAAAAAGGAAATTCAAATCAAAGGAAAAGTTCAAGGACAGATCCTTCAAGGAGATGAGCTTCTCTTTTGGGGATGTGTCCTTTTCCACAGATTGGATCGTTAGAATTATGTTAGTTTGTTAATTATTAATAATTCCTATATTCTGAATGGATAAATTATTGAATTCTTGTGAGAGTTTATTCATAAATAGCAAATGTTCGTTAACTACCAGTTGAAAATTTGTTGACACTGAATTTTTGTTATTTGTGGAGATAACGTAAGTTCATATAAATTATTTATCACCGAAATATATTGAATACTATCAAATACCTTGTAAACAAATATTTTATTCTTTATTAATAAACTTTTTTGAATGCATAATTTAACTATTAATGAATATATCAAATATGAATCTGCTGTAATAGTTGTGAATAAATAATCTCCAAATAAATGCTTTATTAATAAAACAATAGATATTGATTTCTCTCAGTGTACATATTTTCAATTTCATGATTGTGTTAATTTTCTGACAAAAAATTTGTTTTTATTTGATTTTTCTGCGGGCTTTTTAAATCAACCCTCAGTGTATGTTTAAGATATCAACTGAATTAATATTTATAATAAAAATTTCACGAAAAATCCAATTCCATAATTTCTCACAAGTCTACGTGTAACTCCCTCGCTTCAAAGCAATGTTAGAAAGGAAATTGTTGAAATGACAGCAGAATTATATCTTCATTTAACCAATGGGATTCTATTTTTGTTCATCCCCTTAGATATCTATTAAATCAAGACTTATCGTTGTTAAAACTGTATACAGTTATGAGGTCCCCAACAGCGCATACATGACCTAACGCTCAAGAGCTGAACTGAAGCCAAGTCAGTGCTTTCCTCAATGTTTTTTTGAGTCTCTAAAGAATTTATAAAAATCTATTTCCAATAATTTTTTTCAGGAATATTTTCCAATGAAGAAAATGATAGAGAGAAACTTCCCGTTGACAGTGTTCTTCACACGAATAACATAATGGATTCGGAAATATTTTTCAATCATATTTTTGAACTGGTATCAACCGATGATACCGCTGAAGCTCAAAGGAAAGGTATAACCACTTTTGGTTTTAATATTCAGTTGTTAAAATTTTCAATTGTAATTTTTCAGTATGCAAAATGACGAACGATGGTGTAGGCGCCATATTTGGACCTCCTTCAAATATCACATCTGCTATGGTCGAGTCAGTGTGTGCCACACTAGAAATTCCACATATTCAAACAAGTCCTAATAATAAGCCTTTCTCAAAAACCACCACGGTTAACTTTTACCCTGAGCCAAAACTACTATCCAAAGGAATCGGGACTATTGTCAGAAGTTTGCATTTCAAAAGTTTCGTCCTCCTTTATGAAAATGATAAGCGATTAGTTCTTCTACAGGACATTTTGAAACTGGAAAAGAATGATCCTGATGAGATGATTTCCACCATCAAGTTGAAACCCTTAGGTACAGGACCTGATTACAGGCGAGTATTACTCTTAATTTCGAATATGTAGGTAATTCTGACAATAATTTTCTTCTTCTTCAACATATTTTAAGCCGGTGGCTTGTATTTCCCAATTATTCATGCCTCTTGGGAGATTGACGTCCACGAGTCCTTCCACCGTTTAGGCGGTCTTCCCAGCGGTCGACGTGTTCCTGGATTTCCATCCCTTACTATTCTGGCAATTCTTTCTTCATCCATCCTTTCCACATGGGCATTCCAAAATCTCAAAATCTGCTTCTATTGCGGCCCCATCGAACTATATCTAGAACTTCACACTCGTTGCGGATGTCTTCATTTCTCTTTTTATCTCGTAATGTGAAGCCTAGGATGTTTCTGAGCACTTTCATTTCGTTAGTTCGCAGTGCATTCTTCATCACCTTGGTGTCTACTCTCGTTTCTATTGCGTGCGTCTGCGTGCGTCATCATTGGTCTCACAATAGTTTTATATATTCTGGATTCAGAATCTTTCCGCATGTGTTTGTTGTTCCATACAATGTCTCTGAGAGCACCCGATATCCTCGCCGACTTGTTTGTTTGGTCTTTAATTTCTCTGGTTCTGTCTTGATTAGCTGTTATTTGCACGCCCAAGTAAGCAACCGACATCACCTGTTTAATTGGTAGATCCTCCAACGCAAGTTTACATCTTATTGGTTCTTTTGAAGCCACGAGTGATTTTGTTTTCGCAGTCGATATTTCCATGTTCAATGTTTTGGCTTTTGTGTAAAATTTAAATAGGAGCCGTTGTAAATCGTCCTCGCTCTCAGCTACAATTACTGCATCATCGGCATAACAAATTATCTTGATCTCACCGGTTGTCAGCCTATAACCTCTTGTTGTCTTTTTCAGTTCTTCTTTTATATCGTCCACAATCATTTATCATTTATAATTTTAGTATTTTAAGCCGAGAATGGCCACAAATGATAAAGTTCGACTTACTGATGACGGAGCTTTGAATGGTTGATCTATAATAACAAAATGATACTTATATACATGTTACTGTTACAATAATAGCAAAATTTCGTATTAATAGCCTCGTCAGGATCATAGACAATATATCTATCTCGTTCATTCGTGCACATATTGCGCCCTTGGAAAACAAATAACTGTATATAGGTATATGTGGCCTCTAAGGTCAAATTTGGCGCATGTAGGATGAGCGCTCAAAAACTCTTGACTTCACGTCAGTTTAAGAGAATTCAGAAATTTTAACGATTTACTCCTTTTTATTTTCAGAACTGTTCTAAAGGAGATTCTTGATATAAGGGAAATGAACATAATCTTGGATTGTGGTCTCGAAACAACAATGAATGTTTTGGGACAAGCTAAAGAAATCGGATTACTAGAGAAATATTATACATTTTTTCTGACCTCACTGGTAAGTTTTTGAAAAATTCTTATAGTTGGGAAAAACCTAAAATTCCTGTTTACATGTGATGTGTTGGTCCAATTGTCTCTATGTCTGTCCAAATGTCGGATTCAAATAGCCCTACACTGTCAAAATACATTTTGAAATCAAGGTTTAATTTTTGAATATAAATGTGGACCTTATGTACCTACTTGTCCCGTTTTCGGAAACATCGTGAAAATATTTTTTTTTAAATTTTTAATATAGCTAACTCTATCAAAATAATCAACAACTTTAAACGAATTTTTTTTTCATTCATCTATTAGATTTTTCGACGAAATCTCTGAATATAAATTCAGAACATATGTATTTTGATTATTTTTTCATTTTCAAAGTATTTATTTGTAATAAATAAATTTTAAGTACCTACTGAAAAAATTTTCATAATAATTCAATTATGAATTTTTAAACAATCGATTTTTCCAGAAACTACTTTCTCAGACATCTCAGATATTTCGCGATATGCGAGATGCCTTAATGAACATTATATGCATTATACGAATAGTCATGTATTTTTAGGATGCTCATACTTTAGACTTCGAATTCCTGGGAAGCAATGTAAACATAACTACAATCAGAATCATCAATACTGAATCTGAAGAAATCAATCAAAAAGTTAAAGACTGGGAGCTTAGAGAGATGCAAAAAACTGGAATAAAAAGGGAAATATCTCCTTATGAGGTGACGGTAAGAACCGAAAAAAAAGTAATTTGGAAGAATACACTCGGGAAGGATATTAAATGGTTCAGTGGGACAATGCAACAATAAAACCATCTGCTTGATAGGATATGAAATAAAAGAGTGTTTTCTTTCAACAGCGAAGTGGGGATGGTCACACTTGCGGGCTAAGGCGCGGCTTAATAGTAGAATTTGTTGCTCTTCAACCGTGGAATGCATTGCAAGATCATATCAGTTGAAAATGAAGTAGATTCCCCATAAATCGAAATATTTAGTATAAAAGAATGAGTTCAAGTTATGGTCAGTCCATTGAGTGGAAATAAATTAATTTATTGTTGCCTTTGAAGATACCATAAAGTTGAACTATGCAGAACATGCAGTAATTGCAAGATTGATAAACCACCAAAAACCATTAATGAAAATCGTCAAGTAATCGTCAGTAAATAATTTGCTGAACAAGTCAATGAGCGATAGAAGTAATCAGAATATTCGAAAAGAAATGGTAACCGATGTTATAAGGTTCAAACAAATACTGACATTTTTTTACGGAGATAAAATAAAACGCATGAAATTCTGTGAAACGATTATGCAACAAGGAAATAAAAATAGTCCATTCATGGTCCAGGGAGAATAAGCATCTAAGTATTTCTGTGCGTACACAGAATGTTCAAGAACTCAATATTAGGAATATTGAGGAAATAAATAACGTATTTATCCATGAGAACATATACGCTGCCAAATATCTGGAGCTTTCAGAGAATAAAATTATTCCAACAGTTCAACGGCTACCTAGCAAGTTATTTCACGAAACGATCAAGTAGCCCCCCATATAATTTATCTCCCAATGCTTTCATCTGTGGGGGTATCTGAAAAATTTGGTTACTAGAAAATAAATTGATAAAGTAACGAATATTAATGAATCACGATTCAAAATAATCCAAGTTTGTGCCTAAATAGCAACTATGCCAAATATTCTCAGAGATATGAGATTTTCTCTTGATAATAGATGTTTGCAAATAAATTTCTGGAATGAAATTATCGTATTTCTTTTCAACCCATAGGTTTTACAACGCATAAGCATAGCACATTATAATTGATATCCATCAAGCAGCACCGCAAGTGTGACCATCCGCACTTCGCCATTGAATGATAACACTTCTCTATTCGATATCGTATTGCCCAGATATTTTGATTGTTGCACTGTTCTACTGGATCATGAGTATTCCCTGGAATAACGTAGAATATCCTATATTCTTTCTTTCAGAATTTATTTTCCAAACCTGTATTGTTATCTATAGAACATATTATTCAACTTCCAGACATCCATGGCCTTGATGTACGACGCTGTTAATCATTTCGTAGATTGTGTTAATCGCCTTCATGTCACTCAACACATCACCCAGGCAGAACTTTCCTGTGATAATCCAGATATTAAATGGGAAGGGGGTTATAGAATTACAAGTTACATGAAAATAGTGAGTAACAGATAGGATTTTTTTATTATTGCAGAGATAGGTATTTTCTACCTTAACTCGATAATTGATGCCCAGATTTGTGATGGTTGAAATGGATTGATTTAAATATGAGATGCTTTCCTTTAAATTATTTTGATATTTCTATTATGGAAATCGTTCATTCGGCACACTATAATTGATATCCTAACAGAGCAACTATGCCAATGGGTGCCTCGTCCTTCACTGCTAAAAAATCAGCATTCCACAGTATAATTGTTATACTATTACCTATCAAAAAAAAAGTTCTAATTTACGCATATACATACTATTTTTTTTCAACATTTATATGTTTTGATGTTTTTCTAGAGATCTCCGCCATCTGCCTTAACGAACCCGATCAGTTTTGACGATAATGGTAGAAGAACCAATTTTACTATTTATTTGGTTCAAGGTTTCAGAGAGAATGTCATAGGATATTGGTATCCTGACTTGGGAGACAAGTTCAAATCGAATTTTTCCGCCAATGATTTTGCAGCAAAAGTTGTACAAAATTTACAGTCAGAAACAATTAGAGTAGCTTCCAGGTGAGTTTGAATAATTTAATTAATCCAATGATACATACAAGGTGATCTAACGAAAACTTAACACATCGATTTTCCGATTTTAAAATGAAAATGTTGGAAATTGCTCGGACAAGTCAATTTCTGATTTGAGGGGGAACACCTTTTCTGCTTTTTGCATCCCCGTTAACTTCAACCCCTTACGGAGGTGACCTGAATTGAATAATATTCAACTAAACAGGAAAGTTGATGAAAATCTGGGCGTACGCCAATGCGTATCTTCGTGCCCCACGTTGGGCGCCAAAATTATGTGTAACCTCTTTGTTACAACTCAAAATGCCCGAGAACAGTCGTTTTTTTGAGTCGTGGTTCAGATCTCTGAATTCACCAAATGGAAGGGACAAAAACCCAGGTCGATCAAACACCTCTTCTATTTACACAAGTATGTCACAATCTGATTCTTTGAAATATCTGGTATCAGAAAAATTGACATACAATATTTTACAAAATGGAAATATATATAAGTGAATCCAAAATTTATAAATGTACAAGAATTTTTCAAATTCACAAATTACTTCCCTGAAGAGATAAAAGTCCTAGCTCTAGACTTCCTCCACCGAAGTTGATGAGAACTTATGTGTGACAGTTCTTCAATAGCAAGGAGAGTAAATACTGCTGCTTGTTAGCTGACAATTGACAATGATGATGGGCTGTCTTTTGACGAAGGACTCTCATTGTAATAATCAAGCTTTCAGCGTTTATCAGGAATACCAATCAGGAATTTAGTAATGAACAAACACCAAAAAAGAACCTTTTTTGTGGGTTTTATGAATATAATTGTGTTCCTCTATTATATTCGTAAAACCCCCAAAAAAGGTTTTTTTTTTGGTATTTTTTCTTTACTAAATTCCTGATTGGTATTCCTGATAAAGAACTATTTTCTTGACAGGGTTGAAGGTCAGGTTGTTGTAACAAAAACCACCTCTCAGATCATTGCCGACATGTTTCGACTTTATTCAAAAATCTTCGAATCAACATGTGATACATTTTTGGAATCAGCTCAGCTAGAGTAATCGGAAAATTGAGACAAAATGGGGGCGTTCCATTTGAAAAATTTGACGGTGACGTCGTTACTCGAAAGTAATTCACCCTGTATATCATCATTGTAAAATACGGTAAATTAGAATAAAAAATCGATGTGTTTCAGGATTATTTCTTAAAATGGTCTTTTCAGCTGAAAATGAATTTGTTCCATACTTTACGGACACAGTGTATAGACAGCAACCATGGAAATATTCGGTATTTTTTTAAAAATATTCTGCTTGAATATAGCCGAAAATTTTTATTTTATGTTTACTTGAAAAATCTCAACTAGATCGGATCAGTTTTGACAAAAGTATACGTAACTACGGTATATATTTGGGGAACCTATAATTAGTACCTACATTTCATATCAATGCTCAAAATTTCAGCCATGTCATTTTTACGGTAAAGGATATATTGGTTACTTTTTTTTATATTCTTCTTGAATTTTCTATAGTTTCCTCAATTAAAGAAGAGAATTAGTTCTGTACACGACTTTTATGGCCTCACTGATTGTTAGCAGAAGAAATAATTTGATCGCGTTGTGTTCAATTCATTTTATTTCAGGATTGGAGCCCCTTATCTTATGTGGAAAAAAACTGAAGCGGGAGAGCAATTAACTGGAAATGCCAGATTTGAAGGCTATTCCATGGACCTCATTTCAGAGATAGCTGAATACTTGGATTTCAAATTCGAATTCTATCTCGTGGGCGATGGACAGATTGGTAAATACGATGAAACAAAAAAAGAATGGAATGGGCTAATAAGGGATATCTTAGATCATGTAAGACATTAATTGATAAAAGGTAAATGTGAATTCGTCATAATATCCTTTTCAACTTCTAGAAAGCAGATTTAGCAATTTGTGATCTTACCTTGAACCATCAAAGGCAGAAAGTTGTAGATTTCAGTCTACCATTCATGAGCTTAGGTAAGGAAAATTTTTTAAGTTGTCGGTGAGAATTGTAAAGCCCTGGGCAATCACCCCTCTAAGAACTATTCACCTCCTTGTACTAAGACAAAGTTTTAGTTCTATTGCTCTGTCGAACCTGAAGTAGTTTATGAAAAATGCATTTAGTCCTAGCTTAGCTTTTCATATAGTCCAATTTCCGTTTTTATTTAAATTAGGAAAGTTATGCATTTCTAATCATTTCAATAACATCCATTTCAAACACTAAATTTTTATAGTTATTTATAATACAAGTGCAGAAGGCATTGATATTCTTCTACGAGTTCAAAATTCAAAAACGAGCCACGAAGTGGCGAGGTTTCAATGAACGAGTGGTAGAATGACCTTCTGTGCGAGTATTATACATTATTTTCTCTGATTCATTGCATTTTTATTGAAACTAATGAAATATTTCCATAAATATCATTTGGTGATTTTTGCATTGAAAAATGTTGGTTGGCAGAACTGATTTCTTTAAGGCAAATTGATGAATTGATAAAGCCGTGGCGGAAAGTTCGGAGTACAAACATATAATAATAAAATATAACCATGGAAACTGTGCGTTTCTGATATATTCTTGAACGATTTTGTTCTACAAGATGTGGAAGAATGAACGGAATAACCACAGAATTAGAGAAAAGGGTTTTCCAATAAGAGTTTTCATTTTGAATAGCCCGCTATCGGGGCAGCTGCCATCATTTGACATTTTACAAGTAAAAACTACGTCATTACTGAAAATTGAACGATAAACTATTCAAAAAACGCATTGAAATATTTAAAATTCTCTACAAAAATGGTGAAAATGTTCATAAAACCAAACACTTTTGGGTCGTCGTGAAGAACCTTCTAGACAGAAATAGTAAAACTGGTGTAAAAATTTGAGATATTGGGACAAGTGAGTGATGGAAGAATCGAGACCGTGTGCGTCGCTCAAGAACAAATGAGAATATTGCTGCTATAGATCGTATTGTCGACAAAAATCCAAGTTTGTCGATTCCTCTTCGGTATTAGGCATTCTACACACGACAATACGTCATATTTCGCATTAAGGCTCCTCAGCCTCAAGGTATCACTGTTTGGTGTGGTTTTTGGGCTGGTGGTGTGATTGGACCTTATGGGGCCGATGCAACTGTTACGGTGAATGAATTGCGCTACCGAATGAAGATATTTTTTTCGGTCAGAATTAGAAGATATTGATGTGCACGACGTTTATTTTCAACAAGACGGCACTACGTGCCAGACAAGCATCCAAACAATCACAAATTTGCAAAAAAATTTTGTGGCCCTGTTATTTCTGGAAGAGGTGAGCATAATTGTCCAATTGTAATTCAACATATTTATACTTATTCTTTGGAGCCACGTGAGATCTAGATAAGATGGGGCCAATGCTCCACGATCGATTCAAGACTTCGAATATGGAATTCGTGAAGTTATCGAGGTCATACAGCAAATGTGCGAATTTGTCATGGAAAAGTATAAGGTGGAATTATGGATTCACGGCTTGGCTTGATTTTCAAGCTACTTGGCTTGAGCTTAACTTGATTTCAAGTCAAGCTCAAGACAAGTAGTATTTTTTCAATCTTAAGTCAAGTATATATTTAACAAGTACTTGAATCATATCAAGCTACTTGATTCTTAGGAGTATAATTGTGTAGTGTCACATCACTCACATCAATGAAAAAATGATGAAATGAGAAGGAACCTTGCAAAAACACTTTTATTTATTAAACTTACCTATTGTATAAAATAACCAAAAATATCAACTTCTTGAAATAGAAACATGATTTGATCTGTGGGTCGTGGTCCTTATACTGTGACCAACTAGTAGTTCACGGCTAAGGACAAATAAGAGAAATAAAAGAACGGGATAAAAACACTTATTCAATTTATTTCCAATCCACTAAAAATGTGTGAAGAAGATGATAATATGTCTAATCGTTTTTTAGGGTCGCTAGTCACTTGGGTCGTTGCAGTTACTTTTTCGCCGGTCTCGGGAACAGATGTGAAAATCTTTAATCTTCTTGTTGTCGGTGCAAGTGTTGAACATATGTTGTAGTTGTAGCCTGGTCTGAAATGCCGAGCTTTATGGTCATTCAGGCCGTTTTCCCTTCGACCGTTAGCAAAGCCTTTCTACGGATCCCTTAAGGGTGTGGCTTTGATCATTCCAAGTTTTTTCACCGAGTTCTTCTGTTTTTAGCCTTCTGGTTCGAAATTTTGACTTAACTCGACTATTTTCGAGGGAATCGATAGATTCCCTACAAATCACTATAAATCAATAATGTTATAAAAAATAAAATTTCTTAATGTTGAGAAACCTTCAGGCTTTGTTTGATTAATTTCCATCCAGGATCTAAGACACATGAGGAATCTTATAGATTTGTGGCCTAACCTATTGCGGGTTTATGTAGCTGAAAGAGCAGCTCTGGAAAATTGTCTTTCAACAGGAGCTTAAGATGCTGGCGTTGATAAGAAATCCTAAGTTTGGTGAGATATTTCTGAAACTACCAAAATCTACCAATAGATTTCATAGAAAATTACTGATAAAGTCACACTGGCGAATGCTTCAGTTTCTCGGTGCTCGAGGAATCTCCTTATTTGGTTCAAGCGCGCACAAAATTGCAGAAATATATGCCGTGCGAATCGTGCATATCAAGCTCAAGTAATATCAAGTAGCTTGACATTAATTCAAGCAATAAATATCAAAAATCAAGTCAAGTCAAGCTCAAGTATTAGGTTTTCCTGAGTTTGATTTTCAAGTCAAGTAGTTGATTAAAATGTCAAGCTACTTGGCTTGATGAATCCCTATAGGTGGAACCGTAACCGTGGCATTCATTTGTCGTTTTCACTTTACAAAAAAAAAACAAAAATTAATTGATTTCTCTTGAAATATTCTCTTTTTTATATGAAACGGAAATGAAACATTCTATTGGAAAATCCTTTACATCTAACAAGATAACATTTCTGCTGAGTGCATTTTTATGTCACAGAGTATATATGTCCTTTATAAAATTACATTTCAGGTATAAGTATACTTTACAAACATTCCGAAGCTAAAGGGTTCAATATGTTCGCTTTCCTAGAACCATTTTCACAAGATGTATGGGTTTATATGGCTACTTTGTATCTTGCAGTAACTATAATCTTATTTTTCGTCTACAGGTAAACCTATTTACTTATGAAATTAACTTTATAAATTTATCAACGTGTTTGAAATTAGGTTGGCTCCTGACGAATGGGAAAATCCTCATCCTTGTGATGAAAATCCAGAAGAACTGGAAAATATTTGGGACATAAAAAATTGTTTATGGTTGACTTTAGGATCCATAATGGCTCAGGGTTGTGATTTACTACCTAAGTAAGTAAAAAAATTTGGAAAAATTATATAACCGACTAATCGTTGATTTTCAGGGGTATATCATCACGTTTAGCTTCGTCTATGTGGTGGTTCTTCTCATTGATCATGACCAGTTCCTATACAGCCAATCTGGCAGCTTTCTTAACGGCCGAAAAATCAGGACCAACATTAGAGAGCGCAAAAGATCTAACTGATCAAACTAAAATCAAATATGGTTGTATGGATGGTGGTTCAACTCAGAGTTTTTTCAGAGAGTCCACGTTTCCACTATATCAGAAAATGTGGACTCAGATGAGTCAAAGTCAGCCTTCGGTGTTTGCCGACAGCAATCCAGATGGCGTAAAGAGAGTTCAGTCTACTAAAAACAATTTGTATGCTTTTCTCATGGAGAGCACACAGTTAGAGTACGAGACTATGACCAAATGTGAATTGAAACAAGTTGGTAGCAATTTGGACAGCAAATTTTATGCTATCGCCATGCCAATGGGTAAAAGACTTTTATTTTTTTTTATAAGTTCGAAAAATATTGATTAGAGAAGAATATGATGATATAATCAATGATTTTTTTACCTTGTTCTTTATGTTTTCAAATTTGAACTGAACGTGTGTAATGAAATTCACTATTTCTTTTTTCCGGGTAAGTCGTTCGAATCAATCGTATCGTATGTAGTGCTTTTCAGATTTTTAGTAGTTGATGTGGTTAGCATCTTTAGTTTCTTTAAGTAACTGATATATGAGAACTGACTTATGAATGAATTTTTATCTATTTCTTCTGTCTTCAATTCCAAACGTTACAATACCTATGGATGGAGTTGGAAGACTCAAATTTATAGGTGGTCTCTATACTGCTCCATAAAAGTTAAGGAAGTTCAGATATTTTGAGACTATTTCAAAAGTTTTCATTTTTTCACCATTTCTTTCAATATGAGAAATCTAAATGTTTGCATCTAAATCATTTTTTGACCATTGCTTTATGAGTTTGACAGTTTCAGTTGAAAATTTATTTTAAATTTTTGTAGTACAAAATCAGTTCACTCAAAAAATTAAAAGATGAAGAGTATGCCCTCCTCGAACATCAACCACAGCTTGTAATGGCCTTTACATACTTTCGATTAGATTGTTGATTTAGCCTTGATCAATTTCTCTAAAAAGTTCGGTAGAAGCGTCTGAGTTCTTGAAGCGTAAGAGGAGGTGGTTGATGAAAATCTAAAGCTCTTTATAGCCGATCCCGAGCGTGTTCAATGGGACTGAGGTCTGGCGACCGAGATGAAAAGGCAAAATGCGGAATACCATGGAGTTCCAGAGCTTTATCGGCAATTCTCGCAGATGGGGTGATAAAAAAATAAGAAATTTGGTCCAATAGCAGCATGAAACAAAGGAATGATATTATCAATGACTTGCTTCATGTAAATTTGCGCATTCATGGTAGCATCAAGCACCAATAATTCTGTACATCCGTTGAAACAAATGCTTCCCCAAACAGTAATTGTACCACGTCTGAACGAATGAACTTACTGAACCGATCTGCGATTTCTGGACACCAGAGGATGGGTCCATACCCGAACACGCCGACTATTCGAAAACCGTCCATATCTCGACTTATCTGTGAACAATGCAAATCTCCATTGATCGTTCCAATTAATCCAATTCACGTACTCATTGGCCCATTCCAATCGCAGTCGCATATGATTTTGACTTAATGCAATCCTTCTCAAAAGTGGTCGAGAATGTAGATCAATGCCTAGAAGTCTTCGGCGAACTGTTTCAATCGAAACCAAAACACCAGAAGCGTTCAAAAGCCTCTGTTGCATGATTCGACAAGTACTCAAAGGCCCTCTACGTGTAGACATAGTCAGAAAACCGATTTTGTGGATGAGTGATAGATCTTGGGAGTCCACTTCTCGGCCTACACTTACTTGAAAAAAATTCACATCTCTCTGAGTACGTCCCGCCTTGATCAAACCAATAGCCCAATTGGCTTCATTCGCACTAAGTGTTGGTCTTGAAAAAAAAAATTTTCAGAATTTTAATCAAAGTTGATTCTAAGAACGTAAAACCAAAACTGATCCAAAATTATCAGAAACGCAAATGACAAGAATATGCCTGAAAAATTTTCAAATGAGGCAAAAAAACCATTCAGATATAAGAAAGTATACATTTTATCTCTCATAAATGAACATTTGGCAGACAAGAATTGGCAACTTTTGAAACAGTCACAAAATATTTGAACTTTCTTAATTTTTATATAGCAGTATAATCCATGAACTCTGACAGAGTTAATGCTCGAAGTTTGAGTAACTTCAGGTGCCACAAGCTGAGTTCGATTATATCATATTGTCGGTTTCCAGACTTCATTGCCTCATACAAGGTCTCTCTAAACTAGTCAGCCATAGCTCATTGAAATGAAAGACCGAAAACATATTGCAAATGTCCACTGTTGAAATTACGCCCCAATAACTTCTTGGCGTTCTAAGCCAATTTCAAAGATACATCTTCCGTCTGCATAGCGGAGCTTGGTAACTTTGCCAGTCAAATTTAGTCTGTGAATGTAAAACGTCCCTCAACGTAGTCGCAGATAGAAACCAGGTCAACATCATTTGGGTGCCTGGCCACTTCGGCATAACCAGCAATAAAACGGCAGAGACTGGCCAGGGAAGGGGGGTCAACTCCCTTCATCGGGTCAGAGTCATTTTGTGTCTCCCCAGACAGTCATCAAACGATGGCAGTTAAGGAATGGGAACAAAGGAGGAAGCTTGGGAAGGGAATCTATCGATTCCTTAGAAAATATTCCAAGTCCGAGAACTGAATAATTCGGTGTACAAACTTAGGATTATCAAAATTCAAAGCCACACCACTAAGGGATCCGTAGAAAGGCTTTGCTAACGGTCGAATGGAAAACAGCCTGAATGCTCATAAAACTCGGCATTTCAGGGCGAATAATTCAATTGAGTTCAGACCAGGCTACAACTACAACATATGTTCAACACTTGTACCGACAACGAGAAGATCAAAGGTTTTCACATCTGTTCCCGAGACCGACGAAAAAGGACCTGCAACGATCCAAGTGACCAGCGCGCCTTAGAATCGATTAGACAAATTATCATCTTCTTCACACATTTTTAGTGGGTTGGAAATAAATTGAATAAGTGTTTTTATCCCGTTCTTTTATTTCCCTAAATTGTCCTTGGCCGTGAACTACTTTAGTCACAGTATAAGGAACACAACCCCCACTTGTGTTCTGGCGGGCGATCAATGGTCAAAGAAAGGCCAAGTCACTTCTCTCCTACTTGAAAGCTGGACTAACAAAATTCTCTCACTCAGTAAGCAAGAACTGAGGAGACTGACGTCCGCTCTCATGGGACATTCTCCTGTGAGGTATCATCTGAAAAACATTATTATCACATTTAGCTCATTGTTGCATTTCCTATGACTCTTTCAAGCCTTAAAGATGTCCTTTGAACATATTGCTTAAAATAAATGGTAGATTACGATTAGATGTCCACGTTGTCATAACAGTTACTAAACATGTTTTCTCTAATTAGAACAGGATAACATAAAAAATGCTTTCTTTCAGGATCGTCTTACGTTGGTCTAATCAATTCAGCTGTACTCCATTTATCTGAGACTAACAGACTTCAAGATCTGAAAAAAAAGTGGTGGGAAGAAAAGAGAAATGAGACTGTTTGTGGGGTAAGTGGCCATTTATGATATTCTGAAATTTTTGTCATAGCGATTTATTTTTTAGACCAAAAAGGATCCCTCCGCATCTTTATCCTTAATCAATGTTGGAGGTATTTTTGCAGTACTTTATGTCGGAGTTGGTGTTGCACACCTGATAGCCATATTCGAATTTCTTTGGAATGTGAGAAATGTTTCCGTAGAAGAACATGTATGTACAAAGTAGAAATTTCAAATGGAATGCTTAAATTTTAAATTGACAACCATTTTCTGGTTCATTATTTTAATCATTAGACTGCAATGTCCCGAGCTGAGAATCAATTTTTCAAAAGACATATTCTGAATTGAAACAAACATTTTCTGGTTCATTTCTCTATAGTTCAACTGAATTGTTTATACTGGTAGATACGTTATCAATTTTCTGAAGTAATCGTTGGATATGAAAATCTTAGAAGTTTTCTTCAATTGTGAAGAGATTATTAACTGCTGAATTATTCGAATGTCATAGTTTTTCATTACTACATTATCGATTGGTATTTTGCTGATTCCATCATTTGCAATATAGTGAAAATCAGTTTTCGATAGATTACCCTGTTCTATAGAACAGATTATTTCTCTGAAGGCATACAGTTGAAACGATTTATAGTAGTTATACGGTCAAATAATCTTAAAAACACGTTTAACAAGAAGTTTCGATAGCAAGTAAAACAAAAAAAGAAAATTTTCTACTAAAATTCTTCTTCAAATATTGTGTGTTTTTCAGATAAGTTTCAAAGATGCTCTTAAAATAGAACTGAAATTTGCGTTCAGCATATGGATCAAGAAAAAGAAAACCAAATGTCCCACACCTTCTGCATCTAGTTCATCTAGTACAAAAAGCCGAAGTAGAAGTCGAAGCAAAAGTCACAGTAAGACTAGAAGTTTATTACGCAGTACAACTTCTCTCTTTTCCATGAATAGGCTGAACACGAAAGAATCAATTTGAAGTTAGTTAATACTAAAAAAAAAGGTTGTGAAACAGACTCTTGATTGATTTCGATTATTTATTTAATAAAATAGATTTCAAGGTCTAATGATAATATTGTCAGATGTTGACGAAAATGGAATGGTTTGTCTTCTTCATAAAACGAATTTGGCCAATTCTTTCTCCCTCTGCTTGAGTTGAAGCTGATGCATATGGGAAAGGAAGCAGCACCAAACAAGGCTGCAACAACTGACGAATGGGACTCTGTTCTTTTCTGATACCCAGGTGAAATTTATGGATTGCAAAACAGCCCAGTAGCACATTCCCACCTGAAAACAGTTAATTTTATTCCCCACTATTATTATGCAGATATTATTAATATTATAATTCCTTTATTAAGATGTGTTATGCATACACTAGCTCAATAAAACTTTAAGTTTTAAAATTATTGATTTATTTAATGTTATCTAATTAAAACACTCGAACAACTCTATCCAATGTACACAAAGTTGATCATTTAGTAACGATTCATTTATCATGATCATCTTATATCAAAATATCCAATTAAAGGCCATTCTCAGTGTTAAAATTAATTATTAGTAAAATGATACCAAATATAGTATGTTTTCGACACTACAGCGTCATATTTAATTAAAAAAATAAGGTTTTAAGTCATTTCTCATGCCCTGATCAGAATTTTCTCCAGAATCTTACCTTCCAAGTAGGAAAAAATTTCTGTCGTACTGCTTCTACAGAATCATCAAATGATTTTCCCTCCATAGCACTCATCCAGAAATGAAAGGAAGAAATTGCAAAAGGTCCGAATGTGAATTGTTCAACGACTGCCTGAAATATAAGTTTATTTAGTTCTTTGAATTGAATATCCATATCAATTTTCATTTTAAACAAGAATAGAAACAAAATAAAACGAGATGGTCGTGAATTGGAGCCAACACCTCAAAGGCAGTACTGTTGACTACCACCCTATTTCCAGACACAAAAGGCCAAGCAATCGATTGTTATGGAATTGATATTTCCATATTTGAAAAATATAGAGATGAAAAATTCCCGACACCAAAATTATCGGTGACTATTAGAAACGGAAAATAAGTACCTACCTAAACTAAATGTCAAACTCACCATTTAATGGGGAAATATTCTTATATATCAAAGAATATGTAGAAAATCATGTAAATTCAACAGGTCATACATCGTAGGTATGTCATATACTGATGACATGAAGAATATACTGATTTAAACACCAAATTAGCTTCAGTGAAAGAATTACCTAGTCCAGAAAAAAATTCCTTTTGTATTCCACAGATGGGGCCCAAAAAAAACCTCCAAAGTCATCTTCATATATCTCAGTCATCAACAGTAGCCATCAGAACATAAGTAGGTAGATTTCTTCGATACTTAAGCTAAATTCACTGCATTGACAATCCAATAAGTTAGAAGCTGACAACTGATATTTTATCCTATTAATTTCTCAATTTCTTTTCTTTAAAATTTTAAATTCACTCGACATCCATTGAATCTCGATATTTTATTAAATATTTTCGTTAATGAAGATTGTCACATTCGTCATTTCCTTCTTCAACCTAAAAAGGATAGGTACCCTAAAATATATATAAAAGAATCTAAAGATTTCATATGATTTCGATCTTTTAGCGTGCTTGTTCTAGAAAAGACATACATAAAATTTAAATTATCAATTTTTTGATATTAAAAAAAAACGGTTAGATTTTAAGAGAACTCAATGGATATATATTTCATTGTAAAGAGGAAAGTATGCCATTAACGATGGAAAACAATATCAGCATAATAGTGGTTGCCGCATATGCTTTTCATCAAATTTTCTATGACCAATTCACACATTTGCGTCAGCATGCGATTACATTACTAATTTAATCTTCAAGGTCTTGAATCGATTGTGGAGAATTGTAACAGACATTATCGTTCAGGTGGCCCCAAAGAAGAAACTCATAAGTTGTAGAATTACAAGATCTCCGTGGCCAATTGTGGTCACCTCTTCCAGAAATAAAAAGACCAGGAAAGTTTTCTTGCAAAATTGCAACTGTTTCCTTGCTTGTTTAGCACGTAGTTGCGTCTTGTTGAAAATAAACGTCGTCCACATCAAAATCTTCCAATTTCGGACATAAATAAATCAATAACCATAGCTCCTTTAGCGCAATCCATTCACCGTAACAGTACTAATATTCTTAGTTGTTCTTGAACAACACACATGGTTTCGATTCTTCATATCACCAACTTGTCTCAACAGCTCAAATTTTTCCACCAGATTCACTATTGCCGGCCGATAAGATCCTTCACAATGACCCAAAAGTACTTTAGTTTTGCGAACACCATTTTTGTAGTGATTTTAGCAATTTCAATACTTCGCTGAAGCAAGTATTGCTCCATTTTTAGTAATGGTGTAAATGTTACTTGTCAAATGTCAAAAGATAAAATCTTGAAAAATGACAGCTTCTATTCAAGCGGGCTATTCAAAATTCTTATCTTATTGGAAAACCATTTTACTTACTTTGATTACGCCAATTTTGAAGGTAGTCTGTGGCCATATAATTGAAGAAATTCTCACCCATGCATAAAGAGATGGTGCAACGTAAAATGAACCGAAAAGGGCAAACTGACCAACTTGTATCCAGTCCAGATTATCAATTTTTTTTCCAGCTGTAAAAGATATCGAAATTGTAAATTGAATTTCACATTGGAATATAAAAAACACTCTCACAACAAATATTTCCGTTATGAAATTATTTGAAAACAAATTTTCAAACAGAACAGAGTGCTATATTATTTGCTCACGATATCTGAAGTTTTCAAATTTTGAGTCGAAATGGTTTCCCTACCCATTCATAAAAACCCAAGGAGGCCGTCGATACTTAATGAAACCAACAACATCCTGAGGAGCTTTGGCTGTTACCACGTGAGTATCCAGGACTGACTTTCCCATATGAGTGGTTCTTAAGGCCAGCCAACCTCGGACATTTGCACACTTTGTGTTCAGCTTTTTCTACCTCCGTTTCGCAGAGCCTGTAAATCTCATTTGCTGACTTTTTCAAGCAGTACAGAAGATGTTTGCAGCAACAGTGGCCTCTCAGCAGTTTCTCAGCTTTCTGATATAGGTCGGTGAAAGCACAACCAATTTCTTTGTCTGAGGAAGAATATTCCTCCATAGGCTTATTCTATTGTTCAACTCCTATTGATGGACCGTTGCCCTATATTGGTCTTTTTCAAGCTCACAAAAACGCTCAGGGAAAACAGGTGTTACCTTTGATGCTCTTTTCGCAAGTTCATCGAATATTTCATTTCGTTTGTGGGTTGTGGTCTTTATACTGAGACTACAGTAATTCACGGCCAAGGAAAAATTAGGGAAATAAAAGAACGGGATAAAAACACTTATTTAATTCATTTCCAAACCACTGAAAATGTGTGAAGAAGATGATATTTAGTTCTAATCGTTTTTTAAGGGTCGCTTGGCACTTGGGTCGTTGCGGCTCGGTCGCAGGTACTTTGTCGCCGGTCTCGGGAACAGATGTGAAAATCTTTACTCTTCTTGTTGTCGGTGCGAGTGTTGCACATATGTTGTAGTTGTAGACTGGACTGAACTCAATTGAGTTA
The DNA here is from genome assembly GCF_914767665.1 of Harmonia axyridis. Taxonomy (NCBI): domain Eukaryota; kingdom Metazoa; phylum Arthropoda; class Insecta; order Coleoptera; family Coccinellidae; genus Harmonia; species Harmonia axyridis. The sequence continues at coordinate 10,737,776 of NC_059505.1, forward strand.
TTGGTCCTGAAATGCCGGTTTTTATGGGCATTCTGGCCGTTTTCGTTTCGACCGTTAGCAAGGCCTTTCTTCAGATCCCTTAGGGATGTGGCTTTGATCATTCCAAGTTTTCACACCGAGTTCTTCTGTTTTTAGCATTTTGGTTCGAAATTTATCTCAACTCGAATATTTTCGAGGGAATCGATAGATACTTGGTACGTGGTAACAAAAATAATGGTTAAGTTTTTTTGATAGTCTTCTTGAATTTTATCGGATTCTGGAAAATGAACTGCCTAATTATTTTCTTTCAATCGAATAAGTGTTTTCGAAATTATCACAAGAACAAAATCTGGAATGGCTATATTCATGGAACATGGTATTCGAGATCTGAACTTAACTTGGAAATTTCTACTTTCTAGGTTGTTCTGTTCGCGAATTATACTGTTCCCGTATGGTAGGACGGCCAGCACCAAAGAATTCAAACTGTCTTCGTGATGAAATTACAAAGCGATCTGTTCACAGAACGATTTCTTAAAAACTGTGGTTATTCGAGAAATGTTGGTAATTTTCAATATTTTATTTCGATCCGAATGTTTTGAGCACGCCTATGGATATCAAAACGTGGTCCCCGCTCAATCATGTTTTGGAAACAATAAATTGTCAATGACGACATTGAAGTATTTATATCCTAAGTCAATACGTAAATGAGATAGGCTATATTTGAGGTAGGTTATTTTTCATGACTATTCTTGCTGTTCAAAGATTTCAGGAAAAACAACCAATTTTAAAATGTTGATAGTATACTTAGGTGTATAGTATATCCAAAGTCACTTGAACTAGTCCATAAAAACTCTTGGCCAGATGTCCTTTCGAAGAGGATACCGCGATCCGCTAGATATCGGGGTTTATTTGAAAGTATTTTTAGGCAATAAATTCACTGGCCCCAAAGAAATTTCTGGAAACTTGGACAACCCTTGTTCAATCGAAATATTCTTCTTCCTCCGAGTGACTTTGGATATACTATACCTATATCGACTTGCAGATTTTAAAATACACAGATTATTAAGATGTTAAAATAAACTCAGAATAAAATAATAAACATAATTTGCCACCAGGAGCTCAAGAACACTCGTTGCGCCCTTGGAGACCATAGACCTATATATAGGTAAGATACTTTGACTTTGAAGTCATTGTTGTCGGTTAGGTCTAACCAGGTTTAGTTTGTATATGTAAAATAAAAACTCGAATGTAAATACCAAATTTTCAGAAGATTTTATAATCAGAATCCCTTATCTAGATAATCTAAGCACGGAAGCATGAAAGAACGACCGCTCAAAAGTTCCTGAAACAATGCCAGTGCTTCTATTGAGTTTTTTGAGATTCAGAACTACCATTTGCCATCAATGTCTCAAACAAATATTCAATAAATCATCGCTTATATAGGTAAAACAGCAACTCCGATTGTATTATCGATCAAAGGTTTTTTAATTCTCTCAAATTTCGATTAATCTGTACCACAGAATTCTATTCATAGGAAAAAACTGTAGATTCCTCGGTTACAATTTCATATGTATTTTTCTTATTTCACTATTGTTCATTTTGATTTTTATGTTCACATTATTTTATTTCTGACGAAAAACCGCACAGCATCTCCTTTCCTAAAAGTAAGATTTCATAAACATATGACATAAACATATTATCATTTCTGTTGATATACCTACTATAATCTATTATTCTGTTATTTTTAAAATTTTCTTATTATCGTATTTAGAGATGACATAACTGAAATATTTTCACAAAAATTAATATAATATACATGATATACCTCATTATGTTCTTTCAAAAATAATCTAAGATGAATATTTACAAATCAAACGAACCTCGAGATTAGAAATTCTATGACAATATTTTCGCAACGAATATTTAAATATCATGAAATGGGATATTAAATTGATGAGACTTATGCTCAAATAATAATATTAAATGTCGCAAAAATTTATAATATCACGAACACGATACTCTATTCGATATCTAAACAAAATCGAGTCGCCTATGATCATTGACGAGATTTGAATTGACCTCTAATTGAGCGACTCTTGTTTTGATGTGCGCATTATTTATAATCATATATGAAAAGTAACTTAACTGATCTTCAAAGCATACGAGTGTTGTATAAATTAATTGCGTGTTTGATAGAGTTCAGAAACATGAAATTAGTCATGGAGATGAAAAAGGTATTTGCTCATTACTCACCCATGGTTTGTTGGATTACATTGGAAACAGGCCATATAGCCCCATAAGATAATATTCCTCGAATGATCGGATACTTATTCGTAAATGCTCTGACTTTGGACAATAAAACCATTTTCTTATTGTAGATCACAGCCTTTCAAATTAATACTGACCACCAACGAATCAACTTCTCAGTTCGCCAATTTCTGGGAATACTGCCAATTTTAATCTACTATCCCAAGTTCATAGTTAATTTTCAATATAATTCTCGGAACCTTGTACTAATGTTGCGTAATTATTATTACGTTTGTGATGCAAACTAATGCTAAGTTCACATTGAAATTATTTTCGGAATGCAAAAATGGGCGAATCTGAATTGGGATCTAATCATTTTGATAACGTGCAAAACATTAATGAATTCCTCTCATTGATGAACTATTTGAAATCGTTCTAGAGAAAATTTTATCCGTGATGAAATTTTCTCTGAAAATATACTCCGTACCTATATTATTGTTAATATAGATACAGAGTATATTTTCAATCACGGATAAAATTTTCTCTAGAACGATTTCAAATTGATTGAAAATATACTCTGTACCTATATTAACAATAATATAGGTACAGAGTATATTTTCAATCACGGATAAAATTTTCTCTAGAACGATTTCAAATACACTGCACAAAAGAATTAACGCACATTATGGAAATATCAAATTTATTCTACAACTGAAGGTGTTCTCAGCCCCTTTCCAATGGATATGCTCTCTCGCAAAATCCAAACGCGCCCTTCGATGGGCTGGGGTAAGAGCTGGGCCTCTTGCCGCGACACGAGGCCTTAAATCATATTCTCTGAGGCGATTTCTTATTGTCTGAGTGCTAATTTGCACCCCATGAGTTTGCTCAAGCTGATTTTGAAGGAGGCGAGCGATTGCAGACCGTTGTCTCAAAGAAGAAACTCTCAAGTAACGTTCTTGAATGGCAGTTGTTACCCGTGGTCTACCCTGTCCTGGTCTTCGGACATTCATACCTGTCTCCCTGAATCGCTGCAACATTCTGGACACACTTGTATGGGAAACTCCTAACCTTTCTGCAATTCTTGTGTATGTCCACCCTTCTTCTCGCAAAACTACCGCTTAGGCACGTTCCTCTTGGGTCAAATTGCGTGTTTCGCATTGCATAGCGATCGAGTGTAGAAAATCAAACGAAAGAAAAACTATTGATCACTAGAATTGATCGAGAACAACTGATTTCAGAATGGAGCCAATACATTCAAAATCTGATGATCTTATCTTTTTTTATTCCTGCTGGGAAAAAACATCTGTATTGAAGAAAAACGTTGAAAGTGGATAACATATGCATGCAGATAAAAATAATTATCATTGAGAACACCTTCAGTTGTAGAATAAATTTGATATTTCCATAATGTGCGTTAATTCTTTTGCAAGTAATTCCACACTCGCGAGAAAAGTTGGACTTTCCTCACTTGTTGCACAATATACTATTATTTATCAAAGAATGATGAACAATATTGGGTGTTGACATTTCTAGATAGCTTTTATAACAGTGCACATTAATTCCAAGTTGTACCACCTTCCATATTAAAGCATTTTGCAGTTGTTGCATATTTGCTGAGGTCTTCTTCAGGTATACTTTTCTGAAGGTAGTCTCAGGTTTGTTCCATTTGGTTTAAATCCATAAAAACCGCAGGCGAGTTCAAAACTTAATTTTTAACTTTCTTAAGATAGTAAAGCATACTCTCCTAGTCAGCTGAGAACGTGGCTTTTCGTGTATCAGTCAAACTTTGATAACATTCATCTCCTCTGGCACTCCTGCGATGACTAACTTTGTACAGTGTACGAAATTGTACATTCACTTCATCATCGTTCTTTTTGCGAAACAAATAAGTAGAGTACATTGTACGACGCAATTATAGTTTTAACTTTTTTGTAATGATTTTTGGTAGTTTTTTTTCACTAACTTTTTAAAAATATATCAATGCTTTGTACAAAGTACATATCATCAATTTGTTTTCTTTCATTTTTCATTAGCCAATTGAAAATATTTACTTTCTACAATTTAGATTATTGTTTAGGCAAATTATGTGATTTGTAAAAAACATTTCTAATTTTGTTTTGAAAATTGAAATGGTACGAGGTATTCTTATAAAAAATCCCTTCTGTACTTTTTGGCAGTTAGTGATACTTCAGTTAGTGCAGCCAATTCTGTGTGGCCACTTGAACAGCTGTCTTAGTCTAGTCATTAGTTGTCTTAGTCTACAGCCCCCTCTCCATTTCTAGAGTTCTAATGAATTCCAGGATGGTTTCGAGGAGGTTATTTCCTCACTTCTGCGAGTCTCTTGTCCAAAGCATTTTTTGCGTTGGCTAGCGATGGCAAGGCATTCGGTCAACAGGTGATCCAGAGTTTCTTTCTCCTCCCCACAGAATCTTCAATCATTGTTTTCTGCTAGACTCATTCTCATGAGGTGTTTCCTGAGGTGGCAATGACCTGTAAGGTTTGCTAAGAACGAGATAATTCTTAGATCTAGCAGCATCAAAGTTTCGAAGAAACTTTTTGGAATGATCTAATCCAGAAACATTTCTCAGAGATTTTTCCCTCTCCTAAAACTCTTTCTTGTAGGTACATTTATCTTTAAAAAAAAGGTTCTAGGCCAATAGTAGGAATTTGTGCTCCTTTTTTCTAGTTCCCGAGTGACCGGGAACTCAGCCTAACAGACCTTGTTATTTTATTTCATTGAGTTTCCTTCAGCATTCCAATACGATCTCAGAATTGATGATGTGGGAGCTCAATGCTTTGATTGAAGTTTTACAACCATTCGATGGTATTCTTTTGAAGAACTGGAACTGCCTTTCCCAAATACCAGCATGATGAACTTTGTTTTGAAACTACAACAATGTCTTGAATCCAAGATTTCAAGAGATTTTTCAATAAGTCTAAGTCTAAGAGGTAGAAATAAATAATAAACGATCACCACATCTTTAGTATTTTTAATATACAATTCAATTATAAGGAATTCAAGTAAATCAGTAATAACATAAAATAGAATTTGAATACATAACAAATATCACTTCAAATAATGGAATTGCTCTAGTATATTAATTAAATTAATTCGTTATAATTGCCTAGTTAATCGTTCGGGGACATCAATTACCAATTGCTTGACTATTCAAATCGACGGGTTGCTTTTCCATTTTCTTAAGTTGCAACTGATGCATATAAGAAAGGAAGCAACACCAAACTAAACTACATGCGCTGACATAAGGTACTCGGTTCTTTTCTGGCACCCAGGCAAAATTTATGGTTTGCAGCACTGGCCAGAAAAATATTCCAACCTGAAAATAACAAAACATAAGATTAATCTATAAAATACTTGCTAAAGAGATGAAACTGCAATTAATGAGAAAAAAACAGAGAAACGTTGACTCTTCACCTCCCTTCGCTGTATCCTCCACTATAAGCACCACATCCATGGGTGAGTAAGGTGAGTTAGTAACATAAAAGTTTCACACATCACCCATTGGGAAATTTAAGAGCACGGAGTAGTTTTAAAGGATAAAATTTCTTCTCTAACCGAGGAATTGCAATAAATATGGAATCATCAACAACTATCTCTTTGATTTTAATTTTTAATTTAAGTGAACCCTAGAATTCACAGTTCAGCGCTGTTATTGAAAGAGTAATCAATATATTTTTCGAAGAAATAAGAAAATGGAAGAATATCTTTTTTCTGAATAAGGTTATCACCTGTATTCTACCCTTTAGAAATCCTCCCAGTATAGGCAATTTTTCAACTTAATATGCAGAAGATGTCTAGTGTTTTTTTTTACAACATCTCAGATCAAATTCTCTAAAAAAAAACACTTTCTCCAAAACGTGAATTTGAAAATTTTTTTTCAGAATCCCTGTGTAATATTTTGTGCTATTTTAGTGCATAAATTGAAAAAATCATTCAACAATATTCACAGAAAGAAACAAATTCGCAAAGTATTTAATTGTACCCATGGCATGAGAGAAATCATTTAAAATGAAAAAATTCAACATTTTCATAAAATATCAAATATCTCGAAAACAATGAGACTTTCATATAAACGATTTTTTCTCATCAGGTAAAGAACATTCTGAACAAAAATTCGTTGCCGTTTGACGTGGTCTTTTAGGGACACCCTGTATGTGGATGAATTCTTGTGAATAGTGCGAATCGTCTTTGATTGCCGGTGGATAAATCTTTATTCATAGAGTAACATTTTGGAAGTTTACTTATATATTATAATTCTTACACCTATAAAATCGTTAACGAAAAATGTAAATCAAAATACTATTATAAAAAAAAATCACGAGCAAAGTTTTGTTAATTTATTAGAGTAAAAAAAATCTGTCACCATTCAATTACCTGCCAGGAAGGAAGGAATTTCTGATTGACAGCCTCACATGCTCCATCCAAACCTTTGCCTTCCATAAGACTTATTCCGAAATAAAAACATATGAGTGCTGCTGGGCCGTACGTCATTTGTTCTACAACAGCCTTCACAATGTTTCCGTCAAAAATTTTTAAGATTTCCAGCATCTACAGAATTCTTTCTAATTTTCAAAAGCTGAAAGATTTTCGGTACCAAACAGACCCTTTCATAGCCCAATATAGCCGTATGCCTTGGAGGCTACGTTAACAAGCAGAATTGTCGCATTTTGGGGCTTGGAAAATCTGAGAATGATTTTAGAAAAGCCTCTCCATCCTCGACATTAAGTATCACGGTTTTTGAGAAATGGACTGGTGCAACTATTAAAGTGAATGGATGACGCTACTGAGCTATGATTGATGATTTTTCATGCCAGGATTTGGAGTATATTGATGTAAACGACCTTTATTTTCAACAAGACGGCGCTACGTGCCACACAAGCAACCAAATAATCGCAATTCTGCAAGAAAAGTTTCTAGGCGTATACCTACTCCTTAAAGAGATGATCCCAATAGGGCACCGAGATCTAGTGATTTAACTCCTTCAGATTTTTTTCTGGGTCACGTAAAAGGTTAAGTATATACCAATGCTCCTCAATCGATCCAAGACCTTAAAGATAAAATTTGTGTGATCGAGTTATCGAGAACAAATAGCTGCAACTTTGCGTATTGGCCATGGAAAATTTCATGAAAAGGATATGGTGCTGCTACCGTAGCCGTGAAGGCCATTTAGCTGATATTGTTTTCCATCGTTAATGGCATACCTTCCTCTTTACAATGAAATGAACTTCCATTGATATACTCGTTCTTTTTTAATATCAAAATAAAACCTCTTATTAGAAAATCCTTCTCAAAAATAATTTCGACAATCCCTTCAAACAGACTTTTAATTGATTATTTTCCAGTAATTTCTTGGTTATATGTACAAACAACATATTACGATCTAATCCTAAAATCATTGAGTTCAAAAATTACGTTTGGCAAGCGCTCCTTGAAAACATATGATGCCGAACTCTAGCTTGACCAAAATAAATATAGTCCTGTCTGTTCACATCAATGAATCATAACAATCTTTCTGCATTTGAAAATCAAAATAATCAAAATGTTCTGTAGTTGCTGGAAACAAACTGCAAACATCAATGCATACCTTGAACACTGCCGTTTTCAAACCAGGCGTCGGCCACATGATCGTGGTAAATCTAACCCATGCGTAAAGTGTTGGAGCAGTGAAGAGACCACCATATATCGAAAATCGCAGAGGAGTCGTCCAATCATAAGTTTCGAGTGTTTTTCCCGCTACGAATTAAAAAGTCTAGAAGTGGTTTAGGATGAAGTGAAATCAAGATCCAGATTGAATTAAAACAACGTAAAATATTTTGATAAAAATATGGCTAGGTTGGATTTGTTACAGCTTTTTTCAACGTAATCCTAGTAGAAATGGACTGATTGTACCAGTGACTGATATAACAATTGCTTGTTGCCTTTTTCACTGTTTTACTATGCAATACAAATCTTTCAAAGAAGCACTAACATGTTGGAATGGAGCCATGAAGAAAAAAGTAACAATGGATTAAAGATACGAAAATGGGGGCTGTGGCTACGAATTGAGTGAGTTTCATTGGAAGTAGCTCTTGATAACTCTACCTATATTATGCCAATTGAATAGTCCCCGGTCTGATGCACAGATGGCGGTGCTAGTATTAAATCCATATGATTTTTAGTTAGTACCAACCTTCAAACGATACGTGTCGAAATTTGACAGCAGTCCGACCATTTGTTTGTGAGATATTGCGTTGTGAGTGTAGCTACTTTTGTTATTTGAGAAAAGAATGAAAAAAAATTTCGTGTGCTGATCAAATATTGCTTTTTGAAGGGAAAAAATACAGTTGAAACAAAATCTTGGCTTGATGAAGAGTTTCCGGGGTCTGCACCAGGAAAATTAACCATCATTGATTGGTATGCTAAGTTTAAACGTGGTGAAATGAGCACAGAAGACGGCGAACGCAGTGCACGCCCAAAGGAGGCTGTCACCGATGAAAAATATAGGCTCACAAAATAATTTTGAATGATCCTAAAGTGAAGTTGATCGAAATATTAGACATTGTGAGGATCATCTGAACGTGTAGATCATATCAATCACGAATATTTGTACATGAGAAATCTGTGTGCAAGGGTGCCGCGCGAGATCACAATCGATCAAAAGAAACAACGCATTAATGATTCTGAGCAGTGTTTGAAGCTGTTTAAGTGCAATAAACCTGAATTTTTGCGTCGATATGTGACAATGGATGGAACATGTCTCCATCATTTCACTCCGGAGTCCAATCGACAGTCAACTGAGTGGACTGTACACGATGAACCTAATCAAAAGCGAGGAACACAACAGTCAGCGGGCAAGGTTATGGCATCAGTATTCTGGGATGCGCAGGTATAATATTCATTGATCACCTCCAAAAGGGCTAGACCATGAACAACGATTATTATATAGCGTTATTAAATCGTTGAAAGGATGAAATTGTTGAAAAACGGCCCCATTTGAAGAAAAAGAAGGTGCTGTTTCATCAAGACAATGCGCCGTGTCACAAACCAATGAAAACAATGGCCAAATTGCATGAATCTTCGAATTGCTTCTGCATCCACCGTATTTGCCAGATCTGGCCCCCATTACTTTTTCCTGTTTTCAGACCTCAAAAGAATGCTCGCTGGAAAGAAATTTAGCGCCAAAAAAGAAGTAATCGTCGAAACTGAGGCCTATTTTGAAGCGAAAGACAAATGTACTACAAAAATTGGTATCGAAAAGTTGTAAGATGGCTATAATCGCTGTATCGGCCTCGAAGACAACTATGTAGAAAAATCAAATCGAATTTTGCCAAAAATATGTATTTTGCTATGGTAGACCGGGGACTTTTCAATTGGCCAGGATATTCCTTAAAGGGCGATTCTTGATCTCCTGATGCAATAAGTTTTTTGAGTACCTACCTAAGAGGAATCTTGGTATGAATTGAAAGATGGCATGACAGCAACATGATGAATTTTTATAATAAAAAAAAAGCAGGCATTTGAAAAATGGGAAATTCTTGGGCTCCCAATTTTTTAAGTACCTACCTAACAGAGGGATCTTGCTATGAATTGAAAGATGTCATGACATCAACTTTATGGAGTCAATAGTTGAAAGCAAACATTCGAAAAAGTTCAATTTTCTAAAACGATTCAAGTTTGCTCTCAATTCCGAAATGCCTATGAGATTTAAAAATTATTTTAATTCATAATATTTTGAGCATTGTCCTCAAATATTTCAAGCTAAGGAGAAACATAACAGAAATCGGAAAAATTTTTAGATTCATCAGATAATAAGCTCCATTCGATTTCGAAATAAAGAATCGTACGCACTAGGATCACTTTGAAAAAAGCTTTGCAACTCGCACATTCCTAATATCCATTAAGATTGAGCTCGATATTTTCAAAATTTGGCGTCTTGACTCACCCATGCTCTGTTGTATTATATTCGAGACAGGCCATATAGTGGCGTAAGAGATCATACCACGCACTATAGGGTGTCGATTTGTAAACGCCACAAATCTCGATAATACAGCCACCATCGTTAACTACTTAAAAATATTATGGTTTATTTCAATGTGTTTGTTAGAATCGTCTTGCATAATACTTTCAGTATAGGTCTGAATATTGTAGAGACGCGTTTCTGGGATCAATGCCAATTGTCAATTATTTTAAATAAGTAATTGACGTGACGTATCTCGGTGACATCACAGTTTCCGAATCGTCATACACTCATACGGTCAATGAATGATATGAAGATCAGCACTGAAACGAACTAAGTAGATCGAGCATCGAAGATTCAGGTTGTAGGTGATGAAAAATGCCGAATTATTTCACATATCCATAAATCTATGTTTTTACTATAGTCCACCTAAGGTAAAGAGAGCAATATGTGACAAAAAAAATTGTCTTTAATTTCCACAGGTAAAATGCATTTCAGATCATCATGAAAGATTTTGATTTCGTGCCTGTCTATAAGTCCGTCGGTCTGTCGATTTCAAATGGCACACCCAGTATATTATTACATCATTAGATAGCTTTTTAGACGACAATTTCATGTTCATAAGAAGATCATGAACTTGGACAACTCCAATTCATTAAAACTCAAGATTTTCAAATTAGAACCTATATTTTTTATTATTTCAGTGGATTCCACGTACACAAATGATGGGGGTTACTCAAGCAAACCCTATACCTAAAATGAATAGTTTAAGAGTTATCGAGGAAAACTTTAAATCTAGTTTATTTGAAAATCTTGAGTTTGGGTGAATTTGAGTTGTCCAAATTCATGATCTTCTTATGAACACCCTGTACATTTTGTTGTAAGCCGCAAAGAGTCTTCTAATACTACGTATGTCAAAAATTATTTCGAAAAAAGCTTTTTCTGTCGAAATATTCAAAAAAATGTGAGTCCTTTTCGCCACCATTTTTTTCATAAAAATCTCATTGGCTCATGAACCGTTTAGTTTTTACCCAAGGTACGGCATATTGCCGAAATTGTCGTCAAAAATTTTTGCAATAATATACTCGTTGTGGCATTTGAAATAAGGAAGTAGTAGTCTGTTTCCGGTATAAACGGAAGTTGTGGAGATCTGAAAATATTTTAGAGAGAAAGAACATTGTCTCAAACCCCAATATGCAAATATTTAGCTAAAAATTATGATAAGTTTTCCATAAACTTCTAATAGTGAATCACCCTGTAGATACGTTCAGGTTGGTCCAGATTTTAGTTCAATAACTTTGGAATCGAATAGAATAACTTTTTTCATGAAAAACAGTTTATATAAGCATATATCCTAACAAGCTCCATTTTCGAAAAAAAAATCAATTTTTTTACTTATAATTCTGGTATTGTAACATCCTTTGTTTTAATTTTTAGGTATTGAAGTCTGGATAAAGTAATCTTTCGAATTAAGTAATGATCTTTTTCCTATTGAAAATCTACACCACTGTTCTTTTTTCGAGAAAATCATTCCATTTCTTTTGAATTTTTTTCACAGAATGTATACCGGGATAATCAAGTACAAGTTCAAATTTTCCTATCAGTGATAAATGAAACTACAGAAATTGGCGTAGTTTATTATATCGCTATCCATTCATTTAATTGAATATTTCAGTAAGAACATTCGTTAAACACTTAAAAAATAAAAATTTCCACAAAATTTTTTTATTGTTAGTACTTGATAAATGTTTTTTTTTTTTCTGGCAATTAATGCCAACTGAAAGTGTTATAATAAACTACGCCAATTTTTGTACTTTAATTAACGGGAAAATTTGAAAAATCAATTTTTGTGGATAGTGTTTGCTTTGTACTCGATTATCCCGAAAAGGGGTCATTCTACAAAAAAAAATTCAAGAGACCCTTTTTCTTAGTGAAACTCTGATGATTCCAGAAATGAAATGATTTTATCGAAAAAAGACAGTGGTGTAGATTATAAATAGGAAAGGGATCATCGCACCCCTATAACTACGCCACTGGATAATTTTGGCAGTTGGCACTTACTTAATTCAAAACATTACATTATCTAGACTTCAGTACCTAAAAATTAAAAACAATTAATGTAATAATACTAGATTTATAAGTGAAAAGTTTTTTTTTTTCAAACTTTAACGCCCTGTATCTCGAAAACGAACCTTTTCAGGATATAATATATTTATATGAACTTTTTTCATGAAAAAAATTGTTCGAAACCAAAGTTATTGAACTAAAATCTGGACCACCCTGACCGTGTAAAAAGGAGCCTGTATTTCTATAAGTCTCAACTCTCAACTCTAAAAATTGTAAGAGTTAAAGCAGACACACAGAACGATTCACTGAGAGACTCGAAATCAAAGTTGTTCAGAAACACATTTTGCCATCGGAAAATTTGAAAGAGGTAAAAATTTTAACCCAGAAGTTGCTTCTACCTTCGGTAGATTTAAACGCAGAAAAATGGAAATGAATATGAATATACATATAAATTATAAATTGTTAGAAAAAATATTCAAATGAACTTACAACCCTTCAGTAGATCCTTAATCGTCTTTCGGTAGGTTTTTTTTGTCTTTCTTTGGTAGGTTTGTTTGAAGCATGAATGCCAGGAAGACAGTCCATACCATCCCACATAGACTTATGAAAGGTACTCGATTCTTCTCAGAAATATATGTGAAATTCACAGTTTGAATAATGGGCCAATATCCGAGACCAATCTGAAAGGTGGCGAAATTGAGAAAATGATACAAATACGTATGAATGAAAACCATCCAACCTTATATGTTGGCAGGAACTTTTGTTCGATCTCTTCTTTGGCACCATTCAGATCTTTTCCTTCTAGTAGAGACATTCCACCAAAAAACGCTACCGTCATTAAAGGGGAATAAGTAGTTTGATCTATGAGGACCTGAAAAAAGGATGCATTTTGAAAATGGTTGAAACCACAACACCTATCTCAAAGTTATGATATACATATACTAACTGACAAAGAAACTGCAACATCTAGAAAGAGTTATATAAATTTTAAATTTTTTTGGTAAAACATAGATAGTATAGCAAGGAGTTGAATTCGGAGAAAAAAATCTTGAAGGTTTTTTCACGTAAACATTAGATGATGTCGGGGAGAAAGACGTGAACCTCAGTTTGATGTTCAGCGTCATGTACACCGGACAGTAGGCGTTATGGTATGGGATGCTATTCCACATGCAAGTAGGTCACTTTTAGTCTTTATTCGAGGTAACATGAGAGCGCTGCGTTACCTTCAAGAAATAGTAGAGCCATATGTTCTCCCTTACATTAACCGGCTCCAGAATCCAATAATTCAGCAAGATAATACCCGACCTCATGTTGCCAGAGTTAGTTTAAACTTTTTCGAAGCGCCCCAGGTGAATCTTGTGCCATGGCCACCCAGATCCCCCGATCTTTCGCCCGTAGAGCATGTTTGGGACATTATGGTTAGAAGGCTTGGAAATTTACCCCAGCCCCCACGGACTTTGGCGGCTCTGCGACATGAAGTACAGAGGTAGCTTGGGATAGTACTCCTCAAAAAGAAATAGACCATCTTATTGCATCAATGCCGAGACGTGTTGGGGGGTATATAGATACTCGCGGGGGATGAACACATAATTAACAAATTTATTAAAAAAAAATAGCAAACCCTTCGTTTTTTTCTCCAAATTTCAATCATTTACCCCTTACTATACTATGTTTTACCAAAAAAAAAATTAAATTTAAACAGCTCATTCCTGGTGTTGCAGTTTCTTTGTCAATTAGTATATTTTGAAACTTGATTCTTGAACAAAATTTCAAAAAAATAAGGCGCATGAATGATCAAAAATTCCTGACTTCCTGACTCAGTACTTTTTATTTTTGAGCGCTAGCCTCAGAACTGATTGCTCTGTCATATAATGGTCTGAATCGGAGCAGGTGTTCCTCAAATATGGCAGTTCGAAATTTTGTGTTCTTGTTAATTTCAAAACTGTATATTCGATTGAGATGAGAATTTGAATTTGGATGGAAAATGAAAGTTTAGCCTCTTGTAGAATTTCATGTTCATCACACGTTACCAGAACCACAAATAATTCAAGAAAAATATCGAAAAAAGTTGCCCAATAATTCTGTGATCATATCCTCAAGTGATTCAAAATTCAGTATCAAGATTCGAGGGTCGTATTTTTCAGGTCAAAAGAAGAATTTTTTCCATAAATATGTGTTCACAAACATATCTTTACCGAACTACAGAGCGTTAAAGTTTCGAGATTTTTAGTTTTTTCTTCATAGCTCTTCAGTTTTTGAGATATTGAGATCAAATTGAAAATGGAGGTTCCTTAGGTTCCTTATTTTTTATGGAAACTTATAATTTAAATCAGCAATCAAATACGTAAAATTTTTGTTTTTATTCTGATAATAGGTTCCTATCTTTTGAAAAATACGCCCCTAAAATCTAATACCCTGTAGGTATGAATATATTCTTCTTCGGAAAAACCTAGTTTAAATAAAAGGGAATCTAAATGAATGTGTCCCAGTTGCAGATGTTTTTCTGCACTATCATCAAAAAATTAATAGAATAAAATACATAATAATTCTTATAGAAGATAACAAAAAGTACATTATTTTAGAGTAATAAACATATGTTTATTAATCTGAGGAAATGGGTAATTCATACATGCAAAACTCGGTTGGAACAGTATCACTGAAATATTGTTTTTTTTTCGATATTCTGCTTGAATAATTTCAAATGATGCTATCCAAACGAAATTTTGCAAGAATATTGAAATTTTTATTCTTTATAGGTACACCCAAAATTTCAACTCGATCAGATCAGTTAAAATTAGATTTTTTCGATATTCTGTTTCAATTCTCAAGAGTAGGTACTGATGATCCTATCAACAAGAAACTTTGCATGGGTATTCTACATATATATAAACATGCAAAAACTCAATTCGATCGAATTTTTAATCACAGAAATATTTCTTTTCTTATATTTTTTATGAATTTTCTATGCTTCTGATGATATGATCAGCTTCAAATTTTGCTCGGACTTTGAAAATGTTATTTCTTATCAACACCCAAAATTCCTTCGGTTTTATGGTCACGGAAATGGAAATATTGGGCAAATTTTGAATTTTTTTTTCAATATTCTTCTTGAAATTTCTATTATTGATGTTGTATACGATCAACATGAAATTTGGCACGAGGCTTCAAATTATCAGGCTTTTCATCTCGATGGAATCTGAAGATTCGAAATCAACAATAAAAATAAGAAAATTCCGAACGTCCATATTTACGGAAGCCCAAACTTATTTTGAACCTCACAGAACTCGCAACTGCGATCTTGCATACCTGAACCTTCCCAGTTAATTTCAAATTTTTACGTCAGACTCGAATTTGAGGATATAGAGTCGAAATCGTTATCGTTTGGGTAATTTCAGGCTCAAAATTCGAAAATTACAGGGATATTGACTATATGATAGTGGTTATACAAAAACGCAACTCCACTGAATGATTTCATATAACATATTTCAAAAGATTTTGTATTTGATGAAAGTGTTATTCAAATAAATCCTAAGAATTCGGAATATTTCAATCTACATTTGTAGAACAGAACTCTCATCTATTGGAGAGTACATCCCTACCTTTGGGTACTTCGTCTCTGATGTCTTATCTGCATCATACTCGTTCATGGTTGAATTTTCTAATCCAAATTTCATCATTTAACAAAAAAGTACTATAGGTAAAACTCTATACTATGTACGGTTTTTCGAATAAGTATTTTGATTTGAGAATGAAGAGGTAATGCGAGTATAAAGTTAATTTCATAAAAAATAATTACCTATTTATTGAAAACCAGAAACAAGTAACATTATTCTAATAAGTAGGTACTGAAGTTGTTGATTAAACAAAGAAAAATGTAATATCTTCTTTTGGGAATATACATTTCTCGCGTCATAAACGATGACAATATATTCTTCTTATACCTACTATCTTCTACTATTAAAAAAAATATGAAAAAGATTAAAAAAAAGGAAATTGAAAAAAAAATTTTTCTTTCAGTAGGTTACTTCTCTCTTATCTTCGACACTGACTTATTGAACGAACCCAAATTAATTTGCAGTATTCTAAATATCCTATCAACGGAACAACCTTATTTTGAAACACCCTGTATATAAATATCGAGTTCTGTGATCCTAAAGCGCATGAATGAATGAACACGACAAAGCTCATATCACGTCTTTCATAAACTACGGAAATCAGTACTTCAATATATGAGTGTAACATTTTTGTTAAAATTCCATAGGTACAGATATAGCATCAAAGATCTTGAATCCTCTCAGTCTGGTTGAAAATATGATTTTCACCGCAATAAAATAATTTATTAAAGTGTACTCTTTCCATAGTTCACTTCTATGGGATACTCCAAAAATTAGGAACAAATGTTTAAATTATCATAAAAATGCTGATGAAATGTATTGAATCGAGGAAGTAATAAGCATATTATGACTCAATTTCATCTCCTTCATGATTGAATAACACATACAAGCTACTCGCATGTGTATTGAAATTGTAAATTGATATGAAATGAAATTAATACTTCTAATACCTATAGAGTAGATACAATACTGTTCCATTACTTTACCTTCGCTACAGCTCACTCGATTGTAGCCTAAAATGGGTTGATTCGAAGACAGTATCACTCCAGACTCTTTTTGATTGTCATTACATAAAAGCTCAATCAATTGTGAATACCCAGTTGTGAATAACCAATGCCGTTGTCATTGCTTCAAAAGACAACCCCTGAACTCTCTAGGTCACTAGAGAAAGGTAAAATGATGTGCACAATGAGGTCTGTCTTTCATTGTATCAAATATTCAGTATCTATATCATTTACTTCAGGCAACAGAGTATATAGAAATAAATCTAGTGATCAAAATGCCCTGCATCATGTAAATAAATCATGTTTGTATGTAAATTTCAGATATTTCAAAATATAACTGAGATTTATCGTACCGTTAGATGTAAAGAGGATCCAAGACTTCGACTTTGTATTTCAAATGATTATTAGTAATGTGATGAATTTTTATAGAGAGCAATTTGAAACACAGATTGCTAAATTACTAATGGAGTGTGTGAAATACCCTGAATATTTATAATGATCAGATTAAATGACAGACCGAAATCATTGCTTTCTCACTCACCCTCTTAAAATTAGATCTCAGATCTGTATGTGGTAACCATTTGGACATAATTCTTACATAACCATATCCTACTGGGGCTAGAAAAAAAGTTCCATATATCCAGAATCGAAATACTCTTTTCCAGTCATACGTCTCCCAGGTATTTCCAGCCAGAGTTTGTTGAATCAAACACGAAGAAGGAAATATAATAGTGTATGATAACAGACCCCTACTAAAGGGATAGGTGTTAAATACTTTGACTACTTTTGATAGTGCACCCATTTAGATAATCGATTTAGTTGCAGAATTTGACTGGAAATTTTTGAGAGAATGATTAAATTTTGATCAATTGATAAAGTTATTATCAGATAATGTATGATGAAACATTAGATATAATGAGATGTATGTAATTAATTTCAATCATTTTTAACTCATATATGAGATACAAAGGCAAAATACAAGAGAAATAAAGAAAAATTGAACATTGAAACGGAGCCTTGAAGTTTTTATTATATGTAATAATAATGAAAGAAATGTTAACGATGAAAGAAATTATCTTGATTTAATATTTACAGTTGATGAAACGCAAGAGCTTGGGAAGGATTATATTGGATCCTAGAAAGAAACTTTTTTGTCTTATTTGCTTCATCCAACTGTTCAAATTTTATAATTGAGATAGATATTTAAGATCAAATCAGATATCATCAACTCTCACCAATTTGGAAAAAAAACCTCCAATACAAAATTCATGAAATTATATAAACATATTATTTTTGAAACACCAGATTTGTTCGATCTAATTAAAAATATTCCTGTGAAATTTGATATAAAACGTAATATACCAATCACATTCTTTATTCAAAAAACAGAAATTGTTCATCATTAGAACAGAAAAAAAAACAATTATGAAGGGAATCAATTTTTTGATTATGAACAAAGCCAATATATTGATAATACATGGCATTATGGAATTTATAGAGGATTAGTCCAACTTCTACCATTATAAACAAAACAATCAACGTAACTTATGCCTCTGTACACTTGACTACTATACTTTTTATGAATGAATTGTGAGAATTTGACAAAATATATATTGTTTTATATAGTTGATTTGCTTTGACTTTGTCAATAAAGAACAGTTATTATTATTTTATTCACTTATTACCTTAATTCACTGAAGTTCTAAAAATTCTAAAATCTTAAAATAGATCTACCTGGACATAGAAAGGTGATTTCTTCATCATTTCATTCTACACAAAAAAATAATTATAATGCAATAATCTTGAATATGTTTTAATGAATAGCTTCATTTTCTCTTCACAATAAAGGAATGTTGGGTTACTTATGTAAATGTAATTTATATAAGTGTGTTTAAGGTTTAAGAACTATTTGATATTTCTGAATTGTTCATATGAGCAAGGAAAATCCACCACAGTAAACTACAAACACTAACGAATGGAACCCTATTTCTTGAAGGAACCATATAAAAATTGAAAGTCTGAACAAATGGCCAGTAACAAAGAGCAATCTGAAAATATTCACTTCAATTTCTTATCCTCTCAATGAACTAGGAAAATACCTTATAAGTTGGAAAAAATTTAAGTTTCAGCTGTTCCTGAATTGCTGACCAGATAGTATTTCCTTCTAATACAGGCATTACTGTATAAAAGCAAAACATAGTCACAGGAGCATAAGTAAATTGTTCTAAAACTGCCTTAAAAAGAAATAACATAACAGTGAAGAATCACATCACATATTCAAAATCAATTCACCTTTTTAACAGAGTTGCTCAGGGTGTCCTTTGGCCAAATAAAACTAGTAATTTTCACCCAACCATGCATCATGGGGGCTACTATAACAATACCATAAAGGCTAAATCTAAGCACACGTGACCAATCATAATTATTGAAATTTTTACCCTCGTAGCTTTGTTGTAGAAGACATCCTGATGGACAAATTATTGCATAAGATGCAATGCCTCGAGATACAGGAAACCGATTTGAAAATTTCAACAATTTTTTAAATAGTCTCATGGCTGTAGGTAACCAATAATTCAGAAAAATTATAAGAAATTAATAGTGAATGTTTGAAATGAGATCAAAGGTTATCATAAATTTACCTTGATATAAATTTTAAATGTTCCAAGATCAGTCTATCATGTTTACAATGGTTTCAGTTAACGAGAAATAACAATAAACTATATGCTTTATCTGACTTTCTCTTAAAGTCTATTGGAATTTTCATAAAAGCCAGATTCTTCAAACCAAATATTGATATTTACTTAATTCCTCATTAGCCAGTCAAGCCTATGTCATTCATGTAATGTCATAGGTTTTGAGTTTTGACTGATGGTTGATTTTATGTGCCATTTGTCAATGTATAATTTTACAATCTCAATGGACATTTCATAACAGATAATAATATGTTGTGCGATATACTAAATTTTTTTTCTATAATATGATAAAAAGGATAAAAAATTTGAAATAAAATTGCTACATCCATAAGATTTGGTTAGGATTGACTTTGACATTCGCGAAACAGATGTCTACCATAGAATTATGTTGACATTAAAAAAGTTTATTTCCATTTTGGCATCTTCCTATTGGTTCAATATTAGCGCTATCTTTTTTCATTCCAAGTACTATGCATAGGAATAAAAAGACTGAAAGAAGGTGAATCGTGATAATATACGATTCTGTGATATGAGAACGAAGATTCTACGTGAAAGGATTTCGTGTTTTTGTTTGATTTTAGAAGGAAGATATGCTGTTTATCTGAATTATATACGTTTCGAATTGAATAGAGAGTAAAAAGTCGAAGTTCATTGTTTATGGTTTTATAAAAAAATACTTTACATGGTTTGAGTATAATGTGTATTTCAATAAACTGAAAGCATCACCGACATGGCTGCTAGTAGAAAACTCCAGGGTGAAATAGATAGGTGTCTCAAGAAGGTAACTGAAGGAGTAGAAACTTTCGAAGATATTTGGCAAAAAGTCCATAATGCAACAAATAGCAACCAAAAGGAGAAATATGAGGCTGACCTCAAGAAGGAGATTAAAAAACTTCAAAGACTGCGAGACCAAATTAAGAGTTGGATTCAATCAGGTGAAGTCAAGGATAAATCAGTTTTAATGGATAACAGAAAACTTATAGAAACCCAAATGGAAAGGTTCAAAGTTGTAGAACGAGAGACAAAAACTAAAGCATACTCAAAAGAGGGATTAGGAGCTGCCCAAAAACTAGATCCTGCACAAAAAGAAAGAGATGAAATCCAACATTGGTTAGTGAATTCTATAGAGCAATTGAATATTCAATCAGACGCCTTTGAATGTGAAATAGAATCTTTACAAGCAAATAAAAAAAAGAAACTGGATAAAGATAAGCAAGAAAGGGTTGACGAGTATAAAGCAAGATTAGAAAAACATCGGTTTCATATAAAAAAGTTGGAAACTCTTTTGAGAATGTTAGACAATATGTCGGTAGAAGTATCACAAATAAAAACTATAAAAGATAATGTTGAATATTATGTTGAGTCATCTCAGGAGCCTGATTTTGAAGATAATGAATTCATTTATGATGATATTATTGGAATTGATGATGTTGAAATTGCTGGTACAGGAATTCCTTCTTCAGTAACTACAGATAGTAATGAAACTGCTGGATCTCCTACTTCCATGATATCGGGTTCATCTCCTATTCCATCACCATCTCCTAGTGGTAGTCAGCCATATATTCATTCTAGTGATAGTTCTAATGAATCTGAGAAGAAAGCTAATGAGGAGGTTCCTAAACCAATCAAACCAACTCCTGTTAGGCTTACTTCCACGATGATGATGAACTGTAGTACAAATTCTTTGCTAAGTACAAGTTGCAGTAGTGTTTCATCTATGACTCCAATTAGTAATAATACTAAACCAGTGTTGATAAGCAGCACACCAAGTAAATCATCTATAGTAAGAGAAGCATCTCCAGTGCCACCATTGTCAACATCTGGTAACTTCGCAACTGTAACGGCAAATAACGTTCCAATAAAATCCAGCCAAAGTGTTAGTGAAAACGTACTAACGAATGTAGGAATGGTAAATAACTCAAATCAAGTTTCTGCTCAAAATTTGTCTTCATCTGTCAATAGTCCAATCCAAAATATGAATACTTCTCAAAATCAAGTTGATGGTATGTCTTCACTAAAAACTATGGCCCAACAGGTAATTGATAGGGTAGGTTTAGAAGCTAACCTGTCATTAGAACAGAGTAAAAATCATAGCCAAGGACAAAAATCTGAAGCACACATTCCTCCATTACTTGGTGTTGCACCTTTAGGGGCCGTACCTCTTCAGAAGGAACATCAGTCACAATTTCAGTATATGGAATCAGCATTCTATCATATGCCACATCCTTCAGATTCTGAAAGAATACGACCTTATGTTCAAAGGACGCCATATCCAACTCAGACTTACTATATTCAGGCTCCCTTACCTTTGTCTGATACACTGGAATTTTATCAAAGACTAGCTACTGAAACCCTTTTTTTTGTGTTTTATTACATGGAAGGCACTAAGGCACAATATCTTGCAGCCAAAGCTTTAAAAAAACAAAGTTGGAGGTTCCATACGAAATATATGATGTGGTTTCAGAGACATGAAGAACCTAAAGTGATAAACGAAGAATATGAACAAGGGACATATATATATTTTGATTATGAAAAATGGGGACAACGAAAAAAAGAAGGCTTTACGTTTGAATATAAGTACTTAGAAGATAGAGACTTGAATTGATGAAATTTTCTCAAAGGATAGAATAGAGAATTATGTTTGTTTTATGGACACAGAGTTTGTTTCATTTATTTCCACTACCTCTACTGTATACTGTATATAATTAGAAATACACTGCTTTTTTGGTAAAATCTGTCTCTGAATTTCTTTCCCCAAAATTTTCAGCTTCTACTCTAATTTATGTAATTTCTTAAAGGCAAGATAATCAATTGATACTATACTGTTTATTATTATATTTTTTCAATGAAAATGTTCACTATCGATGCTATTTAAGGATTTCATTTTTTCTACAAAGAGACACTACATAATTTCTTGGTAAGTTATAAAATTTTAATTAAAATGGAGAAATTTATCAACCTCTATACAAGGCAAACAGGTTCATAATTAACTTCCGGAAAGAAATGGAGCAATAATGATTATAAAATATATTAACTTCTTAGCAAATTGTTCAGAATTTATTGTCATACATTATCGATATTCAGTATACTTGCACCTTTTAGTTAATATTGACTGATAATTTGTTACTATTAGGTAAGTAGTAATTATTCAGAAAGAACTATTTAATTACAATATATACTTGTACAAAAAAATTATAATACAATTGAAAATACCAAGATAAAATTCAATAGAAAAATAGTTGTTAACTTATTTATCACAGTAAATTTTTAGATGTCAACTTCGTCTGATAAGTTTGCAAGAGCTACATCAATTGACTTTTTTTTCCTGGGATTCAACTTTTCTAGACATTCACTACTTGTTTTTGATTTATTCTTATTTATTTCTTCAAATGGAATGAGCCTCTTAATTTTTCTTTTTTCCATTATATTTTCTAAACCAACATTATTTTCTTCATAAATTGTTTCTAATGATGTTTTAGTATTATGGGAGGTTTTATTGAGATAATAATTTTCGATTTGTTTTGCTTTCTCAATTTCATCCAATATTATACAATTTTTGCTTACCGACTTTTTTCTCATTTTTCTGGGATATGGCTTTTCATTAATTTTTTCAGTATTTTCTTTTGATCCACAGAGATTTTCGATAGATGTAGATGTACTTTCTTCACAACGTTTCCTCTTTCTTCTCTCGAGAATAGGTTCAGCTACCAACACCTCATTTGAATTTTTCGACTTTCTTTGATTTTTTATTGAAACTCTACACTCAGTATTTTTTGGTGTATTATAGGAATATACTCTCTGTTTTTCTATTTCACTAATTCTTCTACTTCTCCTACGTTGATCAGGTATTGCAATATCATCTAATACTTTTTCAATATCCATTAGGGAATCTGAAGTAAAATAATACAATTCAAAGTATTTTGTTGCATTTTCTCAACAATTTATGTTACCATAAATACTTTTGGAGACTGTAGGTGGACAACTTTTAACAAGTTCTTCATTCTGAATTCCATTTGAAGAGTTGATTTGAAGTTTTTCCTTTTGATATATTGAATATTCATTATTCCTTGATAATCCCCTAGCAGATGATCTTCTCTTATTAATGGTTTGAGTGTTTAAAACACGAAGTTCATCTAGAGCACATCCAACATCTAATGATAATTCTAAAAAAAAATGTTCAGTTCTAGTTTTATTGAATAAGTCAACTTTTAACCTTTCTTTGAATATCTGTTTTCAATATTTGGTAAGGTTGATATAGAGTGTCTTCTTGATGATCTACGAAGAACTCGAGTATTCATTCTGAGTAAAAGTTCTAATTATATTTGTATATAGACGTATTGTTTATAAATGAATGTTCAAAATTACTACTTCAAGTATATTTGTATCTATTGAACTACATTGAATTCAATTTGTCGCGCGAAACTCAGACTCATAGAAAACTAGGCTTTGAATGAGGTATTGTACTATTCTGTGTTCATCAACAGGGCATGAGCTCAACCGCCTCAACCAGTAGGGATGGGACGGTGTTTCAATACCGCGACTTGGAACGGTATTTTTGAGTAACGTAGTCGCGAGTTCTACATACGTAAAGTAACCGGTTCCAAAGTAACGACAGTTACGGCGTACCGGCACCGGACTTCGAATAATAACATCGAAAAAAAAATAGTACGCCAGTGTCTTTTACAAAACTAAATTCATTTATGATCGCCCAAAAACTCCTGCTGTCAGTGCTTTTAAATTTTTTCATTCATTCGCGCCATGTTCAATGAGGAGAAATTACTTTACCTTCCTGTAACTTCGTAAATATCGTTTTTGCCATTGTGTTTTCAGTGCCTAATGGAATATATTTGATTTCTATAGTATTTTCCAGAATTAGAACTAAACAATTCGATCAATGATTTCAATATTTTCGATGTTTTTTTTAATATTTTTTGATTATTTCTTCGATAAAAATTGGTTGCAGCAAATGTAAATTAGTTAGTCCGGGATTACCTTCAACAATTGAACCTTATTCTCAATCGGAAATGCAAATATACTTAAAAATTCTCTGTAAAATAACGGTAAACAAAAAATCGATTCTAGATATTACTATATGTGAAATGAGTTTCTATCAATTTGTAATATTCAATCAATTTGCCAATGAAATTCCAGATATAATTTCTTTCACGTAATACCTAGATTACCCGATGATGGTATATTTCCACTGGAGTTTACACCATCTGTTTTTAATGAGGTGCCCTTCGAAGATTCTAACCTTTGTTGTTATTCTGAGCCACCAAAACTTTTTTATGGTTTTATGATTTTGTTATGCTTGCATACGTTCTTCTAAAATCACGTAGAAACTCAATGAACAATGAATTATCATTCAACAGGACAGTCCACAAATAGTCTAGGTATACCGGTCTCGTTTCCTTCGTTCCTCCGTTGCTGGTACTCAACTTAGTTGCAATCGCCTACGGTTTTTTTACCTGTAACCACAGTTACAAAATCGCGGTATTTTGGAGCGGTGGTGAGTAACCGGTATTCCCATCCCTATCAACCAGAGACAGGTTGACAGATCTTTTTCTGATTTTTAATCATTGTTTAAAATCCAGATATTTCTCTACTTTTTTGACACTGCGTTCAGCAAATCCACGGTGAACTAACCGACAATCATGATAAATCTCATCTCATATGTACCTACTATATATTAGAATTTTGTGTGTACCTATATACATATAAAGTTCTGTAGTCTCCAACGGCTCAGAAATTTCTGATGTCAAATCAGTACTTCTTTCGAATTTTTGATTTTTAAGACAATTTCGTTTTGAGATGTAGGTATGAGGATGAGGTGAATATTTATTCAGATGGAGAAATTAAATACCGAAAGCCAGAGTTTTTCTCCTCATAGGTAAATTTGAATCTTAAATTATAAGGACATAATTTATTATTTTATTGTCTCTGGTCCATGAAATGTAATCTTGTATTCTCTAAGCACATTTTTCTCATTCTGCAATGTATATGAGATGTAGACATATAATTATCCAAACACTCAGAGACAAGAGGAATATGCCTAAAAATCCTGTGTCACTCATACCTGTAAAATTTTGGGAGAATACGGGAGATTTATGTCTCCTTGATTTTGAGAGATCAATTGATTTTCAGATACATCGTTTATCGTAAACTGTAATCACAAACCACACTCCACACAGTTGACCTAACTAACAAAATATAATGTAAACCTCGAATAAAAAAGATTAAAAATAAATTTCTTCATATTTTATAATAAAGTCGAAATTAGTTGGCCTTTTTTCCAAAGAGTTGGCTTTGTGAATAAATCGTGTATTTAAAATAAATAAGAGAGAAAATATGCAATTTAAAAGAATTGAAATTATTGACACTCGACATCTCATCTGACAGATAAGGAGAATTCCAACAATTCTGTAGAGCGCCACCTTACGGAACTCTGGTAAGTTCTAGCCAACACAACAGGTGTACAACAAAATCTAATCAGCGCCCACACTAGGGTTTCTAGGCATCTTAGAATTTTTTTATTCAATGTGATTCTGGCGACTCAAACCCGGGATTTACGGGAGTTCTTTTTTCTTATGTAGAAACGAAATTTTTGTTTCCTCAGAAGGTGCTACATCAGAGACAACAATTGTTGTCTCTGGATACATAATGAAATGTTTATATTTCCATGGAAATACCTTAATTTGATAAGGGAGATATAGAAAAGATACAGAAATCGATTGGAGCTCCATGAAATCAATACAATCTAAGAAGTCTGGACTGTGCACCCTTCAAAAGTTGCCAGTTTCATCTTGAACTTTTTCGAGAGAGTGGAGTGGACACAACAAAAAATACCCCTCTTTGCAGGGGCGGATCCAGGCGATGTTTAAGGGGGGGCATAGAAAGTCACGGTTCATATAGGTTAGCAAAAGAGCCAAAATTTTTGTTGGTACCTACTGGGTCTAGTGTTTTTTATAGAAAGATGGATTATTGTAAATTATATTTTTATTCATTTTCCAAAATTTGTGTAGAACAAAAACAAGTTCAGAAAATTTCACATATTTTATAATAATAATAATCTTTAATGGTCCCTCAAGACACCTTAGTGTATGGGACAAGTCAAATACAAATATATACATTATACATACAAATACATTTTAATTTACATCAACTATATGGGGACAATCCTGGTGAAATTCCTGTACAGAGTAATAACACTTAGATAACAATGTAATTCTCACCTTGCCCTTAAACGCTAAGAAGTTGAGAGATTTCAGAAATTTAGGAAGAGAATTATACATTTTTATGCACTGATACATTGGGGATTTTTCAAACTTTTGAGTTCTGTGTTTATAAATTTTGTTTATTTGTAAATTTTTTTCATAAGAAAACTCAGGCGCATGAGAAGTAAAAAAAAATCCATTATTTTTGCATAGACTTCAACTACCATAGTTAGAATGATCCAATTCAGGTCAAATATACGCTGTTTCATTTGATAACTACTGTTCCAAGTTAACAGTTGTGCCTTAGGGGAGCAGCACGACCGTTTTTGCTTGACGTTGTCGTAAATGATCCGCTTTTCATCACCAATTAGCAAGCGATTTTGTTGCGATTCTGCAGTGATTCGCAGTGGAAATTCGGTCCATGCGGTTTTTTGCGTTAACTCATGTGATACCCATATATCTAGCATCTTCTTGAGATCAGCCTTATGCAAATAGGGTTCCAAACGGTTTATTGTGCACTCTTAAGCTCTTGAGCAATCGAAACAGGACTCGACAATGTCCATGGTTTTATCGATATTCACGACAATTGGCCTTCCAGTGCACGTGATTGGCTATTACAGTATAGGGTGCATAAACACTATTTACAATTTCAGCCGCCTGGCTTGTATTTTTGCCTCTATCTAAGAAAAACTATAAAATAAAGCGTATTTTTTTTGCTAGTGTCCATTTTTGTAGTGCGCTCAAACTTAACTGAGTCAACTCATCACAAAACTGTCAGAATGTTTTTGTAGTGCGAAATCTTATCTTTCTAACGCCATTAGTGAAAACCGATCGGACTTGTACAACGCGAGATACAGATAATTAAAGCCATCTATTGGAAATATAATGGATTCCTTTTTACTACACCTATTAAATAAAAACATATGATCAAATATATATTAAAAACTTAATAACAAATGAGCGTCTCCTAATTTTTTGACTAGCGTATCTAGGATAATATTTTCAACATTCAGTTTGCTGCAAATGGTCCTGTGTGTGGCATTAATGCCAATCCATTCAACCATTCTAGATCCAATCTTTAACCCTTCTGAGTGCCCACGCATTTATTTCGATAATTCAAGATACATTTTTATATTTATAAGGTCCGAGTTGGGAGGGGGGCATAGCCCCTATGCACCCCCCCCTGGATCCGCCCATGCCTCTCTGTCCTATCCATAGAGAAATTATTTGTCTATGGTCCTATCTAATATCGTATTTTTTTTTAGGCATCCTGGCATCTTATCATTTATCAGGAACTTGTGTCTGATCTTATCAGAGACAAAAATATCTTATTTTAATGTATTACCACAAAGTAATCTGTGGTATTACTTGCGTCCTACGCTTCGCCTACGTGAGCGATAGAACTATGAGAAGGAAAATTTCAAAAACTAATAAATGCATTGTGTATTCGTGGAACAAATAAAAAATGTTGTCACTTCATGTACCTACCAATTTTTAACTTGAATTCCTGTAATTAGATTATCTAATAATGATAATTTGACTATTTATTTATTTCTACTAATTTCAAGTCATTGAACTGATGACTGGAAAGTAGTTATCAAGGTTAAGGTCGTAACCTGAATTAATTCACTTGAGTTTTATTGAATAAATTATGATATAAAAACAATAATGAATAAACCTTGTACCTGCCACGTATACTTAAGCAACCACTTTCTATTTTTGTGATATCTACTTCGATTCCATGATATCTCCTTCCCTCTCTACCACATAGTCCGCTTTATCTTCTTGTTTTCGTTTTCCATTCCTATTGAAATCTAAGTAATCACAGTTCAGAAAGAGGTTGACTGCTTGATTGAACAATTTATTTGTTATTACATCTTCAATTGTGGGTTGATATAATATTTCGTGAGTGTTTACAATGTTATGAACTAAAATTTATTTGAAAAATCCAACATATTTACTTGATTAAAAATTTTTAGAGAATGTCGAAAATTAAGGCAGGACCAGTTGTGGATTGTCTTGGAGATGAAATGACGAGAATAATTTGGGATGCTATAAAAGAAAAATTGATTCTTCCATTTTTGGATATAGAATTACATGTTTATGATCTTGGTATAGAGTACCGTGATAAAACTAATGATCAGGTCACTATTGATTGTGCTGAAGCCATCAAGAAGTACAAAGTAGGTATCAAATGCGCCACTATTACTCCAGATGAAAAGAGAGTAGAAGAATTTAATTTGAAAAAAATGTGGAAATCTCCCAACGGAACTATTAGAAATATACTTGGAGGAACTGTGTTTCGGGAAGCTATAATTTGTAAGAACATTCCAAGATTGGTTACTGGTTGGAACAAACCAATAATTATAGGACGTCATGCTCATGCTGACCAATATAAAGCCACAGATTTTGTGGTTCCTTCTGCAGGAAAATTGGAAATGATATTTACACCTGAAGTAGGGGAACCAATTAAATATGAAGTTAATACTTATAAGGGACCAGGTGTTGCAATGGGGATGTTCAACACTGATGAATCTATAATTGCTTTTGCACATTCATCATTCCAGTTTGCTTTAGACAGGAGTTACCCAATTTATCTGAGTACTAAGAATACTATATTGAAACGATATGATGGACGTTTCAAGGATATTTTCCAAGAAATTTATGATAGAGATTATAAATCAAAGTTTGAAGCAAAAAAAATTTGGTATGAACACAGGTTAATTGATGATATGGTTGCTTATGCTATGAAATCTGAAGGGGGATTTGTGTGGTCATGTAAGAATTATGATGGAGATGTTCAGTCTGATTCTGTAGCACAAGGATATGGATCTCTTGGGCTTATGACATCTGTATTGATATGCCCAGATGGCGAAACTGTGGAAGCCGAAGCAGCTCATGGTACAGTAACTCGACATTTCCGTCAGTATCAAAAGGGACAAGAAACATCCACCAATTCAGTTGCATCCATTTTCGCTTGGACTAGAGGACTACTTCATCGTGCAAAGTTGGATAAGAATAATGAGCTTAAAAATTTTGCTCAAACTCTAGAAACTGTTTGTATTGAAACCATTGAAGCTGGATTCATGACCAAAGATTTGGCAATATGCATTAAAGGAATGAATAATGTCCAAAGGTCAGATTACCTTGAAACATTTGAATTTATCAATAAAGTTGCAGAAAACTTGAGGAAGAAGCTTGGTAAGTGACTATTCAAGAAGAGTCAGTTATAAATCAAAACCTTATATTTTATCTATTTTACAACAGTATATTTTATAACAGTGTTAAGTATATCATTTGTTTGTGAGCTATGTGAATTTTAAATATATGTCTTTTTAATTTGTTTTCAATAAAAGTCTTGGGTGGAATAAGCACTTTCATTTCATTCAAAATTCATATCGCTACCTTTATACCATCTAATAATGAAAAAGAAATTAATTATTTGAAATAATTGAAAACATTAGATGTTCAGTGTTGAAATATGCTCAAATTAAATTTTTATATATCAATCATGTTTTCAACAAAGAATCACCTCTTGATTTTTTTGAGTACTAATATTCACTCTGTAATTTGATATATATTAAGTATATTGAGTCAGATTTTCCCTTTCCCTCTTTTCATAGAAATTAATAGCGTATTCGACTGGCTGCACCAATGCGAATTAATTCGAGCTAATTATGTCATTTAGCTCTACAAAAATTGGAATTAATTCGAACTGGTGAAGCCAGCCGAATACGCTATAAAAGTCATGCTAAAACTGCTTTTTTGATTCCACCATGCATAACTACTAATAAATTATTATATTTTTCCTTGATTTGAATATGATGGAATTTATATGCAATTCCAAAGTACATATTATTCTTTCAGTACATGTTAATTGAATGATTATTATTTTGATGATCAAGGTGAAGTATAATTAGATACCTACTATGTGCCTACGTATTTATGTTGAGGAGTATGGAAAATGAGGGATCTACATTCTTAGTAAAAAACTTTAATTCTTTTTTAGCAGTTGAGTTTCAAAAATGTTAAGGTTTATATGTCAGGTGAATACTAAAATTTCAGGAACAAAAAACATATTTTAGGAAAGCTGCCGATTTAATATGTCAAAATATACTCTTCTAGCTATTCAAAAACGAAACGGCAGACGATTATCGCGGTGGCGAAGTGGTGAAAGAAATTTTCAAAATAAAAAAAAAAAAAATTTAAATGTATTTCAGAAAACTTGAAATTCAGATATATTATTCTTTGAAGTTTCAGAAGCTTATACTTCTAAGGGCAGACTGGTTCATCGGTTCCTTCGTCCTGGCAGACAAGAAAATCTATCTCCACCGCGAGTATAAAAATGCAGGTTTGAGGTTTGTCCAGATTTTAGTTCAATAACTTTGGCGTCGGATAGAACAACTGTTTTTTATGAAAAAAGGTTCATATAAACATATATCCTAACAAGCTTCGTTTTAGCATTGTTTAAGGAGAAAACAATGGTTTTAGAGATACAGGGTGTTGAAGTTGGAAAAAAAAATAGTTTTTTACTTATAACTCTTGTAATATTACTTACATTCATTGTTTTGATTTTAAGGTATTGAGGTCTAGATAACGTTATGTTTCGAGTTAGTAGAGAGTCTTCGGCCAAAATTATATAGTGGCGTAAATATAGGAGGGGTGCGATGATCCTTTTCCACACCACTGATCTACACCACTGTAATTTTTAAGGGAAAAATATTTCATTTCTGAAATCAACAGGGTTTTACTAAAAAAAAGATCTGATATTTTTTTATAGAATGTATTATTGAATTCTATGTTAATGAAAGATCTGTGCTTTCATTTCAATCTGACATCTTCTGACACATGTCATTGAATCGAGAATGAGATTTTTTTCATATTTACATATTATAGTATCTATTTGAATTATTCGAAATGATATGATATAATTCATTATTAAAAGCCATTCATTTACTGACGACCATTCAGAAGTTTTTTAGGCTGTAAGGTATAGCCTTAATAATTATGATGCAGAACCGATTTGGTTTACTTGACTTTTCCTCAGGAATACTACAATAACAATAATATATTGACATCCATGAATCTTCTAGTTCGGGGACTGTTTTTATGATAAACTTCTTTATTGATACAGACAAAACAATGTAGACTAAATGTTTATTCCACAATATAAAGAATCATGAGTTTAAACTTGAGTAATTGTTGATCGATGAGAAATAATGATACCACCTCTCTCTTCTACTCAGGTACAATTATTAGATATAGAAAATATGATGGGATGGGTAAGAAAATGATGGAAACTCTTTCTACACAATAATGAATATTTAAATTTTAGAAAAATCCATTTGATATGGGTCAAGTTACTCTTTTGAACTTGGGGACTACATCTTTTGGAACAAAAAATGGAAATAAAACCAATTTAGCCTATTATAGGAAAACTTACAGTGTTACTTGTCCTACAAAATCATTAGAATTATTGCGAAAAAATATACAGAATGCAATCAATAAAGATATTGAAAATGTGCTAAAAAAATATGTGGAGGTAATTTTAATTTACACAGTAAACTTAAACTTTGCAACTTATGTCATTTATATTTTAGAGGTTTTTTCAACCTGCCCTTGTTAACATAAAAAATAATCTAGGGAAAGATAGTGTCAATGAAGAACATGTAAAGGAGGTTTGTAGAAGAATTTTGGAGGAAGCAAAGAGCATTTATAAGAGTAATACGTCAAGAGACAGTTCACCTTATGAATGCAGTGATTCAGAAACTAGCACCCTTGAAGGAAGGATAGAGAGAAATGTAGGTGAAAGTGCAGGATCAGCAAGTAACTTGAACATCATTTCAGGGTTATTATTGATAGATTATGTAGAAGCTATAAACTCAATTCTAATACCAATCAGTTTAGTTGATTTATGAAATTTTTCATGATGAGAGTGGGCCTACTATTGTACTGAAGTAAAATAATATCAATCCCTAATCCACAAAATATTTATGATCTAATAATAATCTAAAGTAACTCGTAAAATCTAATCTAACAGAAAGCTGAGAGACATACGATGTTTACACCTTGTGCAAAGCCCAACCAACAGCTGTTTTGATTGGTTTAACATATTGCACCTATTGATCATTGAATTATTTTAGATTATGTGATTTGGCTTCACTTATCATTGAATGAAATTCAAACATCTTTCTCTCTCTAATGTTGGAGTCATTTCTCTGCACTGACTCAAGGGCCCATCTTTGTATTATTAGATCATAGGTGTCTAAGGAATGTTTTGACAATGACGTTATCTTCAGAAAGAAATTAGATCTTGTACAGATTCTGTCGATTAGACTGTGGTTACTAAAACGTCAGTTGAATAGGTTTATACATTTCACAATGATCTCAAAATGAAGAACAGTAAATCCAAATGATGGGAAGCAAATAAAAATAATGACTGATGAATCCAGATATCTGGAAAAATAATATAAAAGACTTTCTCAAAATACTGTACTTACTCTATAGAATAACATATAACAGTAATATATTTTGAGTTTTATTAGAAATTATGGAATTGCTAATCAGAGGATTTTTACTCCATTTAATTTTCTCTACTTTATTGTAGAGTCCTACCGGAAATAAGAGAAAGGAAACTGACATAGATTCAGAAATTAATAGGTTCAATAAAAAAAAGGCCAGATCATGTCAAGATTATTTGCTTCACAAGTTACCTGTTAAAAGGGAAGCACCTAAGTGGGATTCAGAAAGAATTCAACCTAAGACATTGTTCATCATGGGAGCAAAGGCCAACAAAGTATTGGGTTATGGTCAGACTAGAGGAAGGTTATATGTCAGACATCCTGAATTAGTTCGTTATTCTGGCGATCAGGAAGATAAGGAATGGTTGTCTTCCAAAAATTTGATGCCTCCTAGTGGAGGAAAGGCTTATTTAATGATTTTGAGTGATATAAAAGAACTGACAGAAAGTGATGACTATAGAAATAGTCCTAATTTACAATTGAATGAACTGAAAGGATTTGAAGTACCAATTTTCTTATTGAATAAAATCAGAATATTCATGGAAAGTGTCAGAACGGACAGAAGAGTTCAAATTGGAGTGGATCTACTGGATTTTAGGAGCCATTCATTAACTCCACCAAGTTTAGTTTTAGATTCACCATCAACTCCTTCTGATGTTATGCCTCTGGGAGAATCTCAGTCAGGTAATGGAATTGTTTTGAAATATTCATATACATAGTTCATTATAACTGATATACATAATTAATTCTGTTAAATATTTACATCAATTATAATTAGGTGGTTGTACTGTGATTGAGTAATTTTCAAGTCGAGCGTTCATTATAAAACCAGATCAAAACGCCAGTATGAAACTATACTTATGAGAATGTAGTATATCTTCATAATCTTTTGAAAACTGAATATACAATGACCAAATAAATCCATAAGCATCAGCCATAAGTCACTAATAAAAGACCATACTATATTGTAGCTTTATTTGAAAATTATTTACTTTTAACTTGTATAATGAAAAGTTTGGATCTAAGGTCACAAATTTCTATTAATCATTCAAACAGAAGATTCAGAATTCAAATCGTGTAATTTTCAAGCACAAAGTGCCTAGAGTTCACTCTTCATTGTATTAATTTATTTAAAAAAGTGGTGCATTCTATGAATTGAAAATCTGTCATGAGCAGCACTATATTAATATCTCAGTTAATACAACATTCAAATATGAAAACATTACTAAAAATGCTCAAAGACTCATCAATTTGAGATGTAAGAAGTTAAAATTGAATTTGCATCAGTTGATGTTAAAGTATTTATTTTTCACAGGAAGTATGAGTTCCAAGCAGTCTGATTTTGTCAACATCCCAGAAACAAGTCCTAGTTCGAATCATTCTATAATATCGGGTACAATGAATCAAAGTCCTTTAACAACACCAGGATCTCTCATGTCTCCAAATATATTATTATCAGTATCAAGTGCAGAGGGATGCTCGGAACCTCAAATTATGATGTTGAAGAATACTATCACCAATGGAAATACACTAACGAATATTTTATCCCATCACTTTGGAAATGAAACAACAGAAGGATTCTGATAATAACTGTTGTAGTTTTGATGTTATTATTATTATATATTGTAATTTATTATATTTGTTTTTGGATGTTTTACTTGTTTTAAAGTAATAAATGGATGTGTTTTTATTTGCTTGTTAGTATTTATCATAGGTCCATCTTCTTTAACTGTTTGCTGTTAGATATTGATGATCATTTCACTGACTCAGGGCTGTTACAGTTCTGTTAGCCTTCTGCGAACTGTGACCTGTGACTCTAAAAATATAAGATTACACATGTAAGAATAAGGGTTTTCTATATTATTCTAAAGAGATTTTATGAATATGAAATGCAGGAAAATAATCTAAGAAATGTTAATTAAACATTAAGGAGCCCATCTTGATTGATTATCATCATTATCATCATACTATCATTTAAGTAGCTCCTTTTTGAAATAGGTAATATACGATTTTTGTGCAAAATTTATATGTCATATATTCTTTGGTAATTGTTTTCAAACGAATTTTTATATACTAATGGAATAATAGCAGATCGGTAACTGAGTTTATGCCCCAGTAGTGTCCTGCTGAGAAATGCGTAGCGTGCGGCACCACGCGGTCATGACCCCCTTGACCCCACCCTTGGGACCATGCTTGACTACATAACTTTTAAATAATATTCATCATTAACTGTTTCACCTTTTGGTGAAAATGTCGCAGTTATATTCATACTGGGATATTATTAAATAAATATTTAAAATTCACAACGAAACCATTATATGGAATCTTAAAACATTAATAATCTATTGTATGGAATATACTTCGCGAATCGCGTTGAAGAATATTGTATTGTGATCATAGTAATATGTATTTTCAGTTTCATGATCATGAAATGCCACTAAATTTATGAGTATTCGATAATTTTTTTCATTTGAATTTTCCGATTGTGACAGAGTTGGAAAAAACTAGCTGAAAAGTAGTGTTCTAATCGATTTTTCACGTTTTGCTTACTTAGATTCTACTGAGTACGGTAGGGGTTTTTGATCTTGATTCTTGAGAGGTTTGACGCTAGTTTCAGAAGATTTTCGAACGTAAATTAAGGTGAAGTAGATCGGCAACTTTCACAATTTTATAGAATATACAGTGACTTTATATACTACAGTGACGACAATTTCGGCCATCCGCCTTTAAAGGTCGGCGGGAAATAATAGATTCAAACGGTGATTCAGATTATCGACTGCGCATGCGCAAAGGTTGGTCGAACGCTCTTTTTATTCGATAACATCTTCACATTTTGGGGGGGTTTGAATCCCTTAAACCAGTCACAATCACTAACAAGTTAAACAAGAATGCTTCAAAGCATGTGAAACAGCCCGGTACTCGAATGTAAATAGTGAAAATCAGAGATCTCTGGTAAAAGTTCAATCTTTAATGGCGGACAGGGCTCCAACCAATCAAAACGCTGACGAGCCGTGTCGTCACTGTAGTATATAAAGTCACTGTAATGGAATACTATTTTTCGCGCCATCTGTTGGCTTAGGTTGAAGCTTCTTAGTATTTATCTATGTTCTCGGACAATCAGTGGCGTCGAAGAATGGGTTGTCAGATTGAAATGCGGTATCGAAAGACTGTCGTTTTGTAATTTAATCATTTTGAATCATTTCGTCGTTGATGAAAAACCTTTTAGCCGCATACAAAAGGTAAAACGAGGCCACAAAATACAAAAATTAATTGAAAATTTTAAATTCATACAGAATATCAATATGAGGAATCTGAGTTATGAGCGAAAATACGGTTGATCCCTTAGACGTTGGCCCCGTTGTAGTAGGTAAAATGAATTTCTCCTAAAAAATAGATTGATTTTGATATGAAGGATGAGAAAAGCCTACTTGAAATTCATACAGGATATCAATTATCAATATATATATAAGCGTTGTAGGTAAGCGAAAACCCGGTCAATCCCGTCGAACAAAAAATAATCCCAATCACAACTTCAAAAAGAAATAGTATATCATATAAAATGCCAAAAAGAGTACATAAATATATTCTGAAATCATTCATAGTTCATACCCTAATATTTTCTTTTTTTCGAATTAATTATTTTCTTCTAACTTCTATTGATTCCTCCAAAATCAACCATATATCGGGTACCTAATATAAAAACCACAAAACCAATTTGCATTTCATTCGAAAGAATCTGGACTAAGGACCAGTTCCATAATGGAAAGTAAAGTCTCCTTTTTCGTGAAAAGTCTCCTTTACATATAGATGAAACGTGTTCCAAAAACAAATTTAGTTAAAGAAGAATTTGAATTGTCCTTCATTATAAGTCCAAATAGTGGTCCTTTATGGCAAGAAAAAGGATACGCTCATGCTCTATGACTACGAAACATAACCTCGGTCTTTTGTGTCAATTACCTTCTTTTACTTTCACTTTATGCATATAATACTGAACCAATTTCTCTTCTGAACCCTTCAAGAACGGTGATTTTGACATCGAAGACTTGCATAGTGGTGGAAGCGAGAAGGTTTCCGAAGATGCAGAATTGAATGCATTATTTGAGGAAGACTCGTGTCAAACGCAACAACAATTGGCAGGATTATGGGGAGTGACACAACATGCTATTTCAAATTGCCTTGAAGTTATGGGAATAATTCAGAAACAAGGAATTTGGGTGACGAACGAGTTGAAGCCGAGATATGTTGGACGGCGTTTGTTTGCTTGTGAACAGCTGCTTGCAAGGCAAAGACGGAAGGGATTTTTTCATCGCATTGTGACTGGAGACGAAAAATTAAGATTATCCCAAGCGCAGAAAATCATGGGGATATCCCGGCCATGCTTCCACGTCAACTGCCAAACCGAATATTTATGGTTTCAAGGTCATGCCCAGTATTTGGTGGGACCAGGACCAGCTCGTTGTAGTGTATAATGAGTTGTTGAAACCGACTGAAACAATCACAGGTGATCGTTATCGAACGCAATTAATGCGTTTGGGCCGAACATTTAAAGACAAACGGCCGAAATACAACGAGAGACATGATAAAGTGATTTTACAACTTGACAATGCTCGACCCCATGTTGCGAAAGTGGTCAAGACATACTTGGAAACGTTGGAATGGGCAGTCCAACCCCACCCGCCGTATTCTTCAGAAGTTGCTCCTCGGACTATCACTTGTTTGGACCAATGGCATATGGCCTGGCTGACAAGCACTTCCGGTTTTATTGAGAAGTCAAAAATTGGATCGATTCGTGGATCGCTTCAAAAAATGACCAGTTTCATCAACGTACGCTGCCCCTAAAGATGGAAGGAAGTAGTGGCCAGCGATGAACAATACTTTGAATCATAAATGTATAACCAGTTCTTCATAATAAAGCCTCGAATTTTGGAAAAAAACGGCGGAAGCAAAGTTGTATGCCTATGTAACATTTTTTAATTTTCTTGAATTAAAGATTCCAAATTCCAAGATATTCTTTAAAAAGGATAAATAGATGTTAACTCGTCTCTTTCGCTGAATATCTTCTAAAAGTGAGGAAGTTTCCAGCGGCAGCTCCAATATTTGCTTCTTACATGATAACTTTTTTATGATGTCTTTTCTGTAGGTATCTATTCGGAAAAGAACTAAACCTGCAAGCACCGTAGTATGAATTTTGTCTTCTTCTGTTAGCTATAATTTTGGGAAGAAGAGTTTATTATTATTTGGATGTAATAGTATAAACCAATATGTTTTTTAAAACAAGAATCACAAATTCTCGATCCACAAATAAACAACTTTCAAGTTGCAATAGGTGCTTTCCAGCCAACGTCAGGAGCTCCTCGGTACAGCTCCGAAGCGTACCGAAGCGCACTTGTTGTGTTCCAGCATAGTATGAGGAATATACCTTATACTATGGTTCCAGTAAACAGGGCGTCGAGCCCTCGCGTTACCTTCCCCTTTCCCCTGAAGCACCCCCCGCATTTGCGGAGTTTCGATCCCTGACAGGTGTGAGAGAGAAAGAAGACCGTTACTTAGCATGAAGTACGAGACAGCTAGTTTTTTTACGTTGAATTTGACAGTTTCGTTTTGGCGCGTTCCACTCATAGCAAGGGCTCGAAGCTCTAGTGCGCCGAGCCCCGGGGTGACACGCACCTGTCTGGAAAGCAGCTATTATGAAAGAGTGTTCGATTTTATTTGGCTCGAAGTACCAAAATGTTGTTTCATCCGGCTCGAAGGACCATAAATAATACATAATTTTATTTGGCTCGAAGTACCAAAATGTTGTTTCTTCTGGCTCGAAGTACCAAACTGTTGCTTCTTGTTCGAAGGACTGTATAATATTGAATATGGATGAAGGAAAATACAATAATGATTTTAACTTGTTCAATTTGCCTTGTTAAGCGAGAGTACACATACACTGACTAGAACTGTAATTGTTATAATACTAATAACTTATGAATTCTACAGAATGAAATTTCCATTTTCAGTTGATAAATATTGCTAAACGTTTAAGCGAAGTTCTTGAATATCACTCTGACATAAATAGATTGGTAAATGTTAAACACAAATTTTTATTAACAAGTTTGTAAAAAATGTATCAACCCTCCCCAGTCTCCTCTACTGAATTATGGAAGCACTCGCTAGATGTGAGAGCTTGGTGCGAGTAAAAGTAGAGTCGAACCACAGAGCAATTCTTGTTTTTCCTGTTTAAGCCTTAACACAATAGGATATTAAGATAGCAACGGTGAGATGGTCCTAGAAATTCAACCACCCTGCTGCCTCCCTAGCACCAGCCAAGAAAGACGACCAAAAGGTTCTTGTTACCAGCGAACCTAAAGACGCCAATAAACTGGGAATTCCTCCGATCATCCTGGAGTATTCCAAATCTTTGACCAGGGTTTCAGGCCATATCCAAACCATGGCGATCAATCAAATAATTCGCATCCGGGAGGAATCTGTGGACCACTACACGAAAGTAACCAGGCAGTTTGAAGTCATGAAAGCTGGAGTCTTCATATATCTTCTAGAAGATGAAAGACCACTGAGGGAAGTCATCAGAGATCTACCAACCATACTCAAGGAATATGAACTCCACATTCACGAGGAACTGAAAGATTTTGGTTTCAAGGTAGCATCCTCAATGCATAAAAAGAAAAAAGAGATGTTATTCGTAATGGTTGCACTACCAATCAACATGGAGGATATACAAACCGACAAGTCTGTCAAACGCCTTAGACAGATCCATAAAAAGTCCGATAGGTACCTCCCCACGTTCAAGGGCGTCAACAATCTCGAAAGTCAACTCATAAAGAGCTGTGGCAGTGCTTATTCCCCGCAAATAACCATGTTGGTTTTTCGAGAAGATCCTAAATTTATGGAAAAAGTAAATTAATCTGTCGACCAAGATCTTTTCAGAAATTTTCCCGCAATGGGAATCTCCGTCCAGAAAACTGGATTGGACATATGTGGAAATTGAATCAATTAGATTCAAACCTCTTGAAATAACCCTCGGCCAACTACATTCGATTTCGAAGAACCCTTTGAAACAGTCATTGATGACTGTCTTAGTGCAATGAACTTCGTAAATCGCTTGGACAAAAAATTCTCCAAATGATATATCGATGGATCAAAATCAGAAAGAGGCACAGGAATTTGGTATATGGGCCTAAAACAGGATCTTTAGATCCCTGGGAAGTAAGCCTTCTATTTTGCAAACTGAGACTTCTTGCGCCCAACAGTGTCTCAAAAGAAACTTCAAAGGGGCGCGTATTTACATAAGTAGGGATAGCCAGGCCAGGCCAGGCAGAGAGGTCGTGCCGTTGCAACAGAGTCACCTTTCCACGATGGTGTGAGTAGGTGTGTCTTGGGCAGAGATGAGTCCACCAGCGATCTCGGGACGAAACACAAATCCCCTGGGAGAGGACGCACCTCGTAACTTGGCTCGAGAAAGACTCGCCAAAGTAGTGAACCCAACGTGATGGCGAAAAGCTGCAGCGTTGGAGCGCTGGGGTGACTCACTGCCTCGCTCAACGTCAGGGCTTCTGGCGTGTTCATCGGACACAAGCGCCATGGCATGCTAAGCCTTGCGTTTCTGTCTCCACCTTCCCTCTGGTAGGTGGTCGGTGCTGGTGGGGGAGTATGTAGTGACTCTGTCTGCTCACACATGACGTTATGGGTTTTAACGCCACACTACTTTGGCTCCGGCGGATTTAAAAGGGTCGTACCTTTGCAACTGAGTCACCTCTCCACAATGGTTTGAGTCCTTGGGCAGAGATAAGTCCACCAGCGATCTCGGGAGGAAACACCAAACCCCTGGGAGAGGGCACACCTCGTAACTTCGACTCGAGAAAGACTCGCTGAAGTGGTTTTAAAAGAAATGAAAAAGTCGATGAACTTGCAAAAAAGTCATTAAGGTTAACACATATTGGTCCTGAGCACTTCTGTGGGCTTGGTAAAAGACCAGTATAAATAAATCATCGGTCCAACAATTGGAGTGGTACAATAGTAAAATCATTTGGAGTAACACTTCGGGTCCGAAATAAAATTTTCACCGACCTATACCAGGAGGCTGCAGGCTCTGAGGAAATAAGGTAAAAACAGCCCAACATAAAGTGTACAAATGTATGGGGCTG
The DNA here is from genome assembly GCF_914767665.1 of Harmonia axyridis. Taxonomy (NCBI): domain Eukaryota; kingdom Metazoa; phylum Arthropoda; class Insecta; order Coleoptera; family Coccinellidae; genus Harmonia; species Harmonia axyridis. The sequence continues at coordinate 10,779,217 of NC_059505.1, forward strand.
ACTGGCCAAAGAAGCACTCACTTGGAAAAGTCAGTTCTGGATACTTACGAAGTATAAGCCAAGGTTCCTAGGGATGTCGTTGGTTTTGTTTACCATATCGACGGCCTTCCTGGGTTTGTATGAATAGGTAGGGTTAAGAACAAAATATCAATTTGGTTGCAGTTCCCGGAAGGCTGACAGAGTCGCAAGGACCCCGTTTCATTGAATACTAATAATGATAATTCTCCTTTCATTCCTAGAATTATAGAATTAATTTGTCATATTTGATTTTTTATACAATCTACAGCCAACACACCCTCCCCTTTCCGCTGTCATCAAATCCTTGTTCAACCACCCTCTCCCCAAAACAAACTCCTGGCTGCTCCATTGGTGTACTGTCTCTTCTATATTTAGCATACACGCCGGAACTCCCCAAGTCTGAATAAACTTCTTGAGCCATATATGCAGATAGCACTGCTGTCATGGTCAAACCGTTGGACCACTTCCAAACGTACGGTCCTGATATCTCCTTAGATTCCCAAGTAAAATAGTTTGGAGTCATCTTGGATAAGAACTTATATTCAATCAGAACCTGGGCTATGCTGGTATGCTAGCTATGGTGCTTACCAAATTCCCCTCGCTGCTCTGTCGTTGCATCAACATGCCTACCCAGAATGAGTTGATCCTGTAGAAAACTATTCCACTCACGCTTCAACGTGTTGGGCCTTCACATCCTTTGCAACGATGTTCAAAAAGTCCTATATCGTTCAAAACAAATAAATCAGAACCGCGTTCAACATTCCCTAAACGATGCTTCTTTTCATTGCGAACAAACAATGCCCAGCATGGACTTTAAGAACAACGATGCTTTAGATCTTTAAAGATATCGTTGAAGCTCTAGAACGTCTGAACGAAAGTCTGGATATTGGGAGATATTCTAATTCTAAAGCTTCAAAAATATCCTTGAAGATCTCTTTTAACTTGGACAAACTGTTATGATTCTTCACCCATTTGGTTTCACCCAAGTTTATAATTTAATATTGGAAAAGTTCGATTTTATGGAGAACTGCAATACATCTGTCTTCTTTGGAGATGCTTTCAAAAAGTTCGTGACAACTTAAACGATTCCAATACAGTTTTTAGAACATATGATTCTAAAGGAGTAACATAATACCAAATTCAAGGAATGGGAACTACAATGGACATATGGTGCTAGAGAACTAGTTTTTTTCATTATTGAATGAGCCCTTCATGGCAGGGGGTTCATCGTTCCCTTGACCTATACGATTTTGATTTCAAGTCCTAAATCCCTAGAGTTGAAAGAATTTTGTTTTTTTAGCTCCTCCCCGTGTTTTCAGCTTTAACAAAACATAAAAAAATCCTTGCGAGTAAAGAAATTAGGTCTTTCTGATTAAGTGTACCTTACACAAATTGAGACTTGCCCATAACCAGAGATATCAGCTGTTTCGACCCCAAGAACTGAAAATCCCTCAGCATCCTTAACATCTGTCACAATTTGTTTTTGGATTAATTCTCCGCAAATCAATTCATTTTGACTTTAGGATTCATTTACAAAGTATTCAAGTTATAATTTTCTGTGAGGCTTACTAAATTTTAGTCTACGATGAGGAGCCTCATCCTCAAAATAGCACGAAAATTACCGTAATTTAAAAGAGGTTTTTCAAAATTGACTGATATTGGTCCATAGTCATTGTTGCTCCTTAATGCTTACCCTTGAAGGACACGTAGTTTCATTGTTTCTACTATTGATGAAATCTTTTATATTTCACTTGTTTCCTTCTACTCGAATCTATAATATTTCTATTTTCAGAATTTGAGTCACTTTCTGTTTTTAAGAAATCGTTTGAGTGAAGAATATATATGGTAGCTATGCAACTCGAGGTTTATGAAATATTCCAAAACGCCTTTCCATTTCGTGAAAGACTTTTTCACAAACGACTTCAATGTTTGATTACTTCCTTTCCCTACAAATTCTCTGGATGATAAAATACAATAAAAAGCACCCTCACTTTCAGTTATATACCAGCCGAAGGAAAGGAAGAAGAAGAAGTAAAAAAGAAAAAGAAGAATAAGTCGAAGAAAACGTCTACGTCTGAGGTTTATTTTCCTTAAACTATCCGCTTTGTCGCCTCTTGTGATGAGATGATAAGGGAAGTTTGCATTGAGAAAACCTTCTCTAGTTTACTAAATAGGAAAGAAGATTAGGAAAGGGAGCCACAATCTCAGTTCTCAATAAAATACCATTACATAGTACACATGATGGTTCTAAAATCACGACAGGGAACTGGCGCTGAAGTATTCGGAACTGGCACCAAATGCTCATTCTCGTTTCAAGTAACATTTAGGCAGAGATACTTGCAATAGAAATATTTGTGGAAATTAACCTAGCAAGAAACTATCAGAAATATGATGATGTATCGATACAATCTGTAATTAAGCACTGAGCTCCCATATCATCGATTCTAAGATGGTATTGGAGTGCCGAAGAAAACTCAATGGAATAATAATAATAATAATAGCTTTATTGTCCAACAGTTTAACACATTTACAGGACATAGAGGAATAGGTAAGAATAAAAAAAAGTTGGGTTCTCGGACACTCTAGAATGAAGAGTTCAAAATTCTTGCTAGAAAAGTAGTGCAAACTCCTTTCAGTGGCCCGAAACATCTCTGTGGTATGGGAAAATGGACATACAAAAAATAGAAGGAAAAATCCGAAAGATACAACATCTGGCGCAATCTTCCTGGGTTGGACCATTCCAAAAAGATTCTTCGAAACTTTGTCACTGTGAGATCCAAGAAGTATTTGGATTTTATCAAGGAATATGCTACATCTCCCCACTGGATTCCTACAGATCATTTTCACCTTAGGAAACACCTCATGTGAATGGATCTAGCAGAAAGTCCAGATTCTCGGGGAGGAGGAAGAAACTCTGAATCACCTGGTGACGGAATGCCTCGCTATCACTAGCCGACGCAAAATCTACTTTGGGCAAGAAGCTTATAAAAGTCAGGAGCCTCCTTGTAGCCATCCCAGATATTGGAGTTCATTAGAACTCTGGAACTGGAAGGCGAGCTGTAGATCACGCAATGGCGAGAATAGCTCTGATACAATAGCAGTCGCAGTGCACCTCCTTAAATAAATCTTGTCACCCTTTGTTTTGCCATCTGTGATTCTCGAATTCCGTTTCCATAATGATGTGTTCAAAGTTTTCGATCTAAATAATTGAATTCCCTCCATAGTCATTGTGTTAGAAAGGAAATATAATTCTGGTTTAAGGCAGAATTCAAACAGAAGTCGTATTAAAAAAATAATCTGCCAGAAACAGCATTGACTGCACTGAAATTTTGCAATAAGTCAATATATCCGAATGTTCACTTGGCACTAGTTTTGATCTCTGTATAATTTTTGTAAGTGTGGCGACCTTTGAGAGGAGTTATTCAACATTGAAAAGGTTGAAAAATTGGCTCAGATCATCAGGTCAGGAAATATTGACAGGTTTGACTTATTCATCCATGGGAAATTGAACTTGATATTGATTGTGCGATACAAAAGGTTTGCAAATATGAAGAGGAGATTCTTGAAATTGGTATCAGGACAAACTATATTACTACGAGTGGATGATTTTATTTCCCTTTCACAATAATTGCTTTTGAGTCATTAGTTTGTGTGCATGTTATATTTATGTGTTTTCTGTTTATTATGCACAAATTTATTGAATATTTTCTTACGTGAAAAAAGTTTCTTGTTGTTTCTAACGTGTTCCTTGTGATGTACACATATATGTTTCATCAATATTATTTTCATAAAATAATTGTAATAATGTGTAGGTACCGGACGAAATTTTTTTTCTATTACCCTCTATCTAAGACCTGGTATGAATAGACATGCGAATTTTCAATTTCAGGCAAGGATCAGAATGAGGCACAGAAAAAAATTAGCGTATGTAGTAAGACTAAGATTTTTTCCTTTAACTCTACTGCACCATTTATTCGATTGCTATGAACAGTATGAATAATCATGAAACCTGCGCATTCACCATTTTGCCATCCGGAGTAAATATTATTAACATGCTTTTCCCATTTGCTTAGATCCTGTGCCAGATGGACGGTTTTATGTATAATTTTTCCATTCAGTGTTCAACTGGTCTGTCCTTATTGGATATGTTTCCTTGGTTTTCGTTTATTAGAACAACTGCATAATTTGATTTGATTTATTTATTGATCGAAAATACACAATATAATGATGTGCATCTCACAGAGGCAATCGAGTTGCCTGTTTGTGAGCTCGATTTTGATCAATCGTGCACAATTCATAGCCAACAAGAAGTAAACAATAACAAAAGCAGAAAACGTAACAATAATTATCAAATATCAGCCAATGAAATAAAATTGCCTTGATACAAAAAATATACAGAAATCAATGAAACTCAGCCGCAATCCACCATTTATTCTTCCCGAAATATCCATCATTCAAAACTTTGAGTTCATTTGGAAGAAAGTTTAAAACACTTATTGCTCGAACAATGATACTTTTGGAACTTACAGTCCTGTATCTTAAAGGTAATTGAATACTCTTGTTTCAAGTGACACTTTCTGATCTTAAAAATTCACTCTTAGGCCCAGTTTCACCAAATGCTTTAATCTTGACTTGGCTCTTAAGTGAGGCCTTAGATCACGATTAATGTAATGTAGCGTTTCACCACACTCCAAAGCGCCATTTAATCGACGAATCGCGATTTAGCACTAATCGGCCATTTTTGGAGGATTATAACCTTTCAAGTTGAGATTAATAATTATTTATCAGTATGGAACTCTTGTCTATGTAATTATTTTTCCGGAAATTTCTAATTTTTGGGTCAATTTTATCGAAATATGACTCTATGTATAGGCTCAATATTTCCCATTTAAAATACACGTAAACTTTGTTTTTGTGTTTTATGAAATTTATTGCAAAGAATAATTTATTGATATGTTTGATTGAAATATTATTCAAGAAGCACTTAAACTTGTTAATAAAAATAAATAAGTTAATAAAATTACTTATATAGTTTTTTTTCCAGAATGTGTGGTTTTGTGAAATGGGATAATTTCTTTTTAACTTCTGCAAGTTTCCGACATTTCGAAGCACATCACTCGACATTTTCGGCAAAAATTAACTTTGTTTTTTGTTTACAAGATGACAAATGTTTTGAAATGTTATGAGTTATGAATGAATGACACCTGACACCTAGCGCCAATGGTGGTCATCACTGCTAATACGATACAGAGCACTATATAACTTTTTGTTCACAACGTTGCCAAATGGTTTGACTATTTAATCGCGATTTGGTTAATCGCGATCATCTTCGGACAGGTTGATGCATGGTGAAACAGAAAACACTGTTAAGCCTGCTTTAGTAACAAGCGGAGTTTAATCAATCTGGGATCAAGTGCTGTTTGGTGAAACTGGGCCTTAAGGTTTTTGTAATGATATCTCAGTGATTCCAGTAAAAACAATTTTTCAATATTTAGAGGGACGTCCTGAGCAACTTTGTTCTCATTAACAACTTTCATGATTTTTTGTTGTTGATTTTTCAAGAGGTTTAAACAGTTTGAATAAGCTTCATCCCAAGCAATTATACCATAATTAATCACACTATCAAATACAAAGTATATCTTAAGAAGAATCTCACTTTCTTACAAAGTTTGTGAAAATAAATAAATACTAAGTACTCTGTCTCATTCAGCAAATATTCTGTACTTATCCCACCTCATCCTGTAATCCAAAATTAATCCCAAGTATTTAACCGAATCAACCCTATTTATTAATCTTCCATTTATACATACATTCAAAGATTGTGGAACACTATCACAATTGTTACCAAAAGTTATGTAGACTGTCTTGTCTATGTTCAAGGAGAGCATGGTAGAAGTTAACCAGCTACTTAGGTTCTTTGAATAATAATTTAGATATAAATTGAATTTAGACACAAGAAATTAATCAAGCAGGTAAACACAAAACGAATTCATAAATGAAAAATAAAAATGAAAATCGAGATCAAGATCAAGTATCTATCGATATTCAGCTTAGCTTTATTTCGTACGGAGAATAAATTTTATTTTATTCCCGAAAATGATTAAATAGCTCCTTCTGCGGATTCGGAAAGCAAAAAGATTTGACAACTCGGTGTTTCTGGTCATAGACGGGCAGTGAGTTTTTAATGTTTTTGAAATCAGTATTGATTCCGTTAAGAAAAAAACATTTTCAATTTGAAGTTATATTTGAGAAAACTAAAATTCATGTAATTGTGAGCGTTCAAAATCTGTAGGGATATATTAATTTTTCAAAATGTAATTCCTTGATTTCCTATAAAAATTCATAAACCGTAATCTCACCTTAGGAAAATTAATGCGGTATAAAAACATTTTTGTAATAAATACAATACGAATAGATCTCATCGTTTCCAAGAGAAGACCTGGACGGTGTACGGTGGATTTTTCTTGTTCAATTTTTGGATTCTATTCTCAATCCCAAAATGGGCAAAATTCAGAGAATCAATGAAAATAATAAATTAAAATGATAGGTAGGTTCTGTTTTCGGATTTGAATTAGTCAATAAAAAATAACTCCAAATTTTCCACCCTCTTTTTTCTAGCTCCGATTGTTTTCGAGGTAGTCCCCTGAAAATGATTTTTATCCACCCTGTAAGATGGGGAGTGCCTGTGTTCTAAAATTGGAGTGGAGTATTCCTAATGATTTTTATCCACCCTGTAAGATGGAGAGTGTCTGTGTTCTAGAATTGGGGTGGAGTATTCCTAATGATATTCAAAACAAATTTTTTTTTCAAGAGTTCTCCTTATACTGCTGCCATTTAGCACCTTAAAGGATTTCTGTGGTACCAGGAACTCAGATTTTAACAAAACTGTACATCATACTAATACTGAAGAAGTTTATTTTATTTGAAAATACTTTTTATTTTCAGCTTTTGCCAGGCAGTTTTTGGGAATAGGGGTTTATCAAATGGCGAAATATGTGTAATTATAAAATTTTGTTTGAAAAATATAGATTTCGAAGTAAAGGAAAAAAACTCGATAATCTGAGTACGGCCCTGAAAATATTGAAACTACCTACATCGTTTCGAAGGGTTGCATGAAGTAAATAAACCCATAAAATTTGAACAAAATCGGACTGCTGATCACCAAGTTATGAAGATAAGATATTTAGGCCAATTTTCAAAAATCACCCTGTAACCTTTGAAACTCGCAGTCTTACGATACAAACAAGCTACTTTTCTGATTGGTCTGGATAACCTGCATTCACCACTAGGCTATGGCTAATCAGTCGTGTTACACCCTGTATAATGGTGACACGAAAACGTGTCTCTCCAAACTTGGCTGAAAAGGCCGAAGATTTTTTATCAACTTCAGCTCCTGAGGAAAGACAATTTTCCAGAGACTGTTACAAAAACCCGCAATAGATTAGGCGAAAAATCCATAAGACGCCTCATGTGTCTGGATTCTATATGGAAAATGATGTAATCAAATAGTGCTTGGAGGTTTCTCAATATTAAGAAACTATATATTCTGTCATATTTCATATTTTCATACGTTTTATAGTGATTTTATTTTTGTTTCCATTTTGAAATAGTTGATATTTTTGGTTCTTGTATACATTAAGTTTCATCAATAAAAATGTTTTTTGCAAGATTCCTTCTCATTTCATCATTTTTTTATTGACGTACACACTACATAATAAAACTGCTTGTTGATAGATTATTATACTTGATTTTGCCAGTACTTGATAATTGAATACTTGACTGGACACTACTACTTGACTTGATCGTGAATCTCTAATGGTTTTACTTAAAAATTTTTACGAATCTGAAATTGTCATTTTACATCCAAATGCTAATTTTCATCTCGATTGAGTCTGCAGTTTTCAAAATTAACAGGAAAACAAAATTTTGTACGGCCATAGTTAGAGAACCCCAAGTCAGATTTTGCCCATTGCCCATATCCTGAAAAATTTCGAATTTTAGGTCATTCAGCTCGAGATTTATCGTGTTTACGGTCGGTCGGTCAGAATTAAATTTGAAGATGTATTCGTCAACAGTGAGTGACCCCTCGAAGTCAAATTTTAGGGGGAGGGCCGGCACCCCCCAAAAGCGTCGCCACTGATTTCCGTCAACTGTATTTCAAATTTCAAGCATTTCGGATTTATAAGGTGTACAACTTTTCTTCCGTCGTTTTACAATAAATGGCTGTAGTGGTAAGTGGTAGTCATAAAGAAAACATTGTAGATGTCATACAATAAGCTTAGGTATTTGTAAACATAACGCCATTGAAATATTAATCGATTTGTGTCTGCATCCTAATATAAAAACCACAAAACCAATCTGCATTTCATTCGAAAGAATTTGGACTAAGGACCAGTTCCATAATGGAAAGTAAAGTCTCCTTTTTCGTGAAAAGTCTCCTTTACATATAAATGAAACGTGTTCCAAAAACCAATTTAGGGTTTAAGAAAAATTTGAATTGTCCTTCATTATAAAGTCCAGATAGTGGCCTTTTACGGCTAGAAAAAGGATGTTTTTTTCCCTTTATATGTGCTAGGCTTAAGTATTTGTGAACACCATCGAAATATTAGATGATTCGTGTCTGCATCATAAAGTTATTCTCGATTAAACATGTCAGCTTACGAGCCAAATTCTCGTCATTTGCGAGAGGTTTTAATTTTCTGCTTCAATATGAAGAAATCTGCGGCTGAGGCTCATTGAATGCTCTCAAATACCTATGGTGTGGCCGCTATTAATAAATAACGTGCCGAGAGTGGTTTCAACGCTTCAAGAACGGTGATTTTGATGTCGAAGACCAGCATGGCGGTTGAAGAGAGATGGTTTTCGAGAATTGGAGGCATTACTTGATCAAGACTCGTGTCCAACGCTACAAGAACTGGCAGGATCATTGGGAGCAACGCAACAAGCCATTGCCAGCGCCTGAAAATCAGGGGAACGATTCAGAAACAAGGAAATTGGGTGCCGTACGAGTTAAAGCCGAGCGATGTACAACGGTGTTTGTTTGCTTGTGGACAGCTGCTGGCAAAGAAGGAAGGGAAATCTGCTTCGAATTGTGACTGGAAAAGAAAAATGGTTTCATTACGATAATCCTAAGCGGAAAAAATCATGGGGACATCCCGGTCATGCTTCCAAGTCGATGGCTAAACCAAATATTCACGGTTCTAACGTCATGCTCAGTATTTGGTGGGACCAGCTCAGCGTAATGTATCATGAGTTGCTAAAACCGACTGAAACAATCACTGGTGATCGTCATCAAACGCAATTAATGCATTAGAGCCGAGCATTGAAAGACAAACGGCGGCAATCGAACGAAAGACATGATAAAGTGATTTTACAGCATGACAAAGCTCGACCCCATGTTGCGAAAGTGGACAAGACCTACTTGGAAAAGTTGAAATGGGAAGTCCTACCCTACCCGCCGTATTCTCCAGACGTTGTTCCCTCGGACTATCACTTGCTTCGATCAATGGTACACGGCCTGACTGACCAGCATTTCCGGTCTTATGAAGAAGTAAAAAATTGGATTTGTGGATTGCTTCATAAAATGACCAGTTTTTTCAACGCGGGATTCGTATGCTGCCCGAAAAAAGGTAGTGACCAGCAGAGGACAATACTTCGAATCATAAATGTATAACCAGTATTTTACAATAAAGCGTTGAATTTTGGAAAAAACGGCGGAAGCAAAGTTGTACAACTAAGTAAATTTGGAATTGAAAAAAAATGAAAAAATGTTATCTTACAACTTACAAAGTGAGCGGAACATAGAAAAGAAGTGCGGCAAGTGCGAAACGTCTAGCTTGCGGTGCAGGCGGAGCATAAAAGCGAGATGACTCGATAATGGGTTAAGCAATTCAGCATTAAGTGGGATTCATAAGTCCGCAGTGGCGTTGACCACGATCGGTCTCTCAGCTGATAGATTCCACCTCTTCTCGAATGGCCTACATCTCATGATGCAATATTTCCGTGTTTTCGGCACCGTCCGAACCTGAACGCACAAGGCGCAGCGGTAAGACGTTGCGTCATCGTCGCACTGGCGGTGCACGGATTGCACCCAATCACAGCCATTGTTTGTTTCATCCATCAGTACAGTGGCGCAGCCGCTTTCGTGCGTTTCCGAACCGGCCGCGAACTAAGCCGAAGTTCCTTGGCTGCGCCTCTCTTCCACAGCCATTTCTCAACGATCTCTAGTATCGTGTTGATAGTGCGCATAGAACGTGATTCCGGGCGATTATACGTACCCGGTCTCTATTTACCTTTAGTTTAGTCGTAGTTCAGTCGTACGCATCACTCAGTGTCATGGAGCCTCAGACTCAGGAAATTGTCCAAGGAGGATCCCCTGCGGAAGTCCCCAACGACCCAGGGTAAGTTCCACCGCTGCACGAGTTCAGCGCGAAGCCGGCTTTTTTGCACCCCTTGGGGTTTGAACTCGGCGCGCTTTAATCCACATGCTAGACACATGGTTCTACCCTGAACCAATTCGTTTCGCTAAATTTCTCAATTCTACATGGTTTTTCTTTTCAGAAAAATGTTCATTGGTGGACTCAGCTGGCAGACTAGTCCAGGTAAGAATTCGGCGAGATGCTAGTGCCTTATCAGTGCGAGTGACTTGTGCAAACAGTGATAACAAGAAGCAAGAACAAACTGAACAGCGGAAACACTCCAACAAATACCACCACTATGCATGAAGACTGCACTAATTCACCTCACTTCTACAGACCGAAGTTTCGTCTTCCAAACGTTGTGCGCTAATTGAATTGATGCGAATCAACTCATGATTGATTCTATTTTCGATCTCAAAGTTCAAATCCATTAGGAAAATGGTCTGGGAGTGTTGAGATGCCCCGCAACAACACGAGATGCCTTGAAATTGATACCACGTGGGATGCAGGTTTCACGCTATATTACCGTCATAATCCAGAGTTTCAGCATATTGCGTTAGTGCTTCCAAATTGTTGTGTATAAGGTTTATTTGAAATGTCAGAATTGAATTTTTCCCGCTCTTTGGGCACGCGGATGCGCAGTAATTCCGGTTCCTTCAATTTCGGGAGATGGCGCTACGACCTCTATTTTGGACATATTGAATGGCCTGGAAGGAACAAGTGGTAAACATTTGGACTCTATACATATACAACGCGGATTTAAATTTTTTATTTCTGGCACTATTATTACAAAATTATCATTATTCTAGAAACAAACAACTAACGCGTTGAAGATACTATTTACTATAACAATAATGTTTGCGTTTTCTTGTTCATAATTTTCACATTGATATATCTTCCTCAACATTGAAGAACATTGATCAAAAAGAGGTCCTACAATTTCGGAAAATTATTTACAGTTTTCAGTATGACAACAGAAAATTTTGACTCCTTTCTTCAAAAACGGTTCACGTGATATTTGGAACTCCCGATCTACAAGGACTCATCCGATAAAGATGACTCAGTTACCCTTGTATCATTATAATTGAACCAAGTAACATTATAGTCATTAAGTACGTACGTATCTTGCATGATAATTGTCTAAAAATGTTGCTCTAGGATATTCAGTGCCAATTATAGAGCATTATCTTCAACTGAATTTATTGCAGAATAAGAAAATGATACATTTCCTGGTTTCGTATTTCTCAAACACAACGTCTTGCCGGTTCTACACTCTGAAACGGATACATGTGTTTGAAGAACAGACTAATTCAAGAAAAATAATTCCTGATGCTGGATCAGCGTTAAATTTGAGATAATGTTTAGAATAGTGGTATCACGCTTCAATGAACATGAAATGGATTTGTTATTGATTACATATTTTTAGGTCAATGAATGATCTATCGCCAAAAATGTTTGTATTTAATTCAGAACTGATGTATTTATTTTTTTACAATAAACTTTGGTTTATTACTTGAGAAGCATTATTTTGAAGTGCTGTCAAAAAATTGCGCCTATTATTTTTTATGAATTCTCATAAATTTTCTGTACATTAATATTTTACCTAATATGCTACAAGGAATCTGAAGTATTTTTTCAAAATATTATATTCCCAATATCCAGTACCAATGAATGAAGATCTCGAACTATGTATCAAGTTCGATTGTGGAATCATCCGTACCTTTTAACTATTAAAACCATCTTCTGAATAACTATTTATCAGACTAACGCAATGGGAAATTTTTCTTTCCTATTGCACTTGAACCTATCAGATTTGTCGTTATCAAGAGTTATTGGCACTCAGATTCTGATATGTTATTGGCGCTGACCTCTGAACATTTCGACTTATAGACTGAATATTATAGTACAGATGAATTGGAGAAAAAACATAGGCATAAACTTTTGGAATACATTGGATAAATTCGTTTACTCGAGATAAAATCTGGTCATTTGAAAGATCTGCTAGAAGATGATTTTCAAAATTATTTTTTTTGGAAAGGTGCTTCCCTCTATATTTATGGGGACACCCCATGAGGGTCAAATACACTTGGTTTGCTCACAGCAGAAAAAAAGTTCCGAAGACTCATTATTATAAATAAGAAACCTAAATTATTCAATGATTAATTAGGCCATCGATTTTCTCCTGATATGCAGTTTCTGAGGTAATATGCATTCCATGAATGAAGTCTGTGAGGGATAACATGATTCGAATAGTCTCTTGCCATAATGTTTCAGACGTGATGTTCAATGGGTGTAAGATCCGGACATCGGAGTGACCATGACAAGTAATTATGGCTCTTGTTTAAAGTACTTATATCTACACTTGCCTTGATATATACTGAGTAAATTCCGAATGATTTTTCAACTAGAAAAATTGATAAAAATCCATAAAAACTATTTAAAGTCATTTCCTGTATTTTTCTCAAGATGAATTTCATAACAAAGCATTGCGTGTGTGAATATGTAGAAATTATCCCAACAATGAGTGGAAACAATTCAATAAATGTTAGTCATCATAATGAGAGTTAACGACGAAATGAAACAATTATCTCTCATTCAGTATAAACGGGAAGGATGGAAGAAGCTATAATATTTCGTCAAGGTTGGTTGATTTCCTTGATGAAAGTTCAAAATGAGCTGCTCCAAGTCAACTTCGGTCTTTTCAGCCAAGACGATGGAGCTAAGTACTATATCAAATGAAATTTGCGTAGTATGACTGCGATATTTTGGAAGAAACTGCTTATGATCTTCTTTTGGCAAAAACAATTCTCATTCAGTATAAACGATGGAGGAACCATAATATTTCGACAAGGGTGAAAATTCAAAATGAACAGCTCCAAGATTACTTTGGTCTTTCATGTCAAGACAGTAAAGAACCATATCAAATTAAATTTGCATAGAATGAATTCAATATTTCAGAGTCAAGATGGTCATAGCAATTGCTTATGTTATGATCTTCTTTCGGTAAAATCAACTTGTTGAACAAATTTCATGAAATTCATAGACTGGTAGTGTTTTGTTGACTTTATTAATCCAAAGCACTGTTGGTTTAGTTCTGAAGGTTGGGATAATAAGCTTCGAGCTTATACAACTGGTCCTATGAGCTTTGACTCCTTCCTGAGAGATCTTCCTGAGATCTGGTAGGGTCGGAATGAAATAGATCGAACTTACGATGTCTGAAATATTGGTGTGCTGATTAGATTTTGTTTGAGATAAATCTGGCGTCCCTTTTCTCTTTCCTTCCTGATGGCGCTATACAAAGAATTGACCAATAATTGGCATCATTTTAAAATTTTCATTTGTTCTGCCAAAAGTTGATCGACTTTTGATCTAACCTCAAAACGACATTGACAGAAAGACGACGTGAGCGCCGCCAGAACAAACGATGCAAAAATCAAGTGGAAAAGGACGAATATCTACCGTTAAAAATGTTAAAACCCAAGAAGGCTGGACCCTTCAAAAGTCGCGACTTTAATTTTGAGGTTTTTCAAGATTAAGTGAGCACACCAGTGTTTTAGACATCTTAATCGAACCTTGTGATGAACACGTATGAATTTATGATAATACATTGTTTTTTCACTTACTGTTATTATTCGTCAACAACTGGTATGCAAAAAATGGTACACCTACAGGGCATTTCATTGATAACTCAACATACTTTCAGTATAAATGCATGACAATTGGGATAGTCTGAATCAGATACAGGGTGTTTTATACATTTCATCGTAAACGCTCAACCTATACATATATCTAACTCTTGAATGCTTTAATAGATTTTCATGGAATTTTCAAGGATTGAGTTGAGGACAATGAGCAATATTAAATTGTAGTTAATAATCAGTAGCGTAGGCCTGGACTGACAAAATTATATTTTTGAGGTTACATCTAATAAAATACCCAGTAGGTACATAACTTTTTTCAAAAACCAATTGGTACACCTACAGGGCATTTCATTGATAGTTTTCAGTGTAAATGCATGACAATTGGGATAGTCTGAATCAGATACAGGGCGTTTTATACATTTCATCGTAAACGCTCAACCTATACATATATCTAACTCTTGAATGCTTTAAAAGATTTTCATGGAATTTTCAAGGATTGAGTTGAAGACAATGAGCAATATTAAATTGTAGTTAATAATCAGTAGCGTAGGCCTGGACTGACAAAATTATATTTTTGAGGTTACATCTAATAAAATACCCAGTAGGTACATAACTTTTTTCAAAAACCATTTGGTACACCTACAGGGCTTTTCATTGATAGTTTTCAGTGTAAATGCATGACAATTGGGATAGTCTGAATCAGATACAGGGCGTTTTATACATTTCATCGTAAACGCTCAACCTATACATATATCTAACTCTTGAATGCTTCAATAGATTTTCATGGAATTTTCAAGGATTGAGTTGAGGGCAATGAGCAATATTAAATTGTAGTTAATAATCGGTAGCGTAAGCCTGAACTGACAAAATTATATTTTTGAGGTTACATCTAATAAAATACCCAGTAGGTACATAACTTTTTTCAAAAACCAATTGGTACACCTACAGGGCATTTCATTGATAGTTTTCAGTGTAAATGCATGACAATTGGGATAGTCTGAATCAGATACAGGGCGTTTTATACTTTTCATCGTAAACGCTCAACCTATACATATATCTAACTTTTGAATGCTTTCATAGATTTTCATGGAATTTTCAAGGATTGAGTTGAGGGCAATGAGCAATATTAAATTGTAGTTAATAATCGGTAACGTAGGCCTGGACTGACAAAATTATATTTTTGAGATTACATCTAATAAAATAACCATAACTCTTCTCAAAAACCAATATAAGCTTATGATTTACATTGAACACTATCAAATAAGCCTATTGGCAATACTGCCACACATTCTATGTAGCATCAAACATGGAATATATTTCAAATCATCGTAAATAGAAACCAGTTAATCTCTGAATAATACATTGAGCTATTTTGCATCACAAAATCTCACGTGTGAATGTGCTGCACTCGGTGTTGCATATCTATTTCCCTCAAATACACAAAGTTTGAGATTGCAGATGTTATTTCTTCAGGTGAAGATTCATCAGCATTGTATCGAATGAACTTCAATCAAATAATGATCTCGTCGGATGTCAACAAATAGAAAAAACTAGCCTGTAATATTCCCCTGGGGAGTGGTAAATGGGACACACATAAAAAAATCGTGTTTCACACCTCTTAACTAATTATATCGTTAAAAACATCTTCTAACCTACCGATTCATTTACTCTACTTCCCATCATCGTTGTCATTGACAACAGGAAAAGAGGGTGAGATCTTGCTCGTGTTCAGCGTGCAGTGGAATTTAGGTGACTTAACAACTCCAGATAATACTGGAGAACGTTTTCTGGAAGGGCAGGTGTTTAAAACATTATTAGAACCCTTGTTAGAGCCTCAAGGATGTGACTTATCGAGGATGAGTTGTAACAGACACGAAATAACAGGAGTATAAATCAATTGGGGGACCACCCTTCCTTCAATAAAAGATTTTGAGTGACACATATGGGGAGATGCAAAAATGTGGGAAGCAATGATGTGAAGTCATGAGCTTTTGAGCTGCAGAACCTTCAAGGGCGGAATTGACCCTTAAATGACGAACGCCCAAAAGCTCCTGACTTCACTTCAGTGCTTTCTCAATTTTTTTTTGATATTCTGCTTCAATTTTCTCTGGTTTTATCGACGCTATCCAAACAAACTTTAGCACGATGCTCGAAATTGATATTCTATAAATATCTTTAAAAAATCTTAGCTCAGTGGGGTTTTTTGTTTGTTTTCTTTTTTGTTATTCTGCTTGAGTTTTCTATGGTTCAACGAACTTAACATTTTGCACGAAGCTCAAAATTGTTATTTTATGCCTACACTCAGAATCTCGACTTTGTTAGTTTCGTAATCACGGAAATATTGAGTATTTTTTTTCTATATCCTTCTTGAATTTTCCCTGGTTCTGGTAGAGAGATCAAAATGAAATTCTGCATGGAACTTGAAATGTTATTCTACATCTAATCCAAATTGTACTGTTGAAAATATCAGGAGAACAAAATTTCGAACGTCCTCAGTTACGGAAAACTTTGTCAAATTATGATCATGACAAAAATTTTACGTTGATCAGATCTATTATGACTGAATAGTTAGTTTTTTTTAGATATTCTGCATTGAACTTTCAGAAAAAGCAATCGAAACGAAATTTTGTACGAAGCTTGAAAGTGTTATTTTTAAACTACACCCAGAATCTCATCAAACTAAGAAAGAAAATATTCAACTAACGTGATAATTGATCTGATTATTCGACATGTGTAAATATTCCTCCTTTTAATGGTTGTTATTGATGGCACCTTACACTTTATGCATGTGTCATCTACTTTTATTGACGTTCTACAAGGCTAATACATTATATACCTTTCAATTATTTGGAAGGATAAGTAGGTATTCCAAATGGAAATTATCATTATTTATGCGGCCACTGAAGAAATATTATTCTTCGGCAAAATAACCATCATTCTGTACTGGATTTTTTTGGGCATTCAACATAATCCAAGGAAACGTTAAAATGTACTGGGTTTTACACCATAATTTGACCCCCCTTTAACTTTGTTACTGAAAGAGGTACAAAAAAATATTTTCTACAAAAGTTTAATGAAATCGACTAGTTTTTTTTTGAATGATTTCACAAAATGAAATATATTCAGAGTGAGCAACATATTGATTGCAACTTCATTTTTTCAAATGGAACTCCCTGTATATTCTTCTATATTTGACTAGCTCTTTTTCCTCTGACTTCGAATTTCGAATATATAACATATGTTTGGTTTATCTCTCTTATTCTGAGTACCACAGAGTTTTGAATTTTAAGAACCACTTGGCAAGCTAAGTTATCAGTTTTCAAGTGGAAGGCTGCTATAATTCAAAATGCCCTTTTTTGAGTTATCTCGTTGGCAACGATATGACATTTTCAGGAAGTTGGAAGTCATGAATTACTGAACGATTCTTCAACCTGGATTTTGGTTCATTATTTCCAGAAATAAACTTTTAGGATTGAAGAACGGGAGAAAATTCAAGAAAAATATTAAAAAAATATCTCAGTGGAAATGCGAAATTTCATGTTACCATAGAAAATTCAAGCAGATTTCTAAAAAAACTTTAATTTCAGTGAGAACAGATTCGACCGATTCAAAATTCTCAATCTCAAGCTTTTTTGCAAAATTTCATGTTAATCGCATCACTCCAACCATAAAAGAGAAATTCAAACAGAATATCGATAACAATGATCAATATTTCTGTAACAACAGATCGGAATTGGATCAAATTTGTATATGTAGAGTAATAACTCGAATATTCATACCTAATTTTGAGGGGATCGTATTATCAAAATTCTTGATCTAGATAAAATAACTGACAATGATGATATTTCAATAAATCACATCTCATTTAATGGATAAAACTATTCTGTACTCTTCAAGTGCGCAGTAGGTGTTCGAATGAATGAGGGTTTTTTTGAATTTTCCAATTTTGTTAGCTTCATTCATGAATAAAGTTAAATATTTTTTTCATGTACCTATGTATACCTCGCGTATACCTTATAGTTAAAATGAATTCAACTAGATTGGTATTCAGTTCATCAATTTGTTGATTAGGAAAATACATAGACTGTATTTCTCTCTCATTTATTCGAAAAATCTGCTTCGTTGAGAAACATCCTACATATCAATTCTCGTTGCTGCTTTACCACTAGATCCGGGTAAATTTAAGGTTCAGTGAATATTCTATACATCGCTCGAAGGATTCACATGGTCCAGAGAACTGGGTAGAAAGAGAATATATAGTATCTTCAGTCCCTTCTAATCTGCCGTTAGTTGTGTTGCTGAGGCATCGATACATTGTCTATGAAATTTTATTTGATCATTTAGTTGCGTTAAATATAAAAGATTGTGCACATTATTCGAAAAAAACTGTAATATTATACAGAATGATTAAAACCCGTGCGAAATAATTTCTCAGCAAGAAGTTGTTGCTATGGAAACACAGAAAAGACACTGTGAACGGAGGCCATTTCGAAAAAAATCGTTCAAACGTTTTAATTTCTATTTTGTGAGAGTTGTATCATCATGTCTGGATGAAATTGCATTCAGAAGTAATAAAGTAATTTCAAGAAATTTCACTCGTGAAGCAGCCTGTGTTCTGCTCTCTTTACCGATAGGCTCGCAGTTCCAATCATAAAGAAACTCCTCAGAAAAAATTCAGTTACTTAGTAATTTTAGGCACTATTCATGCTAATTTATTATCTTATTAGGAAATTTTTACTCATCAGTAAAAATAATGCTCTACCAGAACTAGACAAAATTCTAGAAGAGTATCAGAAAAAAAGCTTGATATTTTTCGTGGTAGCAGAACAGATAATATGAACGTATAATATGAACCATACGCAAAAAGACTAATATTTATATATAAAAGACTAATATTTATTTCCATGACAACAGATTCGACCGAGTGGAAAATTTACATGTGAATGTAAAATAACGCTTTCAAGCAGTGTACAGCACTTTATGATGATCGCCCAACTAGAACCATACAATATTGAAGCGAAACATGGAAAAACAGTATAAATTCCAAGAATAATTTCAAAGGGATAAGTTCACTCAACTCTACTTAAACCTACTAATAATATCAATCAAAGATAAGCCATATCAAATAAATCATCAAAATATTTGGAAACATTCATTTTTACTAAATGAATTATGGAGACCACGTGAATAAACAGAAATATGGTCTGAATTATTTTGAGGAGTTTGAAATGGCTGCATATTTTCATCTGAAAAAGTCTCATCAATATTTTATCGCTCATAAATGATCTGCTCAGATGTCTGCAATTTTTTTTTCAAATCGAACTGGAGCTAATTTCAATCCTCGTTTCAATCATATTGAAATTATTAAAAAGGTTTGGAGACATCTGAGCAGATCATAAGAGCGATAAAATTGATGAGACTTTTTCAGATGGAAATATATATTTCGAACTCCTTAAAATAATTCAGACTATATTTCTATTTTTCACGTGGTCTCCAATTCATTTAATCAAAATGAATGTTCCCAAATATTTTGATGATTTATTGGATATGGCTTATCTTTGATTGATATTAGTAGGTTTAATTAGAGTATAGTAAACTTATCACATTGAAATTGTATGCGTGGAAAGTATACTGCCAGCCCTACTATAAAACATGAAATGTGGAGCATTTTGAAAACTTTTATGTTGGGCACATGTCTGAACTGCAAATGAAGACTATTCGCTAGGTTATCCGACAGGCAAAAAAATTAGGGTATGCCATTTGAATAAATGGGCTTATTCACATTATTCAAAGGTCATATTTTAAAAATTGCTGTTTCTTTTGGACTATCTGTAGAGTGATCCGTAAATTTGCAGAAAACTACAAAACTTTTCGGGAATTCAATGAAAAAAATTAATTCGAACGGTGTTTCTCCTAGAACCAAGAGTTATCGACAGATCAAGCACTATTGATTCACCCTGTATTTGATTAGTTTTGTTGTCTTCAACGGTTCAGAACTGTTGTTTCAACCATTCAGAAACGAATTTTTCTATTTTTTCATTCAAAAAAGTTAATGGTAAAAAATTTGGAAAGTTTTTGTTATTTGTATATTATGTATTCACCATTTGGTAATTTTTTGGCTGGTTGCTACGAACTTTTTATTTAACCCTTGGGCTCGTAAAAAATTCCACTGAACGAATTGGATTTTATCTTATCTTGGCGCTACGTACTTATACTCCATGCGTTACAACGATTTCATACCTAGTTTCGTTCATCCTCTTTTATCAAATTTTGAGCAGTAATCTAATCGCACTGGCTCAATGAACCCGATGTCGGAGACATCGGCTTGAACGCGAGAATAGTTTTTAACTATTTTTATCTGAGGAAAGATTACATATTTATTTGTGACATTTCTTTGGTTATTTTTATCGACATCGTAAAAATCTCGTAGAACGTTTGAGATTTGATATAGGAAATATCAATAGTATTGACAATGGCCTTGGTAATTGATATACTCTTAACTTCGAATTATTATTGTTTATTTACATGCACTCCAGAGGAGTTCAGACAGGTGAATTCAAGTTTTAGAAGGTATCATGCAGGTAGGTGTTAAATTAATTCATTTTTTGTTTGTTTTGCATTTGCTTCACAATTCCACGATATTCAATCGTGAAATCGAAATTAATGAACTAGTTATTATCGTACCACCAAATATTTCCGTGTTCATGTTTGAATATCGCTGTGAAGCAAACGAAAACGAAAAAAAAATTTAATTAATTTGACACCAATAAACCATAATAAAATAATAAATCAAAAATCTGAACATGATGGATTTTTGTAATTGGTTAATATACCTATTATTGGTACAATCTTGGGTACAATACAATCAGTCCTTTGATATTGCCTTTTTATTCTGAATATTCCTCCAATTAGAATTACACTGCTCAACAATTGATAGGGATCACTTACTTGTTCTAAATTTATTTCTGAAATATTCGCTCCAAGATTATGAATTTAGTCAGATATCAGAGTATTTTCAGTTGATAATATGGTTCACTTGAGAAAAGAATAAAAAAATGGAAAGTTGGAGAGAAAAAAAGACTTTATTAGGAACACTCAAAATTCTGTGTTTGAATAACATAAAAATTTTATGATGAAACCACAAGAAGGCTGAAGTTTCGGTTAAGCTAGTACCTAGTTGGTCCCCCACGAGCTCGTCTCAAGCATTCTACCCTACGAGGCATACTTTCGATCGAACGATTTACAAAATTTTGGGGCAAATTCGTCCAAATATCCCGTAAAGCGTTAGAAAGTTCCTCCAGGTTATTGATCGCTTGTTCTAAGGTTGACAATTGTCTAGACATCTCAGACCAGACATGTTCGATGCAATTCATGTCTGGAGAGCGAGCTGGCCAGTCCATCCTATCAATAGCATGAGTTTCTAGCGCTTCATTAACCAGACGACTACGGTGTGGACGGGCATTATCGTCAATTAAAATGAAATTTTCGAGCTGATATTATTCTCATTTCTTCAATTATTGTCACCTTATGTGTTTGAACGAGAGAAAAAAACAGATTTAATAACAAATACCACATTGCTTTTCACTCCACCTGTAACAGCCTACAGATAATAATCGATTTTGTGAACAAGAGCCGATGAAGTGAGGAAGACTGTGATATAATCAACTCAAAACATCTTACTTTTTCCTTAGAGAACATATAATGTACAGATATTCACGAGATAACTTGAAAAAAATACAAATGAAGAGAAGTTCATAAGTGATCCCTAGCAATTGTTGATGAGTGTATTTAAGATAAAAGGGAGGATGGAAGTTAGTTGCTTCGTTGTTTGATAAACCTGAGTATAGGACTCATAGGTAATATATTCAATAAGATGCGTTAATGCGGAATAAACCAAAGTAGAGATAATTTTAAATTTTGTAGTTCAAAATTATAATTGAATCCAAAAATGGAACAGAAAATGTTTCGTTGAAACTCATAATAGTATGAAATGAACAGTTTGTCATCTGAAATTAATTTGTATTGGCCTAGAAACTAATCAATTGATGTTAATCTAGAAATCGAATTGAAATCATATACATAGTTTGGAAAACTATTCAACCTAGTATTATGAATTATAAATAATTACCGATATTATTTAATCAATAAATCCTTAGCGCATGCAAAGCTCCTACTATATTATGATTATGGCATTTTGAGTATCAACCTGGAATTTGCATAAAAGATAAATATCATGATATTCATTACGATTCTACTCTCAGTTTCTTAGGATATTGATATTTCCTCATGTAAAGGTTTTTCTAATAAATGGTTTCATTTTGAATATCCTGAATCTGGGCAGCAGTCATTTTTCGACATTTGCCATGTAAAAACTATGCAATTACTGAAAATGGAAAGATACTCGCTTCAACGCATTGAAAATGTTCAAATACACTACAAAATGGTGACATTTACTGGATTCGGTTCGAATTCAGAAATTCATTATAAATGAAATAAAAACAGAGTAAGTTCCACTAAAATTAAAATGGTGATAATTTTGTATCCGCAGTTCGCAAAACTAAAGCATTTTTGAGTTATCGTGAAGCACTTTATCGGCCGGCAATAGTGAAGTTGGTGGAAACATTTGAGCTGTTGTGACAAGTTAGTGATGTGAAGAATCGGAACCAAGAATAACTGAGTATATTGATACTGAAGGTTGTAATGTTGACTAAAATCCAGGTTTGTCGATCCTGAGAATTAGGCATGACATTATTGAATTCGGAAGATATTGCTTTAGACGACGTTCATTTTCAAGAAGACGGCGCTACGACTACGTACCACACAAGCAACGAAATAATAGAAATTTTGCAAGAAGAGTTTGCTGGCCGTGTTATTTAAGCATCACAATTAGCCATCGAGCTCTTGTGATTTAACACCTTTAGACTTTCTTCTTTGAGGTCAGTTGAAGGATAAAGTCTAAGCCAACGCTCCACAATCGATTCAAGACGTTAAAGATGGAATTCGTGAAGTTATCGAGGACATACAGCTGCAAATGTGTGAATTGGCCGTGGAAATTCTCATGGAAAGCATATGGTGCTGCAACCGTAGCCATGGCGGCCATTTGGCTGATATCGTTTTCCATCGTTAAAAGTATACCTTCCTCTTTCCAATGAACTGAATATCCATTGATTTTTTTTTTTTTAATATCAAAAAAGGAAGCATCGTTTTGGAAAACGAAGTCATCACCCGTTGAAATAATTTTAAAAGCTTCACTTCAGATGCGAATTAATCGAAAATGGTCAACTTACTATAATTTCTCATCTTTTGAAATCCTTTTAGAAATTTAATCTTTCGGAATGAGTATATTCCAAAAATCGAATTGAAGGAAGGAAGTACATACTTTATTCTATCATAGGTAATTCTTTTATATAACAAACTTAAGTTATGTTTCGATACACAGACATACTACTTCTACTTTCTAGCTCATTTATAAAGCCATTTGAACATTCATTTAGAAATGATTGTTTATTTTTAGTGAGTTCCATTCGACTGACGTTCGTGAGCGATTTCGTTCTAAAAAAATTACTGCCTTTTTATCGCCTCTTTGATCTGCCTCAAATAATGCGTGTATATAATATTTTGTGGGCCATTTAACGGATTTGATTTGATATATCGTTGCGGCATAATCTGTCTCATTTTCGGCTGATAAATCGAGCCAGTTAGTCCAAATGATCCCCAACAAGCCTTCTTCGAGTAGTTCTTGTTATCTCATTCGAGATATATATCAAGATTATTCCTGTTACAGATTTTCTTTCAGTCCACGATGTCTTTAGACGGAAAGGATGCTTTATTAACAAATTTCTCTGTTTAATATGGCAGCTTATATTCATCCATTATTTTACCGTCACGTTCTCATCGTAAATAGTTTCCTATGTGTGCGTTTCTTTCTTATCTGCCATCTCTTGTTCTTTGCTCCCCACGTTAAACGAGGAGAGAATCTCCGAGAGAGCAAGTTTCGTTGTTACAAGAAGTATTGGAATTATTATGGGGAGTGCTTCAACTCGTTCTGACTTATCAGATTATGCTTTTTCTCACCACAGTTCGCTGTCCGAATATTTACGAGATTTAGTGAGTAAAATTTTTCATTGCGAATTATGAAGATGAGGTTACATTATAAGATGATTATAGTCTTTTCATGAATAATAATATTGAAATTAACTGCTTTTAATTTCTGAAGATGACAATATCTTTTTCGCAACAATTCTTCAAACGCTTTTAATGATTTTGTCGATTAGACTGTGTTTACTACAACTCCAAGTAATCTACATATTAGAGAAAATCCATAATTTTTCTTATAGATGGCTTTAGTTATCTGTATCTTGCGTTGTATGAGCCCGATCGGTACCCGCTAGATGGCGTTAGAAAGATAAGATTTCGTACTACAAAAACTCTTCTGACAGTTTCGTGATAAGTTGACTCAGTTTGGATGGACACTAACTAGCAAAGAGATATTACGGTATATTTTAGAGTTTTTTTCTGGGATAAAGGCGAAAATGCCAGCCAGGCGGCTGAAAATGTCAATGGTGTTTATGGTCTTGTTAATGTAACAGCAGTTTTCCTTTCGCCGATTCCGTTCCGGTGATTTCGATGCCAAAGATGCACCACGTACTGAAAAGCTTAATTGTCGAAAACGTCGATAAAATCTTGGTTATTCGCGATTCCGATAGTTATGTAAGCACTGTTTCGATTTCCCAAGTGCTAAAGATTGTACACAAAGCCGTTTGGAACCATTTGCACAAGGCTGGTCTCAAGAAGAAACTCGATGTATGGGTACCACACGAATTAACGCAAAAAATCTTATGGATCTAATTTCCATCTGCTAATCGCTGCCGAATTGCAACAATCGACTCATTTTTGAAGCGATTGAAAGAGTCAATCACTCACGACAACGTCAAGCGAAAACGGTCTGGGCCAAGCTAGGATTGACAGCCAGGAAGGTTTTGCTGTGTGTTTGGTGGGATTTGCAGGGAATTATCTACGAAAAACTGCTCGAATACGTCACAACTGTTAACTGAGAACTGTGTTGTCAACAATTGAACTGTCTGAAGCAAGCAATCGCCCAGAAGCGGTCACCTCTTGCTAATAGGACCGGAATGGTGTTCTATCAAGACAAAGCCAGGCCACACACATCGATAACTCGCCAGAAGCACCGGTAGCTTGGTTGGAAGGTTCTTATTCATTTAACTTAGTCGGGACTTTGCACCAAGTGATTGCCATCTGTTCCTGTCCAAGGCGAACAATTTTGCTGGTGAAATTTTTGCTTCAACAAAGGCTTGTGAAAATCTCAATTTTTGCTAGTAGGGACGAGGGCATAATGAAATAACCTTCAAAATGGCAATATGTTATCGAACAAAATGGCGCATGTTCGACCTAAATTGGATCATTCTAACTATACGGTGATTGGAGCATTGTTTTCTATGCAAAAATAATGGATTTTTTATAGCACTTATACCCACTTCGCAGATCAATCGAGTCTATCTCCCTCCTCTCCTCAAACTCTGTGAGACCTCTTAGAGACTCTTTTTTCTAATTTGAATGAAATGTCCCCCTCATCTTCGTATATTCAAGTTGAGAATCATATGAATCATTTTGGAATTATAAAGGATAAGTGTAAGCATATTGAAATATTATTCTGTGCAAATTTGTTAATTGACGATGAGGAATAATTTGCTATTAAAGAAGTTATGTAAGTGAAATCATATATTACACGGGTGGTTAATCTAATTTTAATTTTCGCTTTTAATTGAATGATGATTTAATAAATTTTTTATGAGAGCAGTCTTCTGTATCTTTTTGCATTTAATCGAGATTTATGTTAAATTTATTTAAAAATTTTCACAATTATTGTTCAACATTACTTTTGATTCACATAATAAGACGTCACTCAATAGGTTTATACAAGGACTGACGAACAGATGTCACCGCCAATACCATACCACTTTTTTCTCGTTATAACCTACCAAGCTTCAAAAGATGAGTGTCAAAATTAGAGTTGAGTCTGGTTGAGTGACGGTACAAATGTTTTTGAAAAATGTTTGAAAAAAGGATAAAAACGAGATTTATGTATCGATGGAAAGAATAATAACAAAACAAACTGGATATCTTTATTTGAGACTCTGCTCCATCGGCAACAAGGGTTAAAAGATGCTCCAGGAAAAGTAATTTGGCTCTAATGAAGAAGTTTTTGCCGAGGTTAAAGCCTATTTTGAAAGTTAGAGGATCGTTGGTGTCGAGGTTGATGTACCTACTTATGCCACTTTTGAATGTGAATATGTTGACGAATAAAGTTGAATTCTTAAAAAAAATGTTTTTTTACCGGTTAGGTTCGGGACTTATCGAA
This sequence comes from Harmonia axyridis, assembly GCF_914767665.1. Taxonomy (NCBI): domain Eukaryota; kingdom Metazoa; phylum Arthropoda; class Insecta; order Coleoptera; family Coccinellidae; genus Harmonia; species Harmonia axyridis. Next base: position 10,805,673 of record NC_059505.1, read on the forward strand.
ATTTTATTTCAATTCATCAAATTAATGTTGATGTTTGGGAGCCTGGCTTTCTTAATTTTGAATCAAATAAAAATCAGTAGGGGCTCGAGTAGGGGTGAATGAAAATGTGTGATGGGGTGCACAATAGACTTCAAGGTCGCGGTGCAAGGTAACCCGAGATGTTACCCCTTAACAGTAATCAGTAGTTGGGGTGACACTAAATATTATGAATCATGATGGACGTTTTCAAGAGTGTGAATACTTTTTATTTATTTGGTTTCTCAATTTCAAGCCGATGAAATCAATATCCAGTTGAATCAATGTCAATATTTTCAATTGTGTTCTGTGTAGGTTTTCCTTTAGTGTTTCTTCGCCACTTCTGGCACATACTGTTAATTTTTCAACCACGATCCTCTCAATCTCAAAATGTCTTCACTATTAACGAATATCATGAAATAGCTCCCAGCGTGCCTTTATGACTACACTTGAAATACTTTTTAACGAAAAACTACACTCTACTATTTTTGACTTGTTGAAATTTAAAATACATATTCGATTAATGTATTATTCAAAATAAAAATTGTTAGGAATATTGAAAATATTATAAAAAACATATGTTAATTGAGTTGGGTTAGGTATCCACTCGTCAATGACTTCCTTCGATATCTTATCTGAGACTAGATAATATAATTTTATCGGCAATTGTCGAAGTTAACATTTCCTATTATTATCATCTATAAATTTGAAATCGGTTCCAAATTGTATCGCTAGTACTCGAAAATTCAGTCAATGATGTGATTTTGATAGGTAGTGTTCATTTTCCAATCAAACATATAACTTTGGTTGAAGTTTATTATACAAGACAATACCTGACAACTATAAACAACATAAAAAACGCTATGATTTTTAACCTAGCGAAGTGAATGACATAAAACTTATTCAAATATTTCAAAAAGAAAATTTTACCTACTTAAATAATTAATAATAAATAATTAACCGCAATAGGTAACTACCTCGGTAACTACATTCATAGCATAATATGCATATGGAACTAAAGCGAAAATAAAATTCAATGCTTTCATAGTTTTTCCCAGTAAATTTGTTTCAAGCTTATTTGCATTGACTTCATTCATTCTCCATAAACTGAAAATTTTGAATTTTCTTTATATAGGTACTCTCAGGTGCAAAAAAACATAAGTCATATAGTTTTCTCATTTTCAGCTTGCAATTTTCGGATTTTTTTCGGCAAACTGTTAATAGATAAAATTATAAATATCTATTTGTTCACGATATTATTCCACAGGGTGTTTTAAAATAAGGGTTTCCCAAAGAACTTCTAATTGATCCTGTATAATGATTAATAAGCCAGCAGTTAACAATAGACTCAATGTGAAAGTTAAAATTGGTAATTTCATCTACAGTTCTCTGAACAAATTCGAAAATTGAACTAAAATAAAAAAAATTACTTCAAATTCAACCACGTTTCAAACGCGTTTTTTGCACCTGAGTGTATTTGCTGTGAAAACAAGAAAAAAAAACATGAATTTTTTATTACTAATCTTCAGTTTATCGGAATATTCGTGTTGATTTCAATAGCCCATAACATTTTCCAATCTAGACTCTGATTGAAACAATGAATCAATACCTTTATTATTCAAGCAATTTTTATCATCGCGGATAAAATATTATAAAATACGATTATATTCTTCATTGTGAAGTTCATTAATGCCGGACTCGGTTCTTATTTCATTTCATTCATGAATCTGTTAACTAGAACAAATTCAAACAAAGCTTTATTATTTTGTCTTATCTCATCAATTATCGCAACCACTATGAAACGTATTGTAATAAATATCGCGTAACAGGATTTGAACCCTGAGTTCGTTTCAATCCGAGTAAAAATTTTGCGAATTCATCACTCCGAAACAGGGCCGCCTTTAGACATTTTGGCGCCCGGCAAAATAAAATTTCGCCGCCCTGCTTTACCTTGTTTATTTGAATTTTTTTTGAAAGAGCCTCTGTTATTCTCCTCAAGCATCTCTTCAATTTCATATGAAATCGTCATTTTGGCGCCCGGCAAAATAAAAATTTCGCCGCCCTGCATTGCCTCATTTATCTGAATTTTCTTTGAAGTGGACTCGAGCTGTTATTCCTGTCAGGTATCTTTTCAATTCCATATGAAATCGCCTTCTTCGACTTTAAATCCTCTTGTCAAATTCATCAAAGGACGGTTTGTCAATTTGTCGATTTCATCAAACAACGTCCTGAATTATTTAAAAGTACGACGCTCTATAAGTCTATATTAAAAAGACGACGTATTTTTTGAAGGTGAATTTTAGTACCTATTTGTATTTTCATATACTATAGTTGAAAACGCCTATCGATTGAAAAGAATGTCTCTAGGAAATTTTATTATTTTACTACTAAGAAAACATTTTTGTGTTGAAGTATGTCTCCTTTGATTAACTTTGCGCCCTCAAAATTTGGCGTCCCGGCAAAATGTCCGGTTTGCTGGTACTGGCGGCGGCTCTATTCTGAAACTTTCTAGGTATATTCACGGTGAAAATTATCGCATTCAAATTGAATTATAGCATTCTATGACTTATGAAGGGTTTTCCAATAAAACGTTTCATTTTAAATAGCCCGCTATCTGGGAAAATGTCTCTTTTGAAAATGTCATCATTTGACTTTTGACAAGTAAAACTACACCATTTCTAAAAATGAAATGATACACACTTCAAGAACGAATTGAAATTTTTAAAATTCACTACAAAAATGGTGAAAATTTTGCAGTTGAAAATATTGCTGCCAGGTTGATTCCTCGTCGATCTTATGTATTAGGGATTCCACAAACGACATTACACCGTATTTCGAAAAAACTTAGGACTGAAGGTTTTTAAAGTTTAGTCAACACAAAAACTCACTCCAGTCGATCACTGGTTGTCTTACTATGTAAATAGTCTTCAAACAATTCCAAAGTTCAAAATTAACAGTGCACCGATTCTGAAAAGTGTGAAAATCTTAGATGTGTACATAAAAACGATTTTCCTGCATGATTTCAAAGTTTGAAGAATGTTATAGATGCTTTAATTGTGAGGTTTATGGGGTAACTTTTTTATTGAAGTAAAACCACAAAACTATCGTTTGACACGCCTCATCGTAATAAATATTTAAAACCTAAGGGCGACAAAGGCCTCTTCAAAGAACCGACTAATTAATCTTTTCTCGACCCAGAATGTATAAATAAATACCCCCCTTCTTTCAAACGCTGTGTCAACGTTGAGCACGCTGTCGTAAATAAGTTTCGACATTCATTTGTTTAATTTTAGTCATGAAATAGTCTATTAATACCTACTGTCACATTACATGCCGAGATTCGCTCCGTCAACGCGCTGCTGCTCTGAAGTTTGCCTCTGGTATCAGCGTAGAAGCGTAACGGAGAGAATGCTGCAATTTCAGTGGCAATTGGGCCATTACGGACCATTTGGTGACTCTCAAAGGGTTCGGACAAAAGATGTGATGAACAAGTCGATTTTTTTTCAGTCTGGAAATGGGGATTCGGGGAGAATAGACCCTGAAAGAATGTTCTCGACGACTTTGTCAAGTAAAAAATTTAGTTTTTGAGTGATTCTTTTTTTCTATTCCGTTCGTTCTGCTGCGGTTTGAAACTGTGGTGGTTTCGACCGTTATAAATGCTCTGCGGGAGCGATAGAATTAGTATTCTGTATAAGTATGGACGGATGATGGTCGTAGAAGAGAAGAATGTACAGGGTGGGGTAATTTCGATGTTTTAGCACTACAACTGATGATATAGGTACAATCTGATATGCTATTCACGTTTTTTTTTTTTGAGGAACTAACAAGAGTAGTATTCATTCGGGCCACCTTCTTTTGTTCTCGAAATATAAGCAAAAATTGAAAAATAGCTATATAGAAAAAAAATATATATTTTCGCTAATTTCGATGAATTAAAACATTATACAGGCACTTTTTATGTAGACACCAGTAGCGTGCTCTTCTTTTCGGCAGGAGATCTAATTACGAAACTATGACCCAAAATTATGTGTTTTTATAAATGTTTATTAGTCCTTCAAAACATAATTAAAATTTGGTATAGTACAGGTCAAAAATAACAACATTGAATTCAATTTACTCGCATAATATATAAAATAAACAACAGATAAGATATAAATATATACTATGTTTCATCATAAATATCATTAAAATATTCCTCAATACTATAATATGCTTTTTGAAAAAACAGGCATTTTTAGATGGGTACGCTAGATTTCTGTGCCAATTTTGGCATCGTATGATTTATATCAATATAAGTAATAGAAAATGGTCAAAAACCTTTTTTCATCTAATAGTCTTAACTGTTGATGAGCACAGAAAACTAGAGCTTCCTATAACAAGAGTGGTCTCCTTTTGTCAATTTCATTTTTCTGTGCTCATCGATAGTTGAAACCATAAAAATATCAAGACTCATAGATGAAAAAAGGTTTTTGACCATTTTTCATTTCTTATATTGAAACCATACGATGTTGTATATTTTTGAAAACAGTAAAAAATGGCATAGAAATATAGTGTTCCCAACATAACTTTAGGTAATAGCTTCGTAATTGGTAATACTGCTACTCCACGTAAAATAGTGCCCGCATAATGTTTAAATTTCAGAGCTCCATCATCAGTATTAGCGGAGATAAATATTTTGCCAATTTTAGCTTATAACTCGAAAGCAAAAGAAGATGGCCAAAAATGAATTATACTTTTGTTAGTTTCCCAGAAAAGAGGGGTATCAGATCTTTTAAAAGGTGCAGTGCTAAAACATCGAAATTTGCCCACCCTGTATACAGGACTTCCGCAGTATTGGATTAGGTGGCCAATCTTTCTATATCCATGCCAGTAACACCATTGTGCTTTATTTTGATGATGTCCTGCAAACTATTACAGTTCTTCATTCACATTTCATTTTTTAGACAACCCATTCCATTTACCTGATTCAAATCCCATGGTACTAAATGCCATTTAGCTCTATATTTCACAAAGTTTCTATTAATTTCTGAGGTAAAAAATCAAAACAATCAAAATTCATATAATATAAACTCACGCTATTAATTATTTGTATCTTTCAATAAAACAAAAAACCAGAACAGTTTATGAAGGTTTGTTGCTCCCATTGTCGAATTTATTGGACAATTTGAAAATTGGTTGATTCTTATGTGAGTGATTTCAATCTGAGGCACATAAATTGAAACCATTAGCCGTTTGAGTTATGCATTAACGAAATCGAATGCGTGGTCCGAATGTTGCCCGAAATAACTGAGAGAACAGATCTTTTGAAGTTCCGAAGCTAGTCACGGACTCAAATTATTAAGCTTCTGCACTTATATCGGAAATACGAACGTCAATACGCATGAATCTCAATATTTTTGTTTGATAACACATGCACCATTCATATTTTTAACTGGCCTTTTTCACAACTTTGCTTCACTCTGTATCAATCGACTTGGTTTTTATCATAATAACTTCTTATACCGCTAAACCTAATCTATCAAGAAGTTTGAAGATATTCGTTAATTTGGTGAGGTGGATGCTATGGAAAAAAGGTTGTGGACAGTAAAATATATATTTATAATAATCATGAAATTATTATGTCATATCAGCAATTTATCACAGAATTCTTCATCCTTTAAAATTTATGACATTCTTGTTGACATTGTAGAGGTAAATTCAACATAAAATTATGAATATGTAGTTGAATGGTCTTAAAAAAACATAATTTTCTTTTTTGACGCCAGATACCTAAATGGCATTCTAAACAAAATTTCAGGAACATTCACTGGACGGACGAATTATAAGTTATTAATTTTTTTAGATTTTTCACATCCCAAAGCAATAAATGGAGGACATACTTTTTTATTTCTTCAACGATTCAAAATTTCATCACTAAAAATTCAAATCGAAATTACTTATAATATACATATGAGGTGAGCGTAGGTCAGTGTTAGATGTACGATTTTATTTTCATTGTTGTTTATATAGTATCTAATAATAGAATATATTAGGTTATTGCATGGAATAGAATCAATATTAAAATTTTGGAAGTCAAGGTTTTTCCAATAAGAGGTTTCAATTTTATATTGAAGAAAATGAGTAGATTTTAAAAGGAATCATTGGATGTTTATTTTATTGTAAAGAGGAAGGTATGCCATTAACGATGGAAAACCATTTCAGCCAAATGGCTGCCACGGCTACGGTTGCAGCATCATATCAAACTTAATAAAAAATATACTTTTCATGAAATTTTCCATGATCAGTTCTTCTTGAGCGACGCATTATGGGTTTGATTATTCAGATCACTCACTTGTCCCAACAGCTCCAATTTTCATGGTTTAGATTCTTCTTATGACTAACCTGACCCAACATTGTCGTTTCAGAAGTGCGAAAGTGCTTCAATTTTGCGAACTGTGACTGCCTAATTTTCACCATTTTTTAGTGAATTTTAACAATTTCAATGCATCAATCAAGCATTTCTCATTTCATCTTTAGTAATGGCGTTGTTTTTACTTGTCAAATGTCAAAAGATGACAGCTTCAAAAGTGTCAGCTGTCCAGATTGTTTTTTGTTGGAAAACCCTGCAATATAATTTATGCAGGTTAAGAGGGAACACCACCTCGTGGTCGAGCAGTTCAAAACGAAATTAGCGATATTTCTTCTTAGAAATCACAACTTTCGTGAGTTTTTCACATAATATTTTTCAACAATAATCTACAAAAAAAAAATGTTAGTGACTGTTCGTTTTTCGCAAAAAAAATCATAATTTGTACAAAGTACAAATTATATATTTTTTGGCGACAAACGAACAGTACAAAGTACAAAGCACTAATATATTTTTCAGAATATTCATCGAAAAAAACCTAACAAAAATCATTACGAAAGATAAATTACAATTTCGTCGTACAGTGCTGCCCACTGCTTATTTGCTTCGAAAAAAGAAAGAAGATGAAGTGAATGTACAACTTCGTACATCGACCAAGTTTGGTCAACGCTGGAATGACAGAGAGGAAATGAATGGGTACCAAAGTTCAACTGATAAGCGAAAATCCACGTGGTGGTAATCCCTCTTAAATGAAAAACTAATTTTTCAACATTTGGCGGAGAAACCCCTCAAAAGTTGCTTAAAATTCCGACAAGCATAACAGGAGTTCTGTATTTTTAAGCTCATAGCAGCGACCCCTCTGGCAAGTCCAATCAATAATCGATACTCTATTATCCATCAAGTTTAGGCACGAAATCGAATCGTATCATATTTGTAGAGCATTTCGTGATTCCGAGGAACTTGTTTATGAATGTTCCTGGTTAATTAGAATGGAATGAACCCAGACCAGGTTATTCGATTATGAATTCCGAATAATTCTAAGGCTCATTACACGTAGCTACAATCAGCCCTCCCAGGTGTCATTGAATTCTCGTTGAATTCGAGTATACGTGATTTCAATCTGATGGAGAGTGTTGATTTTCTCCCCGTTGCATGTTGGGTAGTTCATTAGAAATGGTATACAGTCTGTCCCAACGAAAATTTCACGCCCCAGAACTGAGAAACGAAGTTTTAAAAAAACGTAAATTGTCAAATGTCCAAAAATGATAGATGTCCAGATAACTGTTCTAAATTGCACCTTTTATTCCTCTTATTGGAAAACCCTGTGATATGAATTTATCTGGGCTAATATTACTATACAGACAAATAAAATTCATTAATTATTATTACTTGACAGATAAAACATTATGTTTGTGAAATTCTATAAGAGAAATCTTGCAAGAATCCTTCTCACCTCTACCTAAGATATCCTTCAAAAAAAACATCTGAGGGTGGCAACAATCCCCAACATTTTTTGAATGGTTTTGTTTTACTGGGATGTTTAGAGAATAAAAAAAGGTTTTTAACTGAAACATGCGCCATCCCCTTCCTATTTGAAAAAAAAGGGGGTTTTCCCCCTCAGGTGTTTTTTTCGGAACAATGTAGGATAGGAATTCTTTCTCCTTAGTACAGAACATGCAAATTATTATTGGTTTTTGAGTTTGGGCGGTTCAACTGTCTGTTCAACCCTGGGTTCAACTGTCTGTTCAATCATCGGTTCAACCTCACCTTTTGACGGTAAATTATGAAGGTCGATGCCACCTTCATGGGGGTGGTTTTTTCGGAACAAACTCGTGATGGAAATTCTCCCCCCTCAAAACAGAAGTTGACCAGTTTTTTTAAATCCTCGAAAATTCTTCGTTTCTGAGTCCTGGGGATCAAATTTTTATTGAAACACCCTATATTAACCAAAGCAGAGGTTTCTTTCGGAATCGAAAGGATTTTTTCCAGATTTCTCTTATAGATTTTCACAAACATAATGTTTCATCTGTCAAGTAATTGATTAATAAATTTTTTGTTTGTATGATAATATTAGCCGTGATAATTTCATATTACAGGGATTTTCAATAAGAGGTGAAATTTTGAATAGCCCGCTATCTGGACCTTATAGCGCTCAGAAACCAAGTTCAAGTTTTATCGTTAATGAAACAAAAAAAATTACCGCAATCAAACCAAAACAAGTTGAAAACGCTAGGAACACCTCGGTTTGCTGACAGTGGAGATGGGGTGAGTTCAGTTTGATTGAATAGGGCGCCAACGTATTTATTTTCCTAGCGATCCAACAATATTGACAAAAAAAAAGAGAAAAAAAAGAAAATTAGCAAGTTGAAAAAAAAATTACTAATTCACTCGAATTATAAATTAATTGAATGATCTGTCTCAGTCAAATACGTAAACTCCGAAACAGAGAAAACAAAATGAAAATAATGATTGGAAAAAAAAAGGTAAGTAACTCAATACCCAAAGAAATGCGTCACTGTAAAAAAAAAAAAAAAAATATCAACAATATCAAAGAAATGTTCCGATGTAAAATTCTATTATCAATTTCCTACAATTCTATTCTGATTGATAATGAACCTTAATTGACAAGTATTTTACCCCCTATGCTTGATCAAGCGTAGTTTTCACAAAATCGCACTAATTATATGGTACACACTATATATTTAATAAATTTAATTCAAGTACTAGAATTTTACTAGTACACACTATATATTTAATAAATTTAATTTAAGTACTAGAATTCCACTTCATTTATAGAATTATCGTTTATGGATGAAAAATAATATATTTTAGGATCTGTTTCAAAATCTGTAAATATGTATTATAAATTTATCTGAAATTTCACTTGTAATGTGCAATGATATTTTCATGAAATAAAAATATACAATCTGAGGTATTGAGTTTTGAAATTTTCTCTATGGGACAGTTTATGAACGGAATGATAACAATATCTGATGTTTTCTGAATGAATGTGAGAACAAGTCCTTTAACTTTCCACTTCAAAAGGTATAATTGACCAAAACAATACGTATTCCCCTTTCTTGCAAATGGCTTCCTGTGACGTCAACATCAAAAGAAATTCTTTCTACATACCAGACGTCCTGTATATTCGACGAAATTACCAATTCGAGAATCCCAACCAATTCACAATGTTGAAAATCCTTCCAAGATACTTTTCCTTTCTTCAGATGGGGAAATAGGTACGAGAATTTTGTTTATGAAGTTCGTTTCAGAATCGAACGAGCCAGAATCCGTAGAAATGTGTTCAGTCCGAAACAGGAATAAAAGGAATACTCATGAAATAAAAGGCCCTAAAATACAAATTGAAAACAAAACTATTAGGGTCTAGTTTCAAGTGGAAGAAAAATCAAACTCACTCAAGTTGTTGGGTGGCCTTTCAAAGTGAATGCTCTTCGTAGCCGAAGTACGTTTTTAATCCCCAAAAAGGGTAATATTGCTATTCCAACAATCAAATCAGCAATAGTTGAATTATAGACGGTTATCTTTATCCCAAAATTTGGATTTTCACAAGAAACAGCAAATAACCTCTATATACGCACAAGCTATTCAGAGTTTCAAAATCGAATTGAAAAATGCCAAGAGTGAACATTCGGGAATAATCTTCAACATATGGTACCTTTACGATAAGGAATGAAATGCGGAAAATCAAAACACGATATTTAGGCAACACATTAAACACAATTAGACAATTTGATGTTGCAGATACTCTGGGGCAATTTTCACACGTTACAAATTCTCCCCCTTCGTCAAGAAATTTTCCCAAAATTTCACAAAAAAAAAATTACAGAAAACAAAACACCAATGAAACCTTATAAACGATTATCTAACATAATTTAGTCGTCTTTTTCCGTTGGGTCAGACTTGAGGTCCTTCACATGCCAAACTCCTTTATCGTTGCCAACGTTGTCATGCAGTCGGTAAGTCCAAGGTGACAACTTTTTGGCAACTATAAATGGTCCTATCCATTTTGGAGCCAACTTCTTCGTGAAGTGCTTACTAGCATCAGAGAGTACGAAATTTCTTCTATAAACGGGTTGATGAACCATAAACTCCTCATTCCTTCTTCTCAAATTATAATAGTGAGCATTCTTCCCAGCTGCACTCTTCAATCTAGCCTTTAGCTCACTAAATATCTTCTGGAACCCTTTAGACCTCGTTTCTTCAGTCGAATTCAGTGCAGGATCTTCTTGCAGAGTAATATTATAATCGTCGCCAGACAACATCATCCTTCTACCAAAGTTGACAAAATAAGGTGTGTACTTCGTCGTTTCGTTCCTAGAAGTCCTCATAGCGCATGTGAGCTCCGCCAAATTCTCGTCCCATCTCTGATGGTTATCAGAAGCATATGCTGAAAGGAGAAACTTTAGAGTCCTATTGTATCTTTCAGTTGGATTCGCCTGAGCATGAAAATTTGCATTGAACTTAGGACGAATCTTATATTTTTCCAATAGTTTCAGATACTCATTCTTGTATTGGGGACCATTATCAGAAATTATGACTTGTGGAACACCAAAAATTAAAAATACACCCTCCTCTAATGCCTTACATACCGCCGCAGATGTAGCCCTTCTCATAGGAAAAGTTAAGCAAAATTTACTGAAGTAATCATTAACGACAAATATATAAGAATTTCCTCTTTTAGACCTAGGAAGAGGTCCTATGAGATCCGAACTAACAACTTACCATGGTTTTGTTGCGTCAGGATAATGGGATGCCATTAAGCCAGCGGGCTTTCTTGAATCTACCTTATGTCTCAAACAGATTCGACAATTTCCAACATATCGCGCCACGTCTGAGCGAGACTTCGGCCAGAAATATCTCTCACACAAGCGCGAATGGGTCTTAAACACCCCCATATGACCCGATGTACAAGAATCATGCATATCCTGGATAACCCTCATTCGCAGTTGCTTAGGTACAACCAACTTCCAAGAATTTTCACCCAAATCATTCACGGATGACCCTAAATATTTATAAAGAAAACCATCTTGAATTCTCCAGGTGGGAAATTTTCCTGGACGGTTCTTAACGTTACCTAACATTCGTAAATACCACGGGTCGACTATGTTGTTGAAATCATCAACGGTTATCAGATCTAATTTAGGTACAGAGCGTGACAAAAGATCCGGGACGTGATGTTCAGAACCTTTACGATGTGTCACACCGAATTCAAATTGTTGCAGTCGTACAATCCACCTCGCCAGACGACCAGAAACAGCTTTAATGTTTTGTAGCCACACCAGACAGTAATGATCGGTAATTACTTCAACTTTTATTCCTTCAATATACGGACGTAGCTTTTCGAGGGCCCACAAAACTGCCAAACATTCCCTCTCTGTAGTTGAGAAATTCTGTTCTTGTCTCGTCAGAGACCGACTAATGTAGCATATAACCTTCTCACCTCCTTTCGGATCTGGTTGGCTCAATACAGCACCCAATCCATACCCAGATGCGTCCGTTTGCACTTGAAAAGGCAGATCATAGTTAGGGCAGCTCATAATTGGAGCAGATACAAGCTTTTCCTTCAACAAAGTGAAGGATTGCTCGCATTCTGGTGTCCACAAAAATTTACTATTTTTCTTCAATAAGTTTGTTAAGGGCGAGATGAGGTCTGAGAAGTTTGGTATAAATCTACGATACCATGAGAAGGTTCCAACTATGCTACGTACATCCTTCACATTACGAGGTATTGCAATCTCCACCATTGCTTTCACTTTCCCTGGATCAACTTGAAGACCATTACTATTGACTACATATCCCAAATACCGCATTTCACTTCTACAAAATTGACACTTATCTCTAGAAACTGTAAGTCCTGCTTCATGCAGTCTGCGGAATACTTCTTCAAGTATTTCAAGATGTTTCTCGAAGTTTTCTGTAACAATAATTACATCATCAAGATAAAAGAAAACGCACGGTTCAAGGTCGCTGCCAAGTATAACATCCATTAGTCTTTGCCAAGTAGCTGGGCTGTTACTCAATCCAAAAGGCATCCTTCGGAATTGAAAAAGTCCCCTATTTGGAACAGTAAAAGCAGTGTATTGACGGGATTCCTCCTTAACTGGGACTTGCCAGAATGCGCTCTTTATATCTAAGGAACTTATGTACTTTGCATTCCGTAATTTATCTAAAGTATTAGATACATAGGGTAAGGGATAACTATCCTTCTTTGTAACAGCATTTACCTTGCGATAGTCCACACAGAATCTATAAGTGCCGTCCTTTTTTTTAACCATAATAATTGGGGATGACCATGGGCTAGAACTTTTTTCTACAATTCCCTGCTGCAACATATCATTCAATTGTTGGTCAATATGTTTCTGAAGTACAGGAGATACCGGGTAGTATCTCTGCTTAACAGGGGGCCCATCTACTAAAATTTCATGCTCGACCAAGTTGGTACAACCGATCACGTCATCTCCCATTAAACCAAAAGTCTTATCGACTAATTCATTTAATTTTGTTTCTTGATTCTCATCCAAGTGGGTGTCCACAGTGGCTACATGAACTGTTTCAGCTGAGAAAAACCATTCATTATTCCTCAAATTGGGTACTATACCAAGAGCTCTCCAAAAGTCTGCTCCAAGCAATATCATTCGAGGCAACTCCAACATTATTAATACCTCCATCAGCACCACTTTATCCTTCACCTTCATCGGCACCCTGCAGCTACCAATGCTTGAGCAAACCTGTCCATTAGCTACAGTACATGCAACCCTATGGTGTGACTCAAGAGTTACTCCCAATTTTTTAAGAACTGACCAACATTGTCCGTTAATTATGGTCCGGGATGCACCGGAATCAAGAAGACCCAGAAATTCCTTTCCATAAATTGACAACCGCAGATATGGTCTCTCGTCTCCAACCACGCTATCCAATATATAATCAAGTACAGGACGGAGTTCATCAGTTGGACCTTCATGTACAGCAGTCGTCGAAAATGGTCCTGTAAGCAACGACTGGGTCCGTTTCCCGACAAATTGCATTTTGGGCAAGTTCTTGTGGTATATCCTACTTGACTACATTTGTAGCAACGCATAGTTTTCGGTGCAGCACACCCTATCGCTCTATGTCCCGGTTGGTTACAGTTATAACACATTACTGATTTTCCAAATTTAGACTCGGATGGAGACTGACGTTCTACAACTTGCATCTCTTCAATACCTTCTTCGATACTTGTATATGCCAAGTCAGGCTCGAGGCAAGACTGAGACTTTCTTGGTGGTGGAGCGTAAGATTCGACATACTCACGACGTTCCTCCAATTGACGACATAACCTCTTCAATTCTACATAAGAATCTATACTGACCAGAGCCAATTGGGTCTGGAAGAAGGGGAGAATATTTCTCAGAACTGTTCTAATTTGCTGTCGTTCAGTTGGCGGTGATCGTAAACGATTAAATAATGATCTTATTGTAGCCAAATAAATGCCGATAGGTTCGTCCTTACCCTGAGTACGTTTTCGAATTTCTTCCAAGAGCTTCTCATCGTAGTTGAATGGTTCGAACTCGGCTCTCAAGTTCTCAACAAAAGAATTCCAGTCCACGATTGAGTCCTTGATAGCTCTAAACCAAATCAGTGCCTTGCCATCCAACAAATCCACTGTCGATTTCAAAACTTCGGGTTTTGTCACCCCTCTTGCCTCACATAACTCTTCAACTCGCTGCAAGAAAGCATGGACAGACATTCCCTGTTTTTCGCCTGAAAAACGTAAACCCCATTTGTATATTGGAATTGCTTTCACTTGTCCAGAAGTTGTTTCCACAGCACGTGTCACTCGTACACGTGGAGTCGAAGTTGGCAAATTCTGCTCATCAACTTTCTCGGAACAAGTATCATCTTTCTCCGAACTAGTATCATCTTCCTCAGTTCCAGAGCTCTCCTTGAGTGGTTTCTTTGGTAAACCTGATGCAACATTTGCCTTTTCCTCCAGACAACCTAGCAAATTAAGGACTTTTGCAAAAATTTCTCCTTTATACGCCTCTTCTTCAGCTGATGTTGTAGGTAGATGCTCTAATCTGATCAATGCGTATCTCAAACGTGTATCATTCACCACATAGCGATTACTCCCTAGTGTCAAGGACTGCAAATCAGCAATACTCTCCTCTACCTTCGCGATGACTTCGTTAATTGCCATTTTATCCTCCGCAAAAGTGAATGGATACTTAGGATAAGATATTGACGATCCTTCCTTTTCGAGCCTCATCGCTCTAGATAAACTCTTCCTCATATTGCCAACGTTTCCAACTGGCAAACCTCTTATAGTCAACAAATATGTTAACTGCAATTGATTTAATCTGTTAATAACTATTTTTCCCGACATCTTGAAAACCAAATTTCTTCAAAACCAATAAAAACAATATTTTCAAGCAATTAATCAGGCTTAACACAAAATGGCCCCACGTTGGGCGCCAAAATTTATAGCGCTCAGAAACCAAGTTCAAGTTTTATCGTTAATGAAACAAAAAAAATTACCGCAATCAAACCAAAACAAGTTGAAAACGCTAGGAACACCTCGGTTTGCTGACAGTGGAGATGGGGTGAGTTCAGTTTGATTGAATAGGGCGCCAACGTATTTATTTTCCTAGCGATCCAACAATATTGACAAAAAAAAAGAGAAAAAAAAGAAAATTAGCAAGTTGAAAAAAAAATTACTAATTCACTCGAATTATAAATTAATTGAATGATCTGTCTCAGTCAAATACGTAAACTCCGAAACAGAGAAAACAAAATGAAAATAATGATTGGAAAAAAAAAGGTAAGTAACTCAATACCCAAAGAAATGCGTCACTGTAAAAAAAAAAAAAAAAATATCAACAATATCAAAGAAATGTTCCGATGTAAAATTCTATTATCAATTTCCTACAATTCTATTCTGATTGATAATGAACCTTAATTGACAAGTATTTTACCCCCTATGCTTGATCAAGCGTAGTTTTCACAAAATCGCACTAATTATATGGTACACACTATATATTTAATAAATTTAATTCAAGTACTAGAATTTTACTAGTACACACTATATATTTAATAAATTTAATTTAAGTACTAGAATTCCACTTCATTTATAGAATTATCGTTTATGGATGAAAAATAATATATTTTAGGATCTGTTTCAAAATCTGTAAATATGTATTATAAATTTATCTGAAATTTCACTTGTAATGTGCAATGATATTTTCATGAAATAAAAATATACAATCTGAGGTATTGAGTTTTGAAATTTTCTCTATGGGACAGTTTATGAACGGAATGATAACAATATCTGATGTTTTCTGAATGAATGTGAGAACAAGTCCTTTAACTTTCCACTTCAAAAGGTATAATTGACCAAAACAATACGTATTCCCCTTTCTTGCAAATGGCTTCCTGTGACGTCAACATCAAAAGAAATTCTTTCTACATACCAGACGTCCTGTATATTCGACGAAATTACCAATTCGAGAATCCCAACCAATTCACAATGTTGAAAATCCTTCCAAGATACTTTTCCTTTCTTCAGATGGGGAAATAGGTACGAGAATTTTGTTTATGAAGTTCGTTTCAGAATCGAACGAGCCAGAATCCGTAGAAATGTGTTCAGTCCGAAACAGGAATAAAAGGAATACTCATGAAATAAAAGGCCCTAAAATACAAATTGAAAACAAAACTATTAGGGTCTAGTTTCAAGTGGAAGAAAAATCAAACTCACTCAAGTTGTTGGGTGGCCTTTCAAAGTGAATGCTCTTCGTAGCCGAAGTACGTTTTTAATCCCCAAAAAGGGTAATATTGCTATTCCAACAATCAAATCAGCAATAGTTGAATTATAGACGGTTATCTTTATCCCAAAATTTGGATTTTCACAAGAAACAGCAAATAACCTCTATATACGCACAAGCTATTCAGAGTTTCAAAATCGAATTGAAAAATGCCAAGAGTGAACATTCGGGAATAATCTTCAACATATGGTACCTTTACGATAAGGAATGAAATGCGGAAAATCAAAACACGATATTTAGGCAACACATTAAACACAATTAGACAATTTGATGTTGCAGATACTCTGGGGCAATTTTCACACGTTACAACCTCTCTCACTTTTGAAGCTGTAAGATTTTTACATTTGACATGAAACAATTACACCATTACTAAAAATTGAACGATACCCGTTTCAACAACGACTCATTGAAATTGACGCAATTCGCTGCTAAAAATAAAAAAATAATTTTTTTAGTCGCAGTTCGCAAAAATAAAGCACTTTTGGGTTGTCGTGAAAAATTGTCAAATAACTTGTTACTTCTTTCAGTTGTTATGAGAAACCATCACTTAATTTCTGCAAAAACCTAAATCCTGTTTGATAAGTAACGTCCTATTATTTACATAATACTAACAATCTACATAGAGCACCAAAGGTAATGTCTGGAGAAATTGTTTTATATAATTAAAAAAACTCGAGTGATGGTTTCATATAACAACTGTCAACAAAGTTATTTGATAATTCTGATATTTCAAATGGAATGGTTATGAAAATACATTGTGGTATCAAAATGATAAATGATTTACGTAGTAGGCTGGAGCCAGAATTGCCAAATAACTTTGCTGACAGTTGTTATGTGAAACCATCACTTGAGTTTTTTAAATTAAGTAGAACAATTTGTAGAGATATTGCCGCTATGTAGAGTGATTATGTAATTAATAGGATGTTATTTATTAAACAGGATTTAGGTTCTCACAAAAATTAATTGATGGTTTCACATAACAACTGAACGAAGTAACAAGTTATTTAACAATTTTGACACCAACCTACAACTTAAACAAAAAATAAACAGAAGTTCAAATTTGCGTAACTAGACTCGATTTTTTTGTAGAGTGTGATACATTGTTGAATTGGTAATTTTTTTTTTTTACAACTTCATAAAGAAAACCAATATGGCATTCATAAGAAAAAAAAATTGACTATCGCGTCTCTGAAACAATGGAAAACAGAAGAAATCTGACAAAAGCCATTAGAATCTCTATATTGGATAATGGCTACAAACCGAATTTTGTGAAGTTATCTCCAGAAACAAATGAGTTATACAGTAAAAAAAAAATCGATTTTTAGTTTTTTCGAGATATCTCAAGAACCATTGGAGATATTCTGGATCTGTTAACAACAACACACTCATCCCTAAATAACGCAACTATTTGTAATTTAAGCCTACCTATTTCTAACGGTTTTCGTTACCCCCTGTAGTGCCACTCTAAATAGTTCACATCCTCTATATAATATAATTAAATGAAACAAAAAATGTCTGATACACATATAATCAGTATTTAATGGATTCAGTTCACACGTGATGGAAATTCGTATTGATATAAACACGTTTTTAATTTCCACAGATTTTTAATGAATTAAACCATTATTGAACAAGTGTAATACATTTCGATGTGACCTATTCTTGATGAAGCCGAAACCATTGTTGAATTAATCAAAAATCTGTGGAAAATGAAAAAGTGTTTATATTTATTCGTATCAAATATGTATATAATGAAATTGAGAACATTTATTGTTATTGTTATTTATTATAATACTGAATACATTTATTTTTTCCTCATACTTTTTGAATGTTTTGACATCCGAAGGTTCAAATCACTCTGCTACATTTTAATATACATTTTCAGTGTTGGGATATTTTGCAACACGAAATGAAATAAAGGAACACGTGCTAGCAACAATTTAGCGTTTGATGTAGGTATGTCAATGTACTTGTACGTATACTTGAATGTATACAGTTCTGAAAGTTAAGTCGCATTAGATTTGCAAGAGTATCGATTAGTATTTTAATCGTCCATTCACTGAATGAACGCCTGGGATATGGATATCCCCTAATCGAATAAATTCAGTCTCATTATTGCATTGAAGGCAAGAGAGAACAGGTAAAACGCATCGAATGAGCGAAACCATAAAACATTGCCACCTGGCTGTATAAACACATCCTTATTCGGACATGCTAGTTGTCACTCCTGTATATAATAGCATTAATAGCTGATATAATAGCGTATTCTCGTACGAACTATAATGTTCCAGATATTATAGTCTATAATGGGATTATCTTGTACGGCGACTTTTATTTGTTGGTGCTGTAAACTGTGTTCGGCATTTCAATCTTGCAGTGGAAAATATCTGATGATTCCCACCATAAACTCTTACGAATGGAGAAACGGAGTACATGTTCCTATAAATTCTTTACTTACAACAATAAACTACGTTTTCATGTTTCATACCAGTTTGATATACGACTTTTCTTGAATTCTGACGTTATGGATAAACTTATTGAACATTTCGTTTGATATTATGTCGTTTTGGGTTATCAAATTTTTTCTTTATGTGTACAACTTCAGTTATTTCATAACATCTACAAAATTGAAAGAAGAAATTGTATGTGGCATACTGGACTTAATCGACTGTATCTCTCGATTAAGAGGGATTACCACCACGTGGTTTTTAGTATCAGTCAAACTTTGGTTCCCATTCATTTCCCCTCTGGCGTTCCTTCGATGATCAGAAATTGAAACATTATACTGGCATTTTTTTACGTAAAATCCAGTGACTTGCTTGTATTTTCGAAAGGGTTTTCGATTACGAAGCTATGACCCAAAGTTATGTTTTTTTCAAATGGGAACACTAGATTTATGTGACATTTTTTGAAAGCTTAATTTTTCCTGATTTCAAAAATATATAACATCGTATGATTCGTGTCAATATAAAAATCTTAACATTTACAAATCATGTAAACGATGAACAAACTTTTGAAACGAATTTAAAAGATGAATATGCGGAATCTCTACAAACATCTTAATCGATTTGAGACAATGAGTATGCAGAATCTCTACATTTGCATAATCTGAATCTCTTGATGGTGAACATCATCTAAATCTATAAAACATGTGTATAGTAGAATATCTCATTTCTCTAAACATCAACAGTCAATAACCGTTAAGAATCAAAGTTGTATAATCTCTACATATACAAATATCTGAATCTCTTGATGGTGAACATCATCTAGATCTATAACAAATGTGTATAGTAAAATATCTATCTCATTTCTCTAAGCATCAACGGTCAATAACCGTTAAGAATCAAAGTTGATTCCTTCTCTAAGAGATAGGTAAACACATTATTTTCAAATACAGTATATACTGTATAACAGGAATTCTCTATTTCAGCAATGAATCAGAAATAAATCATTTCCATTCATTGAACTAAATGAAATATCTCTAGCCTCGTAATTTGGTTGAAATTCAACTCACCTCAAATGATATTTTTCTCGTTGTATACAAAACAAATTTTCAGAATAAGTGTTTACCTCGTTGCGCAGTTAAGCGTGCACTGGAGCCTATAACCTGTTGGATTTATAGGTTTAGCAGAGGATTCACTAGCAGAGGATTCACAGTTAATGTTTTGATAGTTTAATATAGTCTCAAGAATGTCTCTCTCCGAGCAAGCTCGATGTGGAATAGGCTCATCTCTTAGGTTAGACCTCTGTCATTCGCTCTAGAACATTGAAGGTCTATTCTTGTTCTTTCTCTCGATAGCCTCGTCACTCCCTTAACGCTCGCAGCGCCGCAGTGACGATATGAAGTAATACTACAAGTAGGTAGGATGTAATGTTGGTTGTCTCTCTCGTAATTTGTTCGGATGAAGTAATATTCTAACACTATATATGTTTCACCAAAAAAAAATCAAAATTTAAATAACTCCTTCTGTATGTTGCAATTTCTTTGTCAGTTGCTATATATAAGGAGCAGCCAGTTCGATAACAGATCCAAAATAATACGGTGAACATTTTGACGTCAACAAGTAAGTTGTCATCTAACACTGAACATCACTTCCGTTCACGTCATATTGTGCATTACTGTTCATATCGCCTCATAATGGCACAAAATTATTTTAATCGCATCTACCAAGCCATTGGAATCACGTGTTGGTTGTTATTTTGGAAGTAGAGAACGCTGTCGCGACAAGATGCTTATCTAAAATGCATTACTGCTCCTTTGCATAGTTCTCCCGAGCGTCAGGAGAGCCTGCACATCTGAAATGCCACTTAAATACTTACCATCGTCGTCAGGTTCGCTGTTACAGCCCCCTAGAGGGTTCATCGTTGTCCCGTTTATGATTCGGTATCTCGCGAGTCTAGATATCAAGTTCACACATCTTCTCCCCGCATGATGTGGGAAGGAACGAGATCGTCTTGTCGAAAACTGCAATCTTCTCAACACGTCACAATCGAGCGATGTTGTGAATGAACCTCAGGTTCAGATTTAAGGGGCGGATCTGCTCATTTCTGATTGCGTTATGTTTTTTTGAGGGGAAGCAGATTTTGCCGAATATAGAAATGGTGTTGACGAGAATAAGAAAAAAGTGTACAGATTACTGTCTTCTTGGTAGTGTAACACCTTAAAGTATGTATTCCACCACTCAATTCAATTTTGTCAGATTTTAAAGGGATTATTCGGTTGATCTCGATTGAGCAACTAGATTCTTATTTTCAATTTATTGGGACACGAAATCATGGTGTGAAACGTGTAATAATTTTGGATAATGGTAATAATCGAAATTGATTCCTCGCATAACGCTTGGTGAACCATAACTTCAATGGTAATAATATTGACGTGGATATGAGTCTGGCTTAGGGATTCACAGCTTGGCTTGATTTACAAACTACTTGGCTTGAGCTTGACTTGATTTCAAGTCAAGCTCAAGTCAAGTAGTAGTTTTTCAATCTCAAGTCAAGTATTCATTTATCACTACTTGAATGATATCAAGCTACTTGATTTTTAGCTGTTTCATTGTGTATTTTCATATCAATAAAAAAAAGATGAAATGAGGAGGAACCTTCTAAAATACACTTTTATTTATTGAACTCATTGTATAAAAGAACCGAAACTATCAACGTTTTTGAAATAGAAACATACATTAAATCACTATAAATCATAACAAAATGAGTAATGAAAAATAAAGTTTCTTAATATTGATAAAACTCCAGGCTTTGTTTGATTTTATACTTTTCCATCCAGGATTTAAGACATATGAGGCATCTTATAGATTTGACGCCTAACTTATTGCGGGTTTTTGTAACTGTAATAGCGGCTCTAGAAAATTGTCTTTCAACAGGAACTGAAGATGTTGGCGTTGATAAAAAATCCTTGGCCACTTTGGCCAAGTTTGGAAAGATATTTCTGAAACTACCAAAATCTACCAATAAATTTCATAGAAATGTGAGAAAACTACTAATAAAGTCACACTGGCGAATGCTTCAGTCTCTCGGCGTTCGAGGAATCCCCTTATTTCGTCTAAGCGCCCACGAGATAGCAGAAATATATGCCGTGCGATGCGTGCATAACAAGCTCAAGTAATATTAAGTTGCTTGATATCAAGTCAAGCAATAAATATCTAAAACCAAGTCAAGCTCAAGTATGTAATTCTTCACAAGCTTGATTTTCAAGTCAAGTAGTTGATTGAAATGTCAAGCTACTTGAATTGATGAATCCCTACTCTGATTCCATACCTTACAATTAAAACTTAAAAATTGTCAACTCCTTGAGTGATACAAGCACTTCAACGCTCCTCTAACCCCTCAATAACTTCTCTGGAGAAGGATT
Organism: Harmonia axyridis; assembly: GCF_914767665.1. Classification (NCBI taxonomy): domain Eukaryota; kingdom Metazoa; phylum Arthropoda; class Insecta; order Coleoptera; family Coccinellidae; genus Harmonia; species Harmonia axyridis. The sequence goes on from NC_059505.1 coordinate 10,827,718, forward strand.
CCTCTTTGCTTTCGAAACGTAGCAACTCTGCTTCAACTTTGGCAATCACTTCTTCATTAGGGCCAAATATATTTCACTAGAGCACCTTTTAACAGTTGTTGTCGTTAGAGCACAGTCTGAATAACACTTAGCTAGCCATTGCTTTGTTTTCACAATATTTTTTCCGCTCAAATAACAACGTTTCAAACAAAACAAAACAAATGTTTTCAAACAAAACTATTTTTCAAACAAAAATCAATGTGGCGTCATTAAGCCTTCAATATTTCGATTCAGGCTGGCCAATCACTTCACTAGACCAAATTGCTCACCATACAGTGACTTTTGTGGTTGTAATGATATCTCAGCAGATACATGAGGATTTTCACTGCCCCATATGCGAATTGTTTATATAGCCAATGAGTGAAAGTGTGCTTCATCGCTGAAGAAAATTCATTCAAGCATATAATCGGCATATGTTCTAGTCATTCCATGATCAGCTGGCTTTAATTCTTGTGTCAACTGAACCTTATAAAAATGGAGATGCTAATCCAGATGCAAAATACGCCATAACGTTTTTAAGAGAGGCCCAAATTTTCTGCTCGCCGAAGAATGGGATAATTTTCGTTCTTCTCCAACATTTTCGTTCGATCGTACATTTCGATGATGTAGGGGCCTTAAGATATCAGTAGCAGATTCAGTCTCTTCGAATTTTTTCACTGTCTTACTAATTGTACACTCAGATTAACGATTATGTCGACCATAATCTGCACAAAACATACTTACTAAAGAATAATTATTTTGCTAGTAAGTTTTCAAAATTTTGACACGTCCAGCAGGTGATAAACGATCCATATTATTGAATGGCTAACCTTCAGTGTAACATATGAACCTTCGGATGATCTTTCTGTTTGACATATGTCATTGAAAATAGGCTCTAAATCCGGACCAAGACATGGATAACCCAGTAAATATTCGGTTAGACATGTTGATATCGACAATCAACTTTTTGAACGACGAAGATTGTGTTGCTTTGTGATTAAATTACAATGAAACCATCTAATAGGAGAGTATTCAGCTCACATAAATAAACAGAAACTCGAATAATTATCATAATTTCCCCAGTTCTATTTGATGTGGAAAGTCATTTCTTAAAATTTTGAAAAGTAAAAGACGCAAAACTGATCCCTGACGAATACCAATATCAATTAATATCGATCAAAGCTGAGACGAAATGGTGTTGATTATCAGTGACTGAGGTCAACTGATCCAAAATAATAGATAGCATTTTTCCCGACGAAAATTCCTTCTGTTAATGAAATCAACAAATTTTATATATGTGTTTGTTGAAATTATTCATTATTATAATTAATCATCATTTTTCGATTTCAAAACACATTTAGAACTTTATACAATCAACGAGTTAATCGTTCGATCAAAGTTTTGCGGAACCTGCAGCACTAAAGCTCTCTGTTTCACATTTGCCTAAGCTACTTCAGAAGGAATTGAATAGGTCTCTCCAATAGCATCTCAATTCTTGACCGCTACTTCACCCTCAGAATTAGGATCTGCTGTTTTGCTAATCGAGTTGTTCACTACAAAAAAGGCTCTCACCCTCTCAAGGAGGAATTTAGATGACGTAACTCGCCAAAGTTCCACGCCTTGTACTGAGTGTGTTCGATGGTTCAGTTCCTTCAATGAAATTAATGGTCTTCGAAGTAAACGCGTAAACTTGTTGGTGAAGTTCAAAGATCCATTAAATAATTTATGATGATGATAATTAGTAATCGATCCCTTTCTGCTTCCGGATGTTGTGTTTGTTCATTTTCGTAATTTCGGGAATGTTAGTGAGTGGGTATTAAGATATCAGTGTCAACAGCATTTACACGTTATTAGCAGAAAGCAAGTCATGATTGGAAGGGTATCGCTTTAATGATTGCACATTGAGAGGTATAAAAACTGGAAGAGCATGGTGTAGAATTCGTTTAGAATAATAATGCTGTCGGTATAGTTATTTATAATACAAGTGCAGAAGGCATTGATATTCTTCCACGAGTTCAAAATTCAAAAAACGAGCCACGAAGTGGCGAGTTTTTGAATGAACGAGTGGTAGAATGGGACTTCTGTACGAGTATTATACATTATTTTCTCTAATTCATTGCATTTCCGTTGAAATTAATGAAATATTTCCATAAATATATTTTAGTGATTTTTGCATTGAAAAATGTTGGTTGGCAGAACTGATTTCTTTAAGGCAAATTGATGAATTGACAGATAAAGCCGTGGCGGAAAGTTCGGAGTACCAACATTGAATAATAAAATATAACCATGAAAACTGTGCGTTTCTGATATATTCTCGCACGATTTTGTTCGACAAGATGTGGAAGAATTAGAGAAAATATTTTTCTCTAATTCTGTGGTTATTCCCTTCATTCTTCCACATCTTGTCGAACAAAATCGTGCGAGAATATATCAGAAACGCACAGTTTTCATGGTTATATTTTATTATTTTATGTTGGTACTCCGAACTTTCCGCCACGGCTTTATCTGTCAATTCATCAATTTGCCTTAAAGAAATCAGTTCTGCCAACTAACATTTTTCAATGCAAAAATCACTAAAATATATTTATGGAAATATTTCATTAATTTCAATGAAAATGCAATGAATTAGAGAAAATAATGTATAATACTCGTACAGAAGGCTCATTCTACCACTCGTTCATTCCAAAACTCGCCACTTCGTAGCTTGTTTTTGAATTTTGAACTCGTGGAAGAATATCAATGCCTTCTGCACTTGTATTATAAATAACTATACCGAAACAATGAATTTTGAAGTAGGGAGATACACAGTCATATAATTTTACAGTGTGTTCCTAATTCGGAGGAACTAAGGAAAATGAGAGATTCTTCGGATAATTTTGAGTAAAAAAGTCCTGTAAACATGGACCGCAAACGTTTTGTTTTCGAGATACATGGTGTTTCTTGTAGGTCTACTTTTTTGTGATTATTCTACCAAATTATCGAATCTTCATTAATCTTCGCTACAGAATAGGGGAATAAGTATCGAAACTTATAATTGAGTTATTCATCACAGGTTATCAACTGGATCTTTATAATAATTTGGATTTCCTGAGGATTATCAGTAAATTGTTTGAATTTTTTATAACTTTTCAATTTTATTCTATTGTTAAAATCCACTTATGAGACTTGATAAAATAAAGTTAATTTGTGATTTTATGGAATATTATTGAAGAAAACGCAGATGCATTTAAATTAAGTACTTGTAATGCAATGCATTATTGCACATACTCAAACTTTCCGCTTATTAGGCTAATTGAAAAGTCCCTGGTCTGATGCACAGATAGCGATGCTAGTAGTATAGTAGTCCATATGATTTTTAGTTCAAACCTTCAAACGATACGTGTCAAAATTTGAAAGCAGTCCGACCATTAGTTCGTGAAATATTGCGTGGTGAGTGTAGCTACTTTTGTTATTTGAGAAATGATGGAAATATATTGCATTTTGAAGGAAAAAAATACATTTGCAGCAAAATCTTGGCCTGATGAAGATTTGATGAAGTTGTAAGATCGCTATAATCGCTGTCTCGCTCTCGAAGGCAACTGTGTTGAATAATAAATTCGAATTTTGCCAAAGAAATGTGTTTTACTATGGTAGACCGGAGACTTTTCAATTGTCCTGTTAGTTCCTGAAATGTGAATATTGCTCACTTTTTACTTATTGATTTAACTCATTTCAATGATCAATGATAATATAATATAATTTTAATAATTTGTTTTTATTTTTTCAGGTAAGTGTCCACAATCTAGTGTTCCATCAATTTTCCTTGATTGGTATGTATACATATATGTTTGATGACTATCGACTATTTTGTTTCCTCAATAAACATCTAATGAAAAAAGAATGGCAGGCATCATTTGAGCTATTTAATTATTATACCTGTCTCGGTTTTTTGGATGTGTGCTATGTTATTTTTCTTTGATAAGTGCATTTATACTTTGTTGTACTTTGAACATAAGCATTACCAAAATGAGACGTCTTGAAATTTATTTGAAATGAAGTTGTCAAACTCAATCGTGTCGTCATAGTGATTGATAATTGCTATGAATGCATTTAATTATCAGTGAGTGTTATGTTGACATGATTGGGTGAGATTGTTTTATATGACAAAATTTGATTGGTTGTCAGATCTGTCCAAAAATTTTTTTGTTAGGCACCCAAGAGGAGAATTCCTACTGATTCACTAGATTTACTGTTGTGCATGATATCTAATTGATCTTTATGAAAGGTTAGCATACATTGATTGAACTATTCCCATTTTTCATATCCGTTTTTTAAACCTTCTTTACCGATATGCTTTGATATTGATTATTCCTTCATAAGTTGTTTCTACTAAATTTCGTGGTTGAATATTCCAACATAGAATTCATTCGAATTTTGTGATTGTTTTTGTTTAGACGACCTGCGTTATCTTCTCCGATAAGTCCATTCCCTTTTTTTTCTTCGGCTATTATATCTAATAGCTCGTTATCTACGGATAACGTGCTATACGTTTCTATTAATATTAATGGAAGTGAAATGATGCAATTTTTTGAGGGATCTCCTGGGACGTGTTTCAACCCAGAATCACTGTTAAACAGTTATTCCTCGATGCAATACGTGTTTGAATATGACGTTTGGGTATAACTTGTGAATATTGCGTGTTCGAGGTAGAAGCTGCTACACAACTGTAGCGCCATTGGAAACCACAATGCTCCAGGCAGAGGCTAACACACCATTAACGAAAATGAAATGATTGGATTATTTTAGCTTCCATTAGAACCGTCGATGAAATGCCCTTCTAACGCTTAATGATGTGCGCCTTATGTTATTGCACTGAAATTCTCTAATACTCTCTGCTGTTATTCAGATCGTACTGCAAAATATAATGGACCTAGGTTGTGTATGGAATGAAAACGCGATTATCAATCGAATAATCTGAATAATAATTTCAACACAACAGTCTGGCTATCAAGTTTCCAATTAATAACAAAATGGATATAAGAATGGAGGCATAGGACTAACATAATAACATTATCAGCATCCAACAAATTGATGAATAGTTTTTTCAATACCAGAAAAAAAAGCAAATCCTGAATTATTTGGTTGACGAGCGAATAATATTTAACCCAGCTGTGACCATCCCCACTTCGCCATTGAAAGAGAACACTCGTTTATTCGATATCGTATCAGATGTTTGGATTGTTGAACTGCTCCACTGAACATGATTATTCTCTGGAATTACTTCGAATATTCTATATTTCCGGATGTATTTATCATATCTGAATATGTTATAGGTGCACGATGAGAAGATTTATTTTTGTTTTGTGTTTTTTGTGATAAATGGTGTATCGTTGGAAGAATAATGGAAGAATATTTATATTGATATTGAATAGAACATAATACGATTGTTTACTTACTCTAACTAATTTAAAATAATGGGAAGGAGAAAATATAGCATCTTCATTTATTAATCTCGTTATGCAGCGGAAATTTCAAATGCAAAGTGGGCGAAAAGGGAATATTATCCCCGGTTTCGAAATGCAACTAAAATGGATTCTGAGGTTATGAAATATTTCCTTATTCAGCATGCATAACAAAGATACCTATTCGCGATTCAAAGTGTTCCTCTTACGTGCCAGAAGGTAGGGAGAGGTTGTAGTGGAGTGGCCCTCATTAAGTTGGAGGAGAACGGGTGAATAATGCATCAGAAGTCATTATATCATCAAACATTCCATCGTGATGCTCGAGATCTCTCGCATAAAAGGGATTTTACGACGCGTCCCGAGCTGTCGGCTGTAAAAATTTAGAAGTTGAAACAATACTGCGAAGCTATCATCGCCAGTTACATCGTAACTACAAAGTGTCGGTGGGCGGTGTGTTTAGAATTTGGTATTGGCTGAGATCGAAATCGGATAGGACAATCTGTTTCGGATCTTGTTGTTTGTTTTAATCGTTTTCAGAATGCAACAGGATGAAGAGATATATCAATCTTTGGTTTCACGGCATGTCAGTCATGTCACTTTGGAGGTTAGGTTAGGTTCGACATTACTTTTCTATCAAATAGCAAAAGAAGGAAGAGATATCTCAGAGTAATAAACATAGCTAGAGGGAGTATATGTCATTTTCAGTGAGCAAATTTTGTCCCCAACATGAACTATCAAATTTGACATGAAGCACGCGGAAATGAAAACATATCAGTGATACGATATTTCACGCAATTCGCGAGTTTCTCCACAAAGAACGCACTTCTTTTTTCCATAGTGAATCAAGGTTTCATATCAACGCAAAATATATGGAAATGAATACCTAAATATATCAGAAATTCAAAAAACAAACTTCAAGCGCGCCAAACGAGGTGAAACAATCGATGACACTAGGAGAGCAAAAGTTGCCAAACCTTGGATTTCAGCAGGTAGATACAGAAAATAATAAATATTCTGCTCATTATAAATTCGACAATTAGGAAAAATATGGGATTCCAAACATTCAAATTTGCATATTTAATCGGAAATCACTCAAATAAATATATTTCATTATAATCCGACAACGTTATCTTACTATGTTGGGGACATGTAAAAATTGCGTATATTTCCTCTATTTATGTTTATTACTCTATGAGATATATCAATCTATGGTTTCATGGCATGTCACTTTGGATCATTTGGAGGTTTATTGAGTCATGATTATATTCTGAAGTTTCAACTTAAAATTTGTATTCAGAAGACTGAACTCAGTATATTCTTTGAAATAAAAGGACAACACTAAAAAGGAATCGACATTTTTTCACGAAACTTGGCAGAAATGTCCAATAAGGTAAAAGTAGTAATTGATCGAAATTTCAAAGGGATTAAATGGAATATGAAGATCTCTCTTGTCAATTATAGGTAACCCTCCCCCATGCCACCTTCTTGGTATGAATTTCACTAGATGATCGATTTACTGCTGAGGCATTGCATATCTACTGGAGAGCTTCTAGTGGCTATGAAGTATTGGAAAATTCCTTGAGTTTTCTACCCATCGTGTTCCACACATGTTCGATAGGTGAAAATTAAGAAGATCTGAAGGTGGCCACGCCAAGATATTGACGTTAGTCTCTTCGAAGTGCTTCATATAATGCCTTGTAATGTGGGGACTTGCATTTTCCTGTTGAAATATCGGGTCCTTTAGTTCCTGAATGAAAGAAGGGATATGGAGTTTCACCAGTTTATTAATATTTCAGCACAACCTAACCTAACCTAACCTAACCTAATCCATACACACATAGTGAACATGTCGCCTAATAGGTTAATGTCTGATCAACATGCTACTACAATCGTGCACTGCCAAACATAATCGGTATTCGCCACTGAAGATCACCATTTGCTATTCCACGTCTCAATCTAGTCACCAAGTAAACCACTCCCAATATTGCTGTTGATGACAAGCCTCAGCAGAAGCACAAGATATGTTCGATAGGACTGCAAGCCTAATTCGACGCTAAACTATACGAAGGGTCACAGGACGTCCTTCATTTAGAAACTATTGATTTTGTCCTCGAAAATCGGTTTCTTAATTGAAGATGGCGGTCCTGGATCTCATTTGCCTGTCTTAGCCACACATTTCCTCGTCTACGACGTTCTTGACCTTCTCTAGACAATGTTTGATAACACCGTACTACAGAGGATTTGTTACGTTTAAGACGATTAGCAATGAAAAAACACCTTAACGTAATCCAATAAAACGAACGACCTCTGTCGAATTTACTCAGTTGTCGGTGATTTTCAAGTTGTAACACTTGCAGCTTGATCGCAGCCTCAAAACGCAGAGAGAAATAAAAGAATTGCAACAAAAATAATGCCGAAATCGACTTACGAAGGGTTTCATCAATTTTGATTGATTGATCAACTCGTTGATTGTAGTTTGAAATCTATGGAAGCGTCAAAAATGAACTGAAATTGAATCCAGATATGATTTGATCGAGCAAATCACCACTATAAAAGTTTTATGAAATCCATCATTAATCTTTCAAGAAATTACTAGATGATTCAGATTGTAACAACAAAAGTAGAACCTGGGCTACTAGATTTTTTGAATTGTAATTAAATTAATTAGTAATTTCAACTGGTTGAACATTTCTGCCTAGTTTAGAGAAAAAATTCCAACGCTTCTTAGCTAGGATGAAGTTTTGTACAAAATTTCATGTTTATCACGTAACCAGGATCACAGAAAATCCAAGAAGAATTTCGAAAACAAATCGCCTAATATTTTCTTGAGATTTTGGGTGTTGATATAAAATAACAATTTCACGCTTCGTGCATAATTTTAAGCAGCCTCTCCATTAAAAAAAAAATCGGAAAAGAAATATATTATATTTATTTTTACATATATATATTTTTTATTTATATTTCCAGCCCTGTGGGAAATTTGGTGTTGAGAGCGTCATCAAAATCATAGAGAACCAACAAAATATCGGAAAAAACTAATATTTCTGTGAGAACAGATCCTACAAGTTGAGATTTTGTAAGGAAATATAAATAACAATAACAATTTCAAGCTTTATGCAAACTTTCTTGTTAATTTCGCATCAGCGGAATCATAAGAAAATCAAGTAGAATATCGAAAATTAAATGGTAAAAGCATTGACCTGCACCTAGACCTCCCAACTTCAAATAAGTGATTTTCTAATTTTTTTTTGTAATTTCAATTGAACTTATTGTGTTTGCATTCAATCATTATATTGAAAATTGAAACCCATACTTACCTACCGTAGAATTTCACGCTTAAAAACTTTTCAAACGAATTGTTTCGTTAGAAACAATGCAAACTTATGTTTGCTAGTTTATTTATTAAGTGCCGTCTCTACTAGTCAGTCAGAATACAAACTTGTTCCCGTAAGTTTATTAATTGTACTATTATTGATTTTATGAATAAACTTGTTAATTAAAAATCAAAAACTAATGAATTAATCGTGAACAAATTAGATTACATAATAATTGCTATAATTATCTACTTCGGAGTGTCCCTCCTTCGCTTGGGTATAATAGTTATCATTATTGACTCATGATGAAAGGTTTCCCAGTTAGAGGTTTAATTTCGAATAGTCCGTTACCTGGGCAGCTGTCACTTTTGAAGCTGTTATTTTTTGACATTTGACAAATAAAAACTGTGTATTTCCTAAACATGGGATAATACAAGCTTCAACAACGTATTGAAATTGTTGAAGAAGTATGGAGAAAATTTTGCAGCCGCAGTTCCCATACATGCCACACAAATAACGAAACAATCGCAATTTTTCAAGAAAAGTGTCTTGGCCGTGTTATTTCTCGAAGAGGTGATCACAATTGGCTACGGAAATCTTGTGATTTAACACCTTTAGACTTTTTCTTCGGACCACGTGGAGGATAAGATCTATGGCAATGCTTCACAATCGATTCAAGACCTCTAATATGGAATTCGTGAAGTTATCGAGGACATACAGCCGAGAATGTTTGGATTGGTCATGGAAAAAGGATATGGTGATGTAACCTCTGCCGTGGTGGCCATTCGACCATTTTCCAATTTTAATGGTATACTCTATTCTCAAAAATTAAATGAACATCCATTTATTTCTCTTGAAATATACTTGTTTTTTTTTTTAAATTGAGATGGAACCCTATATTGGAAAACCCTTTATAATGTTATATTGATTCATCAATGGTTATCCGACTTAACCCAGCTACAGAAATGGATTTTTCCAGAATATATACTGCTCTACAAATGTTAGAAAAGTTTGAATTTTTCGAACAACACACAAAGGTATATGATGATCTGAAATGTGTGTATGTGACTTAGTACATAAAAATACATAGTCAGTTTTTGTGATTTTTTCTTACCTAACTATGCTACTAAAACAATTATTTCAAAAGAGTAAATATATAAATTTTTTCCTCTAGTTTCCTAACTTTGAAGAGCAGTATATTTCTAGAATCATCCCAAATTATTCTTCAATAATAAACCGAATCAATCAACATATCGCCCAATATGAGAATATGCGAATCTCTCATATCAAGCCTTCTCGAAGAACCAACTCCTAGGACCGAACCTCAACCAAGGTGTCGCTCATCTTGACAAGCTCGTTCCTCAAGTGTCGAACATAAGTCTGATGGTTAGTATTGATTCATTCAAGAAATGCCGCTATGTTGAGTAGGTAAAGTCTCAGTTCTCGACATGTACCGATAATTCCGCCTCTTAGATCTATCGTACTTGCGTTCTGGCGTTTCCCCTTATGAGTGTACGATAACTAGTTTGTATTACTAGAGTTTCTGAACGTTTTCGTGCCACGAAGCCGCAGATAACACGTTACAAGTTCTGGCAGAAATGAATTTCCTGTTTAGTACCTGCCACAGGGAAATTTCGAAAAACTCTAGACTTGACAATTTGTGCGGTAAAACTTCCACATACTGTACATGGGGGAAAATGAAACGTTGAATAGAAGATCCTCGAAGAACATTTTGACAGACAGTGGAAAATTTTTTTCGATTATTTGGAAGATGTTCCACTAGGTAGTAGGTAGGTCTACAACGGAAAATGGGTTTGTATCGTTTGTGGAAGAGAAAGTGCTGTTTTCTTCGCATTCGTCTTCGAAATTTGTGAGTTAAATGTTGGCATTTCATATCAGATAAAGATTTATCTATACATCGTGTTTCCCATCCATCGTACTAAACATTATGGGAGTATTCGTTTTGAAGAAGAAGTTCCTTTGAACATATGTCCGGATTTGCTTCGTTTTTGAGATTCAGCGCGCTGAATTTTGAAAAAAAATACTGTATATGCAAAGTATCATAAACATTCTTAAACCGATTCGATTGCGATTTCATGTAGTTATTTGAAGTATTAAGACGCTTTTTAGTCCTACCTAGATTAAAATTATTAAGTCCTGTGACCTCTTTGTGGGGACCACACAACCACAGCCAATAATATTGAGCTGTCATTGACTTTTTTTAAGATTAGGTAACTAAAGATTCAAGCTTATGGTCATGGTTTGTGTTTTCTTCATATCAAGTTTCGTTTTCGTGAATATAAATAAAATTCACTTCATTCTAAAAAATATCCATTGATAACATGAAATAAAAACCAAAAGAAGTAACTACCTTTCTCACCATGTTCTTCAATGCCGATTAATTTTGTTTTTGCTTGATACGCTTCGTACGAAACTGCCGTACGACGACACTGACTTTTTTCACAAAAATTCAATCATTTTTGTTTTATATCACTTTGAATATTAATAGGTTTTTCAATGATATATCTTTTATTTCAATGAGGAATTTCGAAATTTTTGAAATTTTCACGTTATGATGAAAAAAGACATACAATTTACTTGAAGTTGAAAAAATTGAATGTTCTCGTGTCTTTCAATTTGAAAATAAGGATATCAATAAATGACAATTGGTTTAAAGAATTCAGACTACTTGGTAATTCCATGATAATGAAGAAATTTGAAAATTAATCATTGTAATAATTGTGATACGATTGAAAAATTTCTAAATTTCCGAAGTGATACGAAACGAAAACTATGCACCTCCAGACATATGTTCATAATAAGAACTTTTTTTCAACGACCAAATGAATCACCACCTGTAGTTTAGTACCGTAGTTAGGAAACATCCTGTATATGTCAGTAGTTTGTTTTCGATCAATTCTCTCAAAAATGCTACTAAATCCAATGATTTAGTGCAGTGCATCAATAGACGGATGCTACACAGATCCTCTCAATTGAATAAACCTTGTGCTCAAATAAAACCAAGGTCGCGAGGGTTCTGGTTTGTCAGAGTAGGATCGTACAAATATTCATTCTTAATTTTTAGGTCGAAGTATCCCCCTAAACCCTCCCTGGCTACGCCCGTGCCTTTTCAACTTCAAATTGAGACTTAACAAATTCAAATTGAGAATAATCAAAATAAAATTGGGACAAAACACGTTCAAATTAGGAATAAACACATTCAAATTGGCAGTAATCAAATTCAAATTGGGACACATTCATTTCTATGTGAATTCATTATTTAATTTTTTGTATCTGTAAAAAACATTCATTAATGTACCTTAGAAAATATTCTGGATCTTTCATTTTTATATAGAGCATTTTTTCGAATTAAATTTTGGCATATATTCGTTCGCTACTCCGTTTTAACACACAAAGATGTGTGAATTTCATAGAAAAAATCAAATGTAATTGCAATAAATATTGTCCCATTTTGAAATTGATTATTCCCAACTTGAACGTGTTTAGTCCCAAATTTTAATTCGATTAGTCCCATTTTAAATTTGTTAATTCCCAATTTGATTTTGTTATGTCTCAATTTGAAGTTGTAAAGGTATAGACAAAAGGTGCAGAGATTGTTGACGTTCTAATAATATGAAAAATGACGACATTGCTCGTGTTTGAATGACAATTTTCATTTTATTTTGCAGTGTAAAGTTTTATTCAATATTTCGAAGTAAAATCTATTTTTATCAATGGATATTTATTCTTTTACAAACTTTTCTAGATAATAGTTGGGAAAACAGAATAAATTCATATGAAAAATAGGCATAAGAAAGTCCGAAGCGTGGGATCAATAGTCATAAAGAATTCATGGTATTTCTTGTAGACAATATCCAGTAAAACGTTAGTTATTCTGTTTTTTCCTCAAATGGAAATTACACACTCAACTCTTCCTCCAACTACTTAATTTAGGAGGTATCGTGGGAAGATAGCATGACAATACATATTTTATTCGAGAAATACAATGGCTTCAACAGTTGCCTCAGGTCCAAAGTAGAATACTTGATAATTCTAGAATAGAGAATATGATGTATAATCAAAAACGAGGACGCTTCCCTATCGATTCAATTGGTTGAACTCTGCGGACAGAAGCTTTCAGGCTATTTTTTGACGGATATATATTTTTTTTGCGATCATGTATTTTCATTTATTATGAAAATTCAGTCAATAGATCCTCATAATGAGGCCTTTCAGAAAAACTGGAACGTCTAATCAATTATAAAAATTGTGAGAATTTTTCTTCGAGGGACTTCGGAATTTGAGATTACATTTTTACCAATAAATCTAAAGCTGCGTTTGCACTTGGTGTAATTATTTCACTCATCTGATTTGCTAAGTGTAAACGTGGTCTCCATAATCGCTAAGAAGAGTGCTTGCAGCTCATCGAGGTCAACAAAAACCGAGATTTCTTGTGGAAACCTGAAAAAACAAAAATTGTTTCAACCAAAAAGGAAAAAAAAAAGATACTTGAAAAGAAATCAGTTCTGAAATTAGCTTTCCTATCTGTACAGTAAAATGAAGCCGGCTCGCTTGAGGGCCTGCCATACTCACTCAATTTTTCGCGCTGAATTGCGCTCTGTGTCGGGTAGTGCGAAATTCCACTCAAAGCGAGTAAATTGCGCACAAGTGATTTTTGCGAGGGAGTTTCGCTATTATGAAGTTCGCTTAAGACAGAACGATAAAACTCAGTATCACCTTTTGTCTTCACTCATACCGGTAGACAGGGTGGACTAACTATGACACTATCTTATCGGTTGAGGTTTATACTTTCTTGTACTGGGTCTTTCACATCTGTAGATGCAAACAATTTCATCCTTTTTGTCTTTACATTCTTTCCATTTTTTCTTTTTCATTTACTTCACTTTACAACATTCCGTATTCACACATTTCTTCTATTGACTTAGTATTATGCAATTAAATATATATTTCCCCTGCGAATCTCTACAAAGCCGAGAACTTAGTAAATAGCGTGAATATATGCAGCCTCTTTTTCTATTGAGTATAGGCACGCCAGCAGTATCCTCGTACATCAGCCAGTCCACTGTTAAGGTTTGCATAGATAAGAATAAAGTAAACCTGCTGATTCGGATAATCGTTCCATGAAAAGCATCTAATTAGGCCGGGAATATACGAGTGTTTGAAAACCCATGTCAAAACCATAGCCGGCGCAATGCAGCTGAAAAGTTCATTATATTTATTTGCAATATGCGGAAAAAAGTTGTATATGCGTTGAAGATCCTTTGATGGAATATCAGAGAAAAGCTTCGCAGGAAGAATTTCAGATATGATGAATATAGAAAAAAACGAGCCAGCAGCTTTTGAGCGCTCGTCATGAATACGCCAATTGCATCCTTGAAGATCAAATAATTGTATATATGTATAGAGGGCGTTTGGTAATTTGACATGATCCTTTCAAGAGGTCATACTGTATATATGTATATAGGCAGTTTTGTAATTCGACGTGATCCTTTGGGGGGGTATTGAAAGGGAATGACCTCATGTCATTTGCAACAAATTAAGTTTGATCAACTAGGTGTCAAAAGTGGATGTTACTGAGCTATACGGGTATTTAAATTTTTCAGAAAATCTCTGAGTTATTTCGGAAAAGAATTGATTGTTTGATAGTCATTTACTACACAAGTGGGCTAAAGGTATTATTAGATATTATATGAGTGTGTAAGTTGTACTTATTTGCCTAGCATGAGTTATGTAAGCAAACTAATATATTAATGATAAGTAATCACACATGTCTAGCAATATAAATAATAATAAATATTCTCGTTTATATCAATTGCAAATATGTTTATTAATATGACAACTACTTGGCGTCTATTGAGTTGGTTTGTAAGCAATGCCTCTGAAGTGAAATAAATTATCTTCTGGTAATTGATTTACGAGTGATTCAAAAAGATTTCCATCCTATATAGAAGCAGTGTAGGTTATTTATCAAGTATAGGTTCCCTTAGTGTCTGAATTATTCTCCGAAAAATGCGTTACTTATTGGAATTTCAGTTGTTCAATGAGTTTCATTATGTAACGCGAATGGAGCCAATTTAGTGGTCAAATAATGTTAAAATGAAGCAGTCGTAGATAATAATAGTATAATATAATGGGATACAGACAATTTTGAGTCTATTTGTAAATAACAGCTATCAGATTGCGAAAATTCGATTTATGCTTTCTTGAAATCTTTTGGATGAGGGTTCACTTTAAGGAGAATAGTCGGTCAATATTAAAGTTTGAATCATATTTTCCTATTTTATATTATTTTTTGTATGATTTCGTGAAAAGTTTATTTTCACCTTTTTAGAAAGCTAATGGATCAAAGAATTGATGAACCTAATTTGTACGCCAATTTCAATGAAGTATTCTCGAGAATTCAATAATTGATTCAAAGAAAATTTCCAAAAAAATTGTGGTAATCTAACACCAATTATAACTAACATAAATTTTCTAAGTATATCAATTTCTATACAGGAAATGCGTTTCCGAAAAGAAAATGAGAGATTTTCTGAAAAATCGAAAAACCGCCATAGCTCAGTAACCATCTAAAGGGTGTTTTTTTTTAGAGCTATAGAACTTTAAATTGCAATAAAACAACGATGGATTAATCGATTGACATGTATTTTATTCATCCGCAAGATAATCTTGTGGCATTACATTTTAAATATGATTTCTGGCATATGACCGCCACGGCTGACTCGGATGTAGTCAATCTGGACGTCCAATTTTCGATGACTTTTTCCAACATTTGTGGCCGTATATCGGCAATAACACTGCGAATGTTGTCTTCAAAATGGTCAAGGGTTTGTGGCTTATCCGCATAGACCAATGACTTTACATAGCCCCACAGAAAGTAGTCTAGCAGTGTTAAATCACAAGATCTTGGAGGCCAATTCACAGGTCCAAAACGTGAAATTAGGTGGTCACCAAACGTGTCTTTCAATAAATCGATTGTGGTACGAGCTGTGTGACATGTTGCGCCGTCTTGTTGGAACCACAGCTTCTGGACATCATGGTTGTTCAATTCAGGAATGAAAAAGTTAGTAATCATGGCTCTATACCGATCACCATTGACTCTTACGTTCTGGCCATCATCGTTTTTGAAGAAGTACGGACCAATGATTCCACCAGCCCATAAAGCGCACCAAACAGTCAGTTTTTCTGGATGTAACGGTGTTTCGACATACACTTGAGTATTAACTTCACTCCAAATGCGGCAGTTTTGTTTGTTGATGTAGCCATTCAACCAAAAGTGCGCTTCATCGCTAAATAAGATAAACGTAGTGCGCGATACATATTTCGCACAGAACCATTATTTTCGAAATGAAATTGCACTATTTGCAGGAGTTGTTCAGGCATGAGTCTATTCATGATGAATTGCTAAACCAAACTGAGAATAAATCACTTGACAGCTGTTAAATCGGTCGCCATCTTGAACAGTAATGCCAACTTAAAGTTATATACCTCGAAAAAAAAACACCCGTTACTTTTGACCCCTAGTTGTCTGGACTTGATTTGGGCTCTAGAAAGACTCTTCAAAGGATCATGTCAAATTACCAAACAACCAGCGTATGAGATGTGATTAATATAATAAATCACATTAAAGACTTATTTATATTTAACTTATTGGGAGAACTTTTTATCTATATTATTTATGTAGGATAAAGAAAGAAAAAACACGAATAATTTCAGTGAAAACTAGAATTTTCTATGTTAATATCTATAAGTCTAATATTGGATAGATAGTATGGAACGATTCGATGACCGGAATACCCAAATAACATTTGAAAAAAATTTCGCACAACAAACGCGCAAAAATAAGCACGAGCCTCTGACTTATAGCTCTTGACAGGAAGTGCACATAATACAAATGGCCGAACTTCCTTCTACGCCGCACAATAAAAACAGGCTTGGCAAAGGAAACACAATGTAGACTCAACATCTGTTTCAGAAATGCATAACGTAGTAAATTAATTAAAAAGGAGCCTTGGATTTTATAAACAGTCACGCCCCCGCGTGACCTTGACTGCGTAACAGTTCATTCACTAGTATTATAATTTGATCCAGGTGGCGAGTCTTTTAGTATCGGCGCCGTTTTGGATTGTTCCCATCACTTCAAAAGAGATCGTTTTGTTATGCATTAATTAGGTGGCTAGTTATTGAATGTTGTAATACATACATATTTCTGATTCAGTCTATTATCTTTTGAACTGCGTGTAGTTATGATGTTATATTGCCGTATTATACAATTCATCACGATACCTATATCACAAAACTGACTGAGTTTCCGGTATTCTTTCAATGGCTGAGAATAGTGACAGAGGTATTTATGAACATCGAAAAGTCATATCCATAACTCCATCTGAAATCAAATTGATATTTCCAACGATCCAACACCTACTTCTTCCTCTTGTTATAAGCTTTCAACCTGTTTTTCCCAACCTAGTCGTTAAGTCGTTTAGCTAATAAAAATAATAAATATAAAATTCCACCAAATCTAAAAGATCCAAATGAAATATGTTCTTTTTTTCCAATGTAGGTAACGGTGGGAGAAATAACAACAAGATCATCAAGGCCTATAAAAATCGATTAAGAAACCCGAATCATGCCTTTAAGTTCACCATGATCGATTCAGTCAAACTATCTAAAATTATTCGGGAAAAAAAAAGCACGGTACGTGGTATTGATAATATATCAATTTCCATGTTGAAATTTTGTACACCAGTCATTGACAAATACCTCGTTCATGTAATCAATTCATGTATCGAAAAATCCAAATTTCCTAACGCCTGGAAAACTTCTCTAACTATCCCAGTTCCAAAAATTAGCAATCCGACGTCTCTCAATGATTTGAGACCAATAAGTTTACTATGTACATTATCAAAAATCTTCGAAAGAGTAATTTATCAACAACTTATTCGTTATATCAAAGATAATGACTTATTACCTGAAAAACAATCTGGTTTTAGAAGATCTCATAGTTCAGGTACAGCTTTGGCAGATGTAGTAGGGGATATAATATCTTTGAGGGACTTAGGGTTTTGCGGTGGCTCTTGTACTTCTAGACTTCAGCAAAGCTTTCGATACTATTGATCATCAGCTACTGTTAGCGAAACTAAAATATTATGTTCTAGAAGTGAGCGCGATTGAGGTGTTTCGTGATTACCTCATTGAGAGAAAACAGATAGTGAAGGTGGATGATAAGCTCTCTGACAGGTTTGATATAAGAGCTGGAGTTCCACAGGGCTCAATACTGGGACCTCTTTTATTTATATTGTATACAGCAAACATGTTCAATACTGTGGAGTACTCCCAATTACATTGCTTTGCCGACGATACTCAAATTTATTTAGCTTTCAAGCCAAATAACTACTTCAATGCAATGGCTAAGATGAACGCTGATTTACAGAAAGTCTTGAACTGGTCTAGGTAACATAATTTAGAACTTAATTCTTCTAAATGTAAATACATGATATTTGATCCATCAAATTCACTAAATCTGCTCAATAATTCCTTGAGAATTTGCGTGGGCGACGAAGAACTTGAAAGAGTTGATAATAGGAATTTGGGAGTGATAATAGATAATAAATTGAAATTCACTCTGCACGTCAATAAACTACTCCAACGATCATTTTTTGCACTAAAGCTTCTGTATGTCAATAGATAAGTTCTCGATGCGAATCTTCGCAAGCGCCTATGTGAGAGCCTGGGGCCGTATTCTCGACAAGTGATCTTTCAAAACGTATACGTTCTTTCAATGTTCCGAACACTGAACGTACGTATACGTTTTGAAAGATCACTTGTCGAGAATACGGTCCCTGGTGCTTTCTACTTTAATTATGGAATTTATGTATATGGGACTTGTCTTGATAGTTCTGATCGCTCTCGAGTCCAAAAGTTGCAGAATAGATGTTGTCGTTTTGTTCTCAATCTTCCCAAGTACTCGCGCGGTATTTCTGATGATATCTGTCGATTGGGTTGGCTCAACATAGGCAGTAGAATTAAAGCTTTCTCCAAAACTTTCTTCTTGAACACTTTCTCCAAAACGTGAATTTCAAATGCAGGAAGGAAATGTGAATTATCCTCATGTGATCTTAGCAAAGCTTTTGACAGTATGGATCACTCACTCCTGCTAAAGAAGTTGAGTTTCTATGGAATAAGGGGAGTTGCTATGAAGTTGATGACCAGCTACCTAGAAAAAAGGTACCAACAAGTACAAATAGGTGAAGAATACTCTAACTGGGAACTGGTTGAAAGTGGAGTTCCACAGGGATCAATCTTGGGACCAATTCTTTTTCTGGTATACGTTAATGATCTGCCCGCGAATATAGAACAGGTGGATGTGGTTATGTTTGTGGATGACACCAGCTTCCTTCATTCGGCCCTCAACCAACAGGAACTAGATGATAGCAAAAGAAAGACATTGGCGGATGCTCAACAATGGTTTAATGCTAATAGAATGAGGATGAACCCGGAAAAGACACAATCATTGTGCTTCACACCTAGAGACTCTGAGACAAACTACCTCAAATTCCTTGGAATTCAAATCCAGTCAGATCTAAAGTTCTCATACCATATAAATGAACTTGTTAAGAGTCTCTCTAGAGCAATCTTCGTCATAAGAAGAATGAAGCAGTTGGCCGGCCAACAGGCAGCGAAGGTGGCTTATTTTGGCTTTTTTCACTCGGCTATTTCGTACGGAGTACCTGCTTTGGGAAACATGCCAGGAAGGGAGCGCATATTCGTCAAGCAAAAAATGGCTTAACGAATAATATGCAATGCAGATAAAACATCGAGCTGTAGACATTTATTTAGGCAGGAAAACATCCTTACTTTGACATCCTTATTTATACTCGCCTGTGTCGCCTATATCCATGACCATAAACATAGTTTACAGCTCAATAACTTCAACCATGAGTACAACACCAGAAATGCAAGTAAGCTCATCATCACCCACCACAGACTGGCCATGACCCAACTAAGTATAAACCACCAAGCGGTAAAAATATATAACAGCCTGCCGGAAAGATATAAGGAACTGAGCAACAAAAAATTACGGAATGTACTCAAGACAGAACTGGTGCGGAAAGCCTACTACAGATTGGAAGAGTACTTCACAGATCCTATAAATTGAAAAAATGTATGTTACTCGTGTAAAAATGTCCATTGTTTTATATTACCTCTACAAGTAACGTTATCTGACTGCTTTGTATAATTTTAATAATATTTATGTATGTTCATATGCCTGTAATTTGTGTATATTCATATGCCTGTATATAACATTGTATTTATGACTCCCCATGTAATTTTGATGGGTTAAAATGGTAGGATCTTTGTAAATTTACATTGATTACTATACCAATAAACAAACATTTTTTTTCAGAATTCCTGTATCATATCTTGTACTATTTTTCAGTGCATGAATTGAAGCAATCATTCAACCATATTCGGGGAAAAAAACTGATTCGAAAAGTATTCAATTGCACCCATGTCACGAAAGAAAGTATTTAAAGTGAAAAAATTCAACATTTTCATAAAACATATCTAAAATATCTCGAAAACTGCAAGACTTTCATAAAAACGATTTTTCAAATCAGGTAGATCACATTCGGATCTACATTCTATTCTCATTAGATCTGGTCTTTTTGAATAATATAATTCTAATTCATTGACACTGCGTAGGACTAAAGAATGATTACCTATCACACTATAAGATTCAAAGGGTGGTAGGGCGTGAAAAGTTTCAGTATTGCTTCGAAAACTAATTGGAATTCCACATGTCTTCCGCTTGGCAACAGTATCTAGTTTCGAAGGCAAAATCCTAGGAATTTACCATATGTTGAATGTGTAAACATCGGCTTCCAAATAATTCTAAAGCAAAGGTAGTGTTGTTTTTCGTCTTTGTGAACTACAAAATGATTTTATCCCTCTTTCAATGAGAGTAATAGGGAATTCTGTTTGAATTGGTTGAGTTGCCATGTGTTGCTATACAGGCGGATTGAAGATTTTTATTGCAGGGAATGTTGACAAATGCAGCGGAGCGAAAAAACCTTATGTTGTTTTTAAGAATCAAAGATTATAATAAAAAAGACAGCCAGCAAACTGGGCCGAACTGCCGCCCCTCAAACAGAGGCGCCTGAACCGGTCACTTCACTGTTTCACCCCTAACGCCAACTGGAAAGTTGACATTTGTACCCAAATAGTCTATTTTCATCATTGATTCATATTTTTTTCGACAAACGGATTATTTCAATAGTTCTTCACATGTGAACATTATTTTTAGACACTTTGTACTTGCTTCAAGCTTCTTTGATGATTGGGTCCAATCACCGATGAAAAAATTCTTCGAAAAAATAAGATGAATAAAATGAAGTAGTGGAATTCTCAGAAAATGAATGCATTTTTTTTGTGAATAAGAAGAATGTGAATGTTTTTCTTTTTAAACATTTAGCATTAATTTAATACCACACAGTAGAGAAGTTGATATGCCTGGTTACAATAATAATAGAGTGAGATTACATAAACTAATAACGGTTGAAAAACTTCGGACAAATCGTAAAAAACGAAGCAACGTTCCAGACACAGATCGTCAAGCGTGGGTGGATAAACACAAATTTGTTTCCTGCCATTAACCGCATTGCACTTGACCTTCTCGACGATTTCCCGTCGCACGAATGATCCCATACTTACCGCAAAGTCTATACCATTGCCGGTGAAAGCTTTTTACTCTTCGGCGAATGTCCATCTCGTTTGATGTTTCCATGTACTCGGGATCTTTGGAAATCCATCGAAACTATCGTGATTCGAGACCATCGTTCTGTTCGTCACGGATCGTCGTGACGACTAGAAAAAGAGCTGTCAGCGGAGCAGCAACGGCTGCGGAGAAGATGTCGACGATAAAAAATGTTAAATGAAACACGGAGATCGACAGTGACGTTGAGGCCGACCGTTTGCATGTTGGTAATTGCGGCAGAATGCAGGAAGAAGACTTGAGCAGGGAAGTGAAAAGTTAAAAACGCATGGGCGATTACAAACAATGAATAAGAAGTGGATTGTTCGTGGAAATGGCTGTGTCCTACGTAGCCGCGCTGAAGGTTGCTGGTTTTTTCGACGAATACCTACAACGATGGGACTTTTTTTTTCAGAGATTTCGATCTTGAAAGCCTATTATGACTTTGTACCTTTAGTTAATGGGGAGTGACGCAAGAAGAATAATGAACTCTTTTCGTTTCGATCGTATCTAGGTGGTAATCATTACTGGAAAATATTTTCATGAAGCTTTGTTAATGCCAGGTCAGAGAATTTCCACCTGAAAGATTTGTTGAAATAATCGAGTTGAAATATAAGATTTATAGGAATACTTGAGGCTAAAGCACTAGGCCGGCAATAGTGAAACTGGAAGAATACATTGAGTTGTTGGAACAAGTTAATGCTGTGAAGAATCGAAACCATGTGCGTCCCTCAAGAATAACTGAGAATATCGTTGCTGTAGACCGTAGCGTTGATGAAAACCCAGGTTTGCCGATTCTTCGTCGATCTTGGGAATTAGGCTACGATGAATGATTTTTATGGCCGGAATTCGAAGATATTGATGTGGACCACTTTATTTTCGAACGAGACGGCGCTACGTGCTACACAAGTAACGAACAAATTGCAATTTTGCGAGAAACGTTTCCTGGACGAGTTATCTCTAGAAGAGGTTATCACAATTGTATTGTATAGACTTTTTTCTTTGGGGCTAAGTAGCCCTCATCTTTCAAGTGAAAGATGAGGTTTATGCTAATGCTCCTCGATCAAGTCAAGACCTCGAAGATGGAATTCGTGAAGTTATCGGGGAGATACAGTAGCAAATGTGCGAATTGGTCATGGAAAATTCATGAAAATGGTGCCGCAGACGTGGTCGTGGTGGCCATTTGGCCGATATTGTTTTCCATCGTTAATGGCATACCTTCTTCTTTACAATGCAATAAATATACATTGATTTCTCTTGAAATTCACTCTTTTTCAATGTCAAAATGAAATATCTTCTGGACCCTTTAAATCTGAATCCCTTCATAAATTCGAGAACCCAACTTGCATCATGAGCAGGGCTTCTATCCTGCTGAAACCAAATTTCTTCGTACAGTTTCGTACAGCTAGTATAATGACATAGCATCTAAAAATATTTCACCATATATACCTACGCCATAAATTACAACAGGTATTGCCATATTCTTCTACTTTTTCCATGATGTTGTTATCTATAATAATATTTTCCTGGCTGCAGCTCATTATTTCCGCTATTATTTCATTATTATTTTGGGCATATATTTAAAAACGAAAAGAAACACCAAACGTTAGAAATTAGGAGAAGAATACGGCTGATGTGGGCAGTATTCGGCAAGCTCAGTTTCATCTTTAAGGATAAAAATGTACCTGTACAGTTATAACGTAAAACTAACGTTGTATTTTACAAGTGACAACTTATGGTCTAGAGACTATAGCAGTGTAGACCAATATAAAGCTGTTATAATATAAAGTCCAGCTATGGGAGTTGAATAACAGGATAATCCACTGGACTTTGCTCAGGCAAAGAAATTCGTGACGATTTCACCTACCTACGCCAAGATGCTCTTGAAGCTGTCATGAGCCGAGCTTCGTGTGATGGTGGGACTGTTGATGGGGCTCTGTCGGTACAAACATCATTTGTACCGCATGGGAAAGTCAGCAGATGAGATCTGCGGGCTCTGTGGATCGGAAGCAGAAACAGCCGAACACATGGTATGCGAGTGTCCAGAGCTGGATGGCCTAAGAACCATTTATATGGGTAAGCCGGTCCTGGATACCAGAGAGGTAACGGCCAAGGCCCCTAAGGAGGTTGTCAGTTTTATTAACGTCGCCCGTTGACGACCTCCTTGGATTTCCACGAATGAGTAGGGTAGAGAACACTGGTTGAGTGAAGGATGAAGAAGAAGAATATTATCCCACATAACCAAATCCACATATTAGATTTTTTTGGATATTGCGTTCCTAATTATACAGTCAAATGTTAATTTTTTGAGACCAATATCTCACTACTGAAGGATTGTGTTGGTCATGGAGAGAAATTGTGGATTCATCAGCTTGATACATTTGTCTGGGATATGTCAGAATCAGATAATTGAAACACTACAGCAAAAAAACTTTGAGCCTCAATTTCTCTGTTCCAGTATTTCATAACAAAACTCTTTCATCTTCTTAGTCCTTCAATTCTTACACCACAAAAGGCTGTCACGAAAGACTAATTCGAAATTAAAGTATGATAACGATGCTGACAGAGAAGGATATTTGTAGAAGTAGTTAATGTACTCTCCTATTGTTCTCAATTGAACTTTTATTGTTTTCAATTGAACTTATACTGCTTGTGGAATAGAAGTAGTAGGGAATCACAGCTTCACTCGATATTCAAGCTACTTGACTTGAAATCATCTCAAGTTCAAGTCAAGAAGTAGTTTTTCAATGTTGAGACAAGTACTTGATAAATAAATACTTGACATTGAAAAAACTACTCCTTGAATTGAACTTGAGTCGATTTCGAGTCAAGCCGAAGTCAAGTAGCTTGAATATCAAGTCAAGCCGTGAATCCCTATGAAGTAGAGAAAATGTTATCGCAAATAGTTGTTGTCACGGCAATGTTGGTACTCTTTTTTCAATATCCTTCTTGAATTATTCAGGGTTTTAATGATGTCATCAGCTTGAAATTCTGTCTGATGCATGCCATGAAATTGTTACTTTATATCTACACCAAAAATCTTAACTCCATTGGGTTATCGGTCACGGAAATATTGAGTAATTTGTTTTTGTTATTCTTCTTAAATTTTTTTTTTGGTTCTGCTGATGATGCTAACATGATATTTATTATGATAATACTAGACCCCTTTCCAATACTAGTCTTCGGATACCAGCACATGGGACTAGTGTTTTGTTGAGATTCTCTCAGCTCTGGAATCGTATTCCTCCTTCTATCATTCAAGGTGTTACTTTTTCATCATTTAGGATTGTTTTAAGAAGTACTTCCTCACTAAAGAACTTTGATATAGAAGTGGGTTCATCGCGCCGTGCAATTTCACTTTTCATCTTAGTTTTGTTAGTAAAATTATTGGCCATAAACAATGGCTCTCGTCATATCTTGTTTTTATACAATTTTGAGGTAGGCAGAAAGATATGGCTTTAGTGATATGCTCACCTCTTGCACAATGTAATGAAAGATGTAGCACTCTGTTATGGCAATAAAGTATTATTTTTACATTTAGCATAAGGCATGAAAAAGTCATTTGACATCCAAATTCAATATTTCAATATTCCAATCAAATCTGTAGATAGAAATTAATAAAATTCTAAAATCACAAACATTGTGACGTAATGATAGAGCGATCGGTTCAGGAGACGAGCGCTCAAAAACATCGTCTACGAATAATTCGTGTCTCATGGATGAATATTTGCGAGGCTCAAGAGAGTATTTTAATCGGATTCCTAGGAATCGATTTGTTTGGTCGAATAGCTTCGCAATCCATTCATATTATATTATTCATTCAGGCATGGGAGAAGGTTGAGTATAAAACAGAAACCTTCACGAACACATTTTCGTATTGATCGCACCTGACAAAACATCCCTATTGGGGGCCCTTCTGGGGATGACAGTGATTAGGCCATGAAAAAAAATTGATAACTCGACCATTAAGTTGATACGGCGATATTCGTCTATCGATTGGGAAATATCCATAGAATCCTTTTTAGCTAAATCGGAAACTAGTCGTTGTTAGTCATATAAAGGGTTTTCCAATAAGATATTTCATTTTGCATAGCCCGCTATCTGGGCAGCTGTCACTTTTGAGACTATCTACTATGTCATTACTGAAAAAGGACGATACACTCTTCAACAACATATTGAGATTGTTAAAATTCTCTACAACAATGGTGATAATTAGGGATTCACTTGACTTGATATTCAAACTACTTGGCTTGAGCTTGACTTGAAATAAACTCAATTTCAAGTCAAGTAGAAGTTTTTCAATGTTAAGTCAAGTAATTAATGAATAAATACTTGACTTGATATAGAAAAACTAGTTCTTGACTTGAACTTTAGTTGATTTCAAGTCAAGCTCAAGCCAAGTAGCTTGAATATCAAGCCAAGCCGCGAATCCCTAGTGATGATCACAGTTTGCAAAACTGAAGCCCTTTTCTGAAGCATCTTCTCGACCGGCAATAGTGAAACTGGTGGAAAAATTTGAACAGTTGGGAGAAGTTAGTGATGCGAAACCGTGTGCTACTCTCAAAAATAACTGAGAATGTTGTTGCTTTAGCCCGTAGTGCTGATGAAAACCTAGGTTTGTCGATTTTTCGTCTATCTTATTATTAGGCATTCCATAAACAACTTTCGAACGTATTTGTCATGAAGACATAGGTTTGAAGGCTTTTAAAGTTCGGTTAACACAAGAACTCAAGTCGGTCAATCACCAATAACGTTGTGTCTTTGGTGATTGTGTTTTTGAAATGCATAAAAATGATTTTTATCGATTATATAACTCATGTTTTGATGAACCAATAGAATCCGTGAATTTCCCATAGTAACCTCGTATTGATAAGTGGATATACCATTGACAACGTGATATAATCGTTTTGGTGTTTCGCCTCCTGAAATATTGGGATCATTTCCATAGTAACATTCTTGGACGTTCGCCAAAAATGAAAGTCGAGCTCAGTGACATGTCATTGAATTATCAAAATGCAGTGCTTTGGTTATAGTTATCGGAATTATTCGTTATATAATCGTAACGAATACCAACTCGAGTATAGACAATAATATATGTCGATTATACGACCCTCTTCACTTGACGTAGTTCGCGAAACACCACTCTAGCTGCGCTCTCGTGAGGTTTCTCGAACTACGTCTTGTGAATCGGTGTATAATCGAATATTGCCTATGCTTTTGTGATATTTTAACTGACTATTTCCCTCGTCATAATTTCCACTAATCACAAACGCCCAATTTTGAATTAAAGATGGTAAAACTCTAAGATATCACCTGTCTGCTGTTTTTTCGAGTTTACCCTCGGCAAAACTTGACACCTATTGTCATCAAAGATTAAAATATCTTGAAAATAAGTCATTATGGTCTCATGAAAAAGTCTTGTCAAATACCATTCTGGCATATAATTTTTACAATGCAAAGTAATATTTTTTTTAACACCAGCTCTCATGATTTTTGTTAATATATTACTTAGCAACGTGTTTCTTCGATTTTTTTCGGAAAAATTAGATACCCTCATGATATTACTTACGAAAAATTATCTTCAGTGATGAGGATCTAATTCATTCATAATTCGTAGATTCAAAATCTGAGTCTGAGTTGGTACTATATTATCTAGGCCAGATGATCAGACATATGCATATTCACCCTGGAATTTCGATGATAATAGAGATTTCCGTTCGTCACAACATTTTCTATGCATGTGGTAGATGGATAGGTGAACTTGACGCCTCACTGAAGACCATATGTATACCAAAGGACTCTTGGAATTCTATAAATTCCTCTTTCCTATAACTTTCTATAGTTCATTATATTGAAGCATCCTGTAACAATAACATTGAAATTAATTTCAATGATTCGCAATGAGATTCGCAAATGGTCGATATTTCGATTGGTAACATGTTTATATTGGTGATTGGTTGTCAATATCATGCACACATCATGCTTCGATTTATTGCAAGCGCTAGAAACCTAGCAATCTGTCATCGTAGTGTCTACCTTTTACCTGCTCCTCTCTCAAATGATACATTGAAGCATTTTGTAGAAACAATTGAGTGTTACATTTGAAAAACGAAAGTTGGTATAGTATAGTATAGTTTTTCTCTAAAAATTATAACTATAAAATGTTAAGTTTTTATCTTTCTTTGAAATATTCTAACCCAGCGTTTCTCAAACTGTCGGTTGCGCCCCCTAAGATGGGCGCATTTATACGATTGGGAGGCGCACAAGAGATTGAAAATGAAAAGTTAAAAATAAAATGCGAAAGAGAGATTTAAAAAAATATTTCTTGAAATTTTATCAAACATTGACAAAGAAACATTTTAAGGACTAACTTATGGCTAACATGAGCTTGTTTTAAGACGCACAGTTTCTCTAAATTTGGTTTCGTGTTAGAGATGGCCACTCTGACTTCATTTTCTACTTGAAGTTTATTTATGTATTTGAATTTCAAGGTAGTGCAGAAAATCCAATTTCAAGAAGATAAGACGTTGGAAAAGGCAAGAGAATCCTAAGCGCTTTGGCTTTTATAACAGAGTAGTCGTTCGGAAGCTCAGTCCAGAAGTTTGTTAAAGATTTATCAACAAAGTTCTACTTTTGTAAGGTACTTGATGAAATATCTATCAGTTGTTCTTCTTCTTGTAGTGACAGTCCAACAGGTCTATTCTCAAATGGAGTGTAAATGTGTAATTTGAATTCCTACACTTACGTCTACGTATAGGGGAACCAATGGTCTTTGTAAATCACTCTGTATAGAATTATCCGAAATGTCATAGAAAATTCAAGTTATAAGAGTATCAGAAGTCTACGAAGAACAGATGAATTTAATATCCAAATAATTTTATCTTCACCCTTCTATATTTATTCATTTTTCTTGAAGACGCGAGGAAATACTTTTTTGTTACTACTCTTCCAAGTTTGTGTGAAACATTTCAGAAGCTTAGAGATGTGCTTTCCCAAGAAATCAAGCAGGGAACCCAATGAAAATGCGACGTCATATACCTATAACCATGGAATTGGAAATTATGATAATACACAAAGCATTTTTATTGCAATACTCAGTTTCCAGGAATTCACAATAAAAAATTCCTATTTAAATTTTTAATGTGAAACCCCAGGTTCAAATATAGCAGCGTGATATTCATTATACAATTTTTGTAATAAAAGTTTATATATTTCGTGATATAGCCGAGAATAATGAAAATATGCAGTGGTTTCTTCAGATTAAAAATTTCTGTTGACGACAAGATTCCATTTAATTTCATTGAAGTAACTAACACTTCCAGTATTTCTTTACTTCAACTGTAACCTAAATGACATGTCTTTAATATTTCTCAGCCAGAATCCACGATATGGGCAAGAACAAAAATATCATTCAAAATAAATTTGAGAGGGCCACACGTAGGTAGTATTTTTAATTTTTCCTGCCAATGAAAAAGCTGGGACATGTTCTGTCGAGTGGCATTTAACACTGACATTTCGCTAGATGGGCCGTACTACGGAACGACAGGAAAAAGCGAACCATTTGTTCTTTAATTGCCACCGTGTCGGGAAAACGTTGAATTTGTCATCTATTTTAAAAATAACGTTTCATTTCTATCATGTATTCTACGTATTTTTCGGCTGGCGAAAGGAGGAACTAACTGCAATATTGCGAGTGAGGTGAACCCTCATATTTGCACGTTGTTTTAAATGAAATATATTTCATTTGGGTTGACTTGTATGTTGGAAAAATGTAGTGGATGAAATGTGGAAAAATACAGAGAAATATACAGAGTGAGTTTTGAGTATGGAACGCCTCGTTTATCTCGGAA
Organism: Harmonia axyridis; assembly: GCF_914767665.1. Taxonomy (NCBI): domain Eukaryota; kingdom Metazoa; phylum Arthropoda; class Insecta; order Coleoptera; family Coccinellidae; genus Harmonia; species Harmonia axyridis. The sequence continues at coordinate 10,857,116 of NC_059505.1, forward strand.
ATGGATAGCACGATTTCTATAGATTTTGGTGTGCAAGTATATTGTGATATGGCCGATATTATAGTGTATGTAAAGGGTGTTTTTTTAGAGCTATAAATTTTTAAATTGCAATAAAACAACGATGGATTATTGGATTGACATGAATTTTATTTATCCGCAAGATAATCTTGTAGCATTACATTTCAAATATGATTTCTGGCATATGACCGCCACGGCTGGCTCGGATGTAGTCCAATCTGGATGTCCAATTTTCGATGACTTTTTCCAACATTTGTGGCCGTATATCGGCAATAACACGGCGAATGTTGTCTTCCAAATGATTGAGAGTTTGTGGCTTATCCGCATAGACCAATGATTTTACATAGCCCCACAGAAAATAGTCTAGCGGTTTCAAATCACAAGATCTTGGAGGCCAATTCACAGGTCCAAAACGTGAAATTAGGCGTGTCTTTCAATAAATCGATTGTGGCACGAGCTGTGTGACATGTTGCGCCGTCTTGTTGGAACCACAGCTCCTGGACATCATGGTTGTTCAATTCAGGAATGAAAAAGTTAGTAATCATGGCTCTATACCCATCACCATTGACTGTAACGTTCTGGCCATCATCGTTTTTGAAGAAGTACGGACCAATGATTCCACCAGCCCATAAAACGCACCAAACAGTCAGTTTTTCTGGATGTAACGGTGTTTCGACATACACTTGAGGATTAGCTTCACTCCAAATGCGGCAGTTTTGTTTGTTTAAGTAGCCATTCAACCAGGAGTGCGCTTCATCGCTAAACAAAATAAAATGGACGTAGTGCGCGATACGTATTCGGCACAGAACCATTATTTTCGAAACAAAATTGCACTATTTGCAAGCGTTGTTCAGACGTGAGTCTATTCATGATGAATTGCCATACCAAACTGAGAATAAATCACTTGACAGCTGTTTAATCGGTCGCCATCTTGAACAGTAATGCCAACTTAAAGTTATATACCTCGAAAAAAAACACCCTTTACATTGTTTCTAGATTTTTTTTTCCGGATTAAAAATGAACTGTTTATGTTCATGTATATGTTTTTTGTCTTTTGAAATCTATAAGAAATATTGGATATTTATTATGTAACTTTCCCTATACGTAAATGCCATAATTTTGGAGTTATATCTACATACACATTTGACGTTTTTCCTTAATTTCTGCAATCAATCGATCCAATAATGCTATGTTATATTCACTGTTGATGGTTTAATCTTTATTGAGATAGTCAATGAACAATATGCCATGCACGACCCAAAATACGGATGGCATACCCTTGCCAGCTGATGTTCACGATTTTGATCGCTTCACAGACTGCTGATGTAGAGAAAATGGTATCGAGTTAATTTTTTTGAGAAAATAACAAATTCATTGCTATAGTTAAAAATGGAACTGCCACGGAAGAAAATCTTTATTCTACCAAAACACCAAACGAAATTTGTACACTTCGTGTACAAATGTATGTATATAACAAAGACTTCAGGGGAGATCTGGTCCACTTATTTGACCTATTAAAATAAACCTTTGATTTTGAATGGGAACAGTTTAAGGGGTTCAAGTCTGGGGAACGCAGTGGTAACTCAATAGGTTCTCGATGTCCTATCCACCTTCCAGGAAATGTGGCGTCAAGATATTGACGGACGTTTAAGTGAGGAGGAGCCCCATCTTGTTGATACCAAATATCCTGATGGGTTACATCTGTCAGTGCCAAATGGTTAACACAGCACAAATTGAATATTTGAGGTGAATGTCGTTTATTTTTTGGGATGAATAATGATTTTTCCATTTTTAGCTCACAGTAAATGTGTTTTTTTATTATCTTCTGTACCAATTTTTTTGCACTATCTTATATCAGCAAAAAAATCGGGGTAGTCATTTAAAAAAAAGTTTGACGTCTCTCTGTAAAAATAGATGACGTCATAAGTATTTTTTTTGCATTAAGTTGGTTAATTAAAGACTGAAATTGAGCTGTCTGAGTGTTTCGCTTGAAAACATTCTATAACGGAGTTCAAATTCTTTCTTACGTTTTCATTCCTCAAAAGACTATATTCGAAAATTTCATTTTCAATTTTTCATGATTTAATTATTATTATGTAATGGTGTGTGCTGTTTTAGCAATGCAAATAATAGTTAATTCGAGAGCAGACGTAAGTCCTTTATTTCATGTTCTGCCACTGGTACAGAGTGTTTCATGTGAGCGGGTCACTGGATTTTGTGGCTTATCCTTAAAAAAAAATTAAAAGCGACCCATTAATATATTTTGGACTATCCAAATATGTTATTGGAAACACTATCGAATAAAGGCATGAAAAGTTATTGTGGAAAAATAGTTTTTCCAAAAAAATTGAGAAGAAAAAAATTTAGAAGAAAAAATTTGACTTGTTTCAAAAAAAAGAATGTTTAGAGATAATTTTCACCGATTATTTTCTCATTTAAACTTTCGGTTCAAAACGGAATATTTTTTTTGGCAAAATATACTCCATAATATTTTTTCATATTTTCTAAATGCTCAATCGATTCTGAATCCGAATCCGTTCAGTTCAGTTTTCATATTGGTAAAATATATCCATGTTGTTTATGGTTCTATAAATATTTGCAGTTTTCATTCTCGATCATAAAAGAAGCTTTATATTTTTCCTTTCATTATAATCGAGAATGAAAACTTGAAATTGAAATTTGACGATGAAATATTTATTGAACCACAGACAACATGGATATGAGTATTTTCCGAATATGAAATCTGAATTTCCTCAGGTACATTTTGAATGGAATTCATTGAAATAAATATGAAACTACCCCTATACAGGTGAGTCAAAAATGTGTACCGAGCCTTCTGGGAGTGAGAGTACATAAAAATATAAGTACCTATAGTTTATCGAATAAACTCATGGCCCAAAATGCATATTGAGGGAGATATATCCTTCCAAAGTTGATATGATTAAAAAAATTTTTTTTTAAATTCATCAACTTTGGAGGCATATATCTCCCTCAATATAATAATAATAACCGTTTTACCTAAATGCAAGTATATATTGCAAGAAAATTTTTTAATGAAGAAACAATTGGTGAGAAATAGTGTCTAGACCTTTTTTAAAACAAGTCAAATAGGAAAGAAATTTTTTCGGAAAAACGGTTTTTCCTCAATGAATTTCTATGCCTTGGTTCTAAAGTTTTTCTTATAACATATTCGGATAGAGCTTGAAAAATACTATATATCATTGTGATGGGTGACCTTTCAATATTGCTCAAAGAATAAGCCACAAAATCCAGTGAACCGCCTAAGTAAAACACCCTGTACATTCCTCATGGATATGACGAAAAAATGGGATATATCTGCAAAGGCGGACTGTCATCCACGAAAACATATTTTCTCCGGTTCTCAGATATAATTACATCGCCATGTATCACACGACTAAACTCCCGAGGGAACCCTGCGCGAGGAGCCTGTTGAATGTAAATTTGTTGTATTTCGTACTGTATCGAATATAGATTCCCGACCGTGTATCCTCTAGGAATATCGAGAAGGATACACGCTCGGGCGTTTCCTGTTTTTCTCCGATATTTTCATATTCAATCGTCAGATTGAATCAAGGAGATGGACGTGGAAATTTCTGGATGAATTTTAGGGCGATTCGTAGCCCGGATATATGCGTGTCCTGAGGGGATGACAAGATGGGGATTCGCATAAAAGTCACCTTTATATTCTTTCTGAAAAGTTGTTCTCACTTGGTACATACGTTTTCTGAACAGATCGCTCTATTCTTCAGTAGGGATGGGACGGTATTTCAATACCGCGATTTTCGAACGGTATTTTTGAGTAACGTAGTCGCGTGTTCCACAAACGTAAAGTAACCGGTTCCAAAGTAACGATAGTTACGGCGTACCGGCACCGGACTTCGAATAATAACATCGAAAAAAAAAATAGTACGCCAGTCCCTTTTACAAAACTAAATTCATTTATGATCACCCAAAAACTCCTGCTGTCAGTGCTTTTAATTTTTTTTCATTCATTTGCGCCATGTTCAACGAGGAGAAATTACTTTACCTTCCTGTAACTTCGTAAAAATCGTTTTTGCCATTGGTTTTTCAGTGCCTAATGGAATATATTTGATTTCCATAGTATTTTCCAGAATTAGAACTAAACAATTCGATTAATGATTTCAGTATTTTCGATGTTTTTTTTTAATATTTTTTGATCATTTCTTCGATAAAAATTGGTTGTAGCAAATGTAAATTAGTTAGTCCGAGATTACTTTCAACAATTGAACCTTATTCTCAATCGGAAATGCAAATATACTTAAAAATTCTCTGTAAAATAACGGTAAACAAAAAATCGATTCTAGATATTACTATATGTGAAATAAGTTTCTATCAATTTGTAATATTCAATTTGCCAATGAAATTCCAGATATAATTTCTTTCACGTAATACCTAGATTACCCGATGATGGTATATTTCCACTGGAGTTTACACCATCTGTTTTTAATGAGGTGCCCTTCGAAGATTCTAACCTTTGTTGTTATTCTGAGCCACCAAAACATTTTTATAGTTTTATGATTTTGTTATGCTTGCATACGTTCTTCTAAAATTACGTAGAAACTCAATGAACAATGAATTATTATTCAACAGGACAGTCCACAAATAGTCTAGGTATACCAACGGTCTCGTTTCCTTCGTTCCTCCGTCGCTGGTACTCAACTAAGTTGCAATCGCCTACGGTTTTGTTACCTGTAACCACAGTTACAAAATCGCGGTATTTTGGAGCGGTATTTTTCTGGAGCGGTCGCGAATGTAACGCGACTGGTGAGTAACCGGTATTCCCATCCCTATTCTTCAGTCACAATGTCTGTAATTCTCGAATTTTGTGTTGGAAATGGTCTCATATGATGAGCTTCGATTCATTAATGACAAATCCATCCTAAACATCAATTCTGCTCGTCCTTATACTAGATGATTCACCGGGATGGCCTATTAGACGTTCATGGAAAACTAGTCTTAATCTTAAGATGAAAATTTGCATATTGGGGTTTGGAACAATGATCTTTCTTTGGACCAAAAATGTACAGGTTGTTCATGAGATGATCATGAATTTAGACAACTCAAATTCATCAATACTCAAGACTTTCAAATTAGAACCTATATTTTTCATTATGATGATTTGCTTTTGGATGTAGAATGACAATTTCAAGCTTAATGAAAAATTTCCTGAGAAAAGCGTAACCATAACCATAGACAATTCAAGAAAATATCGAAAAAGAAAACCGCAATATTTTCATACCCATCGACGGAGTTTTTGGATAAGAATTGCAATAACAATTTCAATTTCCCTGCAAAATTTCGTGCGATCACATCATCAGGACCAATGAAAACTCGAAAAGAATATTAGGAAAAAAATACTCAATTTGTCTGTGATTATCGATCCGATGTGGTTGAGATTTTGCGTGTTTATAGAGGGTGTCCCGGCACTTCACATTCCTCAGGTGTGAATATAGTTATTTATAATACAAGTGCAGAAGGCATTGATATTCTTCCACGAGTTCAAAATTCAAAAACGAGCCACGAAGTGGCGAGTTTTGGAATGAACGAGTGGTAGAATGAGCCTTCTGTACGAGTATTATACATTATTTTCTCTAATTCATTGCATTTTCATTGAAATTAATGAAATATTTCCATAAATATATTTTAGTGATTTTTGCATTGAAAAATGTTGGTTGGCAGAACTGATTTCTTTAAGGCAAATTGATGAATTGACAGATAAAGCCGTGGCGGAAAGTTCGGAGTACCAACATAGAATAATAAAATATAACCATGAAAACTGTGCGTTTCTGATATATTCTCGCACGATTTTGTTCTACAAGATATGGAAGAATGAACGGAATAACCACAGAATTAGAGAAAAGTATATGAAGGCGAGTTAGGATTGCTTCAATTTTCTTCTAGGAGGCTGAACCTCAGAAGATAAGTGCTTACAAATGGTACTGACCCTAGGACTAATGGTCACAAATTTCTTTTGGTTGAAGATGTCGGTAAAAATTGTCCATTTATGTATTTCAATATTAATTCTGCAAAAAAAGTATGCCGGCTTTTTATGATTGAAAATCAAAATTGAACATTCTGCAAGAATACTAGAATAACGGAGTTAAGTAAGTATTGACATTTTCAAATAATCAATGAAAACTCTACTGGGTGTTCAAAATGGGACAATTCATTGATGCCTGGTTCAAACGTTAATATCGGTCTTATTTTGAATGCCACATCCTATATTTTATCTTCTCATTTGGTCGAGAACTCGAGTTCGAAGGCACCAATGAATTATCTCATTTTGAACAACCAGTATAGTTCTCGTGACTTACAAAAAGTCAGTACTTACCTCTGTTCCTCTAGTATTCACTTCTGAAATCTCCTTCGAATAAATAAATACATTTCGGAGTAAGGTTTTCAAAGGCCCCTTCAATCTATGAAATGATAATAATAATAATATAAGAGTTTATTGGTCAGTTTTTCACAACTATCTAACAACTCTAAAAAATATCGAAATATTTCAAAAACGGATAGTATTGAGCATATTGAACTTCAAATCACCTTGAGTTCATTTGTTTCAGGCAATAAAAAATTCAATAAAAACATAAAATGAAACATATGTTTTGTAATTTACACTTTTTTGGTACACCCTGTATATTTTTTCATAAAATTGATGCACAGCTTAATGTTTCTATGAGAATTATTAGTGGGACTATTAGATCTACTCCTTTAGTTTGGTTACCGGTGCTATCACATATAGTTCCACCTCATATTCGTAGACAGGTTGCAGTCAAGAAATCTTGGGATAAATTTCATTTCTATCCGAACTCATTTCCTATTTTATCCTATTTCCCAGATTCTAGAACTGCTAGATTGAAATCACGCAAACCTTTATGGACTAACACCTTCCTTGAATTCAATGAAAGCGACAAGGAAATTTGGCGTTCGGGATGGACTTCTTCTAACGTTTTCAACAAAAGTCTTATTGTTGATCCCTCAGAAAAAGTTCTAGGTTTCAATCTTCCTAGGAAAATTTGGTGTATTTTGAATAGACTTAGAACTGGTCATGGTCGTTGTAATAGTACCCTCTTCAAATGGAGTTCTATTGATAGTCCACTATGTGAGTGTGGTGTAGAAGAGACCATTGACCACTTGGTGAATGATTGTCCGATTTATAAATTTCATGATGGTTTCCAAGCTATCCATTCAGTTTCAGATTCTTTTTTAGAATGGGTAGTTAACTTCAAATCGATATAATGAAAACTAATATTTAGTACTCCTTTCTGCTTCTTTTCTTTTTGTTTTAGGATCCAATTGGAAATTATAGAGTCGTTAACCGAAAAGAGAGGATAAAGGAAATTTTGTTTTGGTTGAAGAGGAAGTCCTTCAATATAAATTATGTCAGCTTATTCTGTAAACGTTTACACAAACCAGTCACTACACCGATACGGGGAGACAGAGTTTTTGCTGAGGTTTTTATCTGTTCTCTTGTATCATACGTTGAAATGTATGATGCCCCGTTACATTTCCTCTGCTAATACTGAGATTCATCGACACATATGCTTGATTGTTTGAAATTAATATTTTGTATTGCTCTTTCTCAAAAGAATATATATATTTCCGAACTACTTATTTGAGAATGCAGCTCTAATGGAGACTAATGATACAAAAAAAATCGAAAACTTCAGCATTTAACCCTAATAGAGCGTCGCATCAATGGTGGAACACTCTGTATATTCCAAAAGGGATATTCTAATCCGTAACTTATCTTATTGACATTTCGTCTTCCCCCTTTCCACGCTCCATATTTTGCATTGCAGCAGGCAGGCATAGGCCATCATCAAGATGATTAATTCAATCCAACCTCTGCATCATTATTTGTTTGTCAATAGAAAACTTTCGGCAGATCCATTGCCCGCCTTTTTGTCGAACTTCTAGGGTTTCGAGAAATAAGGGGCTGAAATTTTGCGGGAAAGTTTCGGAAGATTATAAATTGGAGAAAGTTGGGCGAAATTGTTTAGAATTTCGAATATATCTTTCACTGAGGTTCATGGAATGAATTGGGGAGGTCGAGTGGAACATTTGGAATTACAATTATGTGTTATTTATTTTATTTTGTTCAAGTTTGGTCATTTCTCAGGATTAGATAGGAAGATATGGTTGAATAATAATTATTATCTTCAACATAAACATTTCTACACAGTGTCCGTAAAGTATGGAACGAATTCATTTTTAGCTAAACAGACCATTCTAAGAAATAATCCTGAAACACGTCGATTTTTTATTTTAATTTACCGTATTTTAAAATAATAATCTAATATACAGGGTGAATTTCTTTCGAGTAATGACGTCACCGTAAGTTTTTTTAAATGGAACACCCCCATTTTGTCTCAATTTTTCGATTACTCTAGCTGAACTGATTCCAAAAATGTATCACATGTTGATTCCAATTGGTACAGGGTGGATAAAAATACAGTAGTTTTGAGTGTGTGCTCATAAAGTAACGCGTAACATTTTTAATTAGTTAAATTAACAATATTATCAAAAATTCATATTTTCTAGCGGCGATTGGTTTGAATGTAACACCCTGTAGTTTGTTACATTTTAGATAAATAAAAATGAGCTGTTTCCAAACATGTTTTATACTTGTGGTCTAGCAGACAGAGTATGAAATAAATTATTTCCCTCCTCCCCAAGGTCTGACAAACTATGTGGGGTATGTCATTCGATTCAGTTTTCTTCTGTTTACCACATACTAAAAGCAGAACACGGTACTCTTTCAAACAAAAAAGTTATGAATTTTTATCTAGGAAATATGTACTCCCAAAATCATATTTACCTCCCTTCTCGAGGCCTGACAAACTATATGGTGTAGGTCATTTGATTCAGTTTTTTCTGTTCACCACATATTAAAAGCAGAACACGGTACTCTTTCAAACGAAAAAGTTATGAATTTTTATCTAGAAAATATCCCCAAAACCGCATTTTCCCCTCTCCCCGAGGCCTGACAAACTATGTGGGGTATGTCATTCGATTCAGTTTTCGTCTGTATACCACATACTAAAAGCAGAACACGGTACTCCTTCATTAAAAAAATTATGAATTTTTATCTAGAAAATACCCCCAAAATCATATTTACCTCCTTCCCTAGGCCTGACCAACTATATGGGGTAGGTCATTTGATTTAGTTTTTTTCTATTTACCACATACTAAAAGCAGAACACGGTACTACTCCATTTAAAAAAGTTATGAATTTTTTAGTGGAAAAATACACCCAAAATCGCAGTCTCCCCCTTTCGAGGCCTGACAAACTATATGTATATGTATGTCATTAGATTCCGTTTTTTTCTGTTCACCACATACTAAAAGCAGAACACGGTACTATTTCAAACAAAAAAGTTATGAAATTTTAACTAGAAATAGCCTCTATAACAACATTAACAACCCTCTGAATCGCTAAAAAATGTTCAATAATAGAAAAAAATATGAAAAGTATGTATTGCTTGAGTCAAATAAATTACTATCCATTTTCATATTGAAAATCATAATCATACCATTTTTTGCTTGGACCCTACTTTCGCCTCGGAGTGTACTTTGTGGATTAACTTCACACCGGTAAATTATGAAAAGTTTTCCATAAACATCCAATAGGCCATAGCGCTGAATCGCCTTATATACAGGTTCGATATTCATTTACTCCTTTATATCATCGGTGAGTAAAACCAGTTAATCTTCTGCTATTTTTTGTAAATTAATTTTCAAAGGGAGCTAACCGATGCAAAACCGCCAAGACAGATTTCTGTTCTCTACCACAGATGTTCTATGCAAACAGTGAATGAATAACATCTGTCATTAAGTTTTAATTTCCAAATTTCTTTCTATGTTTTATAAGTCTTATTGTCATATGTTATCATGTCATGTCATGAGTTCATTCTGGATCATTGTGCTTTAAAAATGTATTTAATTGATGTTGCTGTTATTCGATATTATATGTGATTATGTGATCAATTTCGGGTAGTCTGTATTATGAAGTGTGATAACTTTTATGGAACATTCCGTTTATTATATTGGTGAGAAATGATTGGCCTATTTAGTAAGGTGAGACTTTTCAATCTCTTTTTTTTTTCGTAGTCGAATACATTTCGGCATTATCTTCATTTTTGACCTGTTTCGTTTCATCCCATGCTACTTTGTTGTCATATAGAACCTAAGAATTCACAAACCATATCATATGCATTTCGATAAGTGAACCGGAATAGGTTTATACCTGCTTTGGACCTTTCCTTATCATTGGAAATTTGATATAATGTTCACAATGAAGGCGTGAAAAACAAATATAAATTTGTGACTTGGTTGCAATGATAACGCTGAAGGAACTTTCAGCAATCTCAGGTCAGGTCAGGCCCGGATTATCTAGAATTACTTATTTTCGAGGCTTTCATCAGAAGGAATATTCCGAGTGGATTCGAATTCATCGCGTCTCAAAGTTCGTAAAATGTTTTATTCATTCAGCTGAAGTATATCGCGGAACTAAAACTCTAAAATGAACAAGATGGCTGCCGCTTGACGAATATTATGGGTGATGGATATTGGATTTACTTATATATAAATGGTTGCAAAATCTTGTGATGAACTATTACTATAAGAAATAAGAATTATTAATAAGTTACAAACTTTTGAGGTTTATATGATACATATTATATTGGAGAGGCAACATTGTCAATGCCCCTTGAATAAAAAAGACTATGTACTCAAGAATGGTAGTCGATTCCAAAAAAAGAATAGTTATGTAACAAAACTCTCATCCAGCACATGTGTTTACATAGTTGGTTTGTGGGAATGCAAAAATAGTTTTGAAGTTCACTCTTGTATATCAATATTCAAATTATTAACAAGGGTGGCCCTTCAAGAGCAAATAAAACTAACAAAGTTTGAATGGTAGATTTTGAGATAAAAAATATTTTATTCAGTATCATCAGATAAGAACACTCCTAATGTTTTGATTTCATTTTATATACTTACACTCTCCATTGAATGAATTCAATGCATTATGATTAATAAAAATAAATTCGAGGCTATTCTTTCAGCTAGATTTCTATTATTGTTTTTCTGAAGGTAACTGAAGCATTGCAATCACATTTATGTTGAAAGAAATTGCTGGTATCCGATTTGAAAATTTCGCTTGTAAGATGCTTTCAGACCATTCTGAGCATTTTTGGTAACCTTCTACAATATTTATCCATTTTAGCGCAAGAACTTGAAACGGTTATTCAATTTGGGTCGTAGATGGTTTAATAAAAATTATATTTCTTCAATATTTCATTCCACAAATCCAATTTGGAGAGAAGTGATCATCGCCAACGTGTGCAGTATACAAGCTTATTCAGATTTTATATGCCACAAATCAATTGATTATTTTTTCTGAAATCATGTTTTTTTTTATGGATGAATTGAAATTGGAATGATGTTTCAGGTATTAAATATTCGATTCCTAAGGTATTAGAGTTTAGGATTGTTCAAAGAATTCAATATTTCAGTATTCAAATTTTTTCCTTCATTTATAAGTGTGTTTGCAATTTCAAATTTAATGTTTATTGATATAAGATAGTTGAGTTAATAATGATAACGACCTCCTGTGTAGTTTTGCCAATTTTACTACTTGTGAGGAGTTCGAATTAATAATTGTGGTGATAGACCTTGAAACTGGTATTTTAGTACGTATTTGCGTACTATTAAAGATTAATTTTGATGATTTGGTAACGCTGATTCTGTTCAATCGAGAAACAATAAAATTCAGACCTTCAATCTTGCAATTCATTAATCAATTGATTCCAATTTGGAATACTTTATGAGACAATCATGAGTAATGATCGATTCAACTTTAGCTTTCTTACTCGTTCAGATGATATATTTTGGAGGCAAACAAGTAAAAGTACGATATCTCTGAACCACTTAGGAATGTATGTTAATTGAAATTCTGAGATTGAGTGTTATTGATTGAAATTAATTTGAATGTGGTTATTCGGGCGCCTCAATAGTGGTTACTGGATAGTTATTGATTAAAAGGAGTATGGAGAAGTTCAAGTAGGCACCAAAATACTCTTAACGAAATTTATTCATAAAATATAGATCAATAAATATATATCTAAGCGAACAATTTTGCATGGTAGGTTTCAACTTGAGTTCAATTTGAGATTGCCAACTTATATGTTGACGTATTTCAGCAATTTTGATGGCGTTAAAGAAATTCATTCAAATGTTATTTTTTTACTGAACAAAAGACGAATTCATAAATTCTTATATATTTAAACTTTTCTCTAATTCTGTGGCTAACCCGTTCTGCCAAAGCTTGTAGTACAAAATCATGCGAGAATATCGGAGATTGGCACAGATTTCATGGTTATGTTTTATTATTAATATTGATATTCGGAACTCTCCTTCCACGGATACATCCAACGGCGTAGATCTTTTTTTTCTTGGGGGGTAATCGAAAAAAAATTTTTGAGGACATTTTTAATCATATCTATAATGTGAGAAAAAGAGGTTTGATAACGAAATTTGAAACAAATTATTCGAAATATTTTTTTTTATTACAAATTGGATTGCTACACTGGGTGTTCCTGAATTTGAGATATTTCTTGGATAATTTTAAAAATAAGATGGCCCAAAAACATGAGCAAGCAAACGCTTTGTTTTCGCGATAAAGGGTGTTTCTTATAGTGCTACTTTTTTGTGATGATAAACTTAATTAATTAATAAACTTAAGTTTATCGAATCTTGATTAATCTTCGTTACATATATGGTAAATAAGTACAAAAACTTATAATTAATTTATTCATCACAGCTTCCTAACTGGATCTTTATAATAATTTGGATTTTCCTGATAATTACTATAGAGAGCTGTTTGAATTTTTTTATCGATATCGAATGCATATACGACAAAACTAAAACAAACCAAGAAGTAACGAACTGAACCACTTTCTTCTTAAATTTTTCTGAACAACCAGTGGTTCATAAAATAATAATTCTGGAGGAAAGAAGCGGGCACCCTTCCAGAAGAATTCACTGTGTAGATTTGCATTCAAAATTAGGATTTCACATGATGAAAACTTGAAATTGGAATATCTATGCCAATTCAAGTTAAATATCTTGTGAAGGGAAGGTGCTATGAGAAAAAAATTTGTATCTCAAAAACAACTCGTGCGGACTCATGTTATAGGACTTTTTTCTTGAAACAATCCGAGAAATCAATAATTTTCATTTGTAACTCCAATGTAGATATAGTCAATTCAAAACTGATGTCTTCACAATAAATTGCAATTTGAATGAAACAAAATAAATTGTACAACACAGCCCATATAATTCTTCGATGCAAATTCAGTTCTGTGAGTACTACATATTGAAATTTTGTGACGAGAATGATACAAAAAACCGAAAACAACGGGGTAGTGTGTACAAATGACGAATGCAAAAATCACAGATGGCAAGTAAGGGGCGATGCCGAGAAAGCGAAAAGATAAAGGAAAATAATAAACCTCGGATAAAGACGAACTCGTAGTGTAATAAAAGTACTCATCTTGAAAGCGATAATAAAGTCATAAACCGTATAGGGGTCCGATTTTTTACTGACGTGTTGATTTCAAAAGGACTAAAATGATTATTATTGATTCATTTTATAAATATTTTCGTTCATCGTCTTAGCGAGATTTCTGAAATTTTATATTTTGAAAATCTTGGGTGGGAGGGGTAATTATCCCCAGTAATTCCCCATTTCCACGCCCTTGGATTTATCCATTATTCGTCAAATTTAAAATACCGAAAACTGTTTTGCCAACCCATATTTTTCAATACAAAAATAACTGAATGGTATTTGTGGAAATTTTTCATCAATTTTAATAAAAATTCAGTGAATTAGAGAAAATAATGTATAATACTCGTACAGAATGCTCATTCTACATCTCGTTCATTTAAAAACTTGCCTCTTTGTAGCTCGTTTTTGGGTTTTGGACTCGTGGAAGAATGGCACTGCGACTTTTATTATAAATGACTATTCTGGGAAAGATGAGATTGTACGTTGAAAATATTCATGATTTGAACCAAAATACTAACTGAAACGATATTCATTATAAAAAGTTTGAAGAAACGAAAAGTCGAAGCATTCTGTCACCAGATGATTCGGAGTTTTTTCTTTTTCTCCGCAGAGTCTGCACTTGTCGTTTTCTGTTAGATCCATTCTCATGAAATGCTTTCTGAGGCGACGATGCCCTGTAAGGAATCCAGTGTAGCATATTCCTGCTTTGATCCAAATACTCCTTAGATCTTGCAGTTCCGGAGAAACTTTTTGGAAAGACCCAACCAAGGAAGGTTCCGACAGAGTGTTCTCTTTCGTACTGAAGTATTGAATATCTAACGGCAGCATTCTATCTAGCTATTATTCGTTGCTAATGAACATTTCAAAAATTCATTACCTCTGAACTACAAATGTTGGAACTTCACGATAGAATTTCTAGTAGTTATTCAGAATCATTATAGCAATACTTTTTCCTCCAGTGATTCCAAAAGTTGATTGCTTAGAAACATAAAGAAAAAAGAACCAAAGCGAACAAAGTGCTTTCTTTTCTGTTCCGAATTAAAGTAAGCCGATACGGTCCTGACCTCCGTATCCGGAGAATAGGAGGCCGCCCGCCTTCGGAACCCCGATGAATATTTGATGCACCCTAGGATAGGTATTTTAATTTTTTATCAGGCGTTTACACGGTATAGTTATTTTATTGTTACGTTTATATCTGAGGAGGAAGTCAATTAGTAGAGTTGGCCATGTTTTATGCATCGGCTGCAATTGTTATTGTTCTATCGCTGTTCTTCTTGTGTTTCGCTTCTATCAAAATATTGGTTTTGCGCTTTTTGCCCGTGGGCGATCGTTTCGCGGGAATATTGCTTTTTTTGTATTCGCGTTCCCCACACCTCGTGTATTCCCGCTTGTTTGTTATTCCGGCTTTGTAGATTATCTGTTACGAGCTGCTATTCGTTCACTTCTTACAGAACGCTTTTGATTGACGTGTATTATGCCTTACTTTATAGCTTTCATACCAAAAAGTCATCTCATCAGATGTATATTATGTATTTTGAATTTCAGCGGGTGTTAAATTTTTCGTTTTCGCCTGTCTTTTTTTCTTATGATCACAACCGTTTGAGCAAGTGCATCTCTTTTAATTTTATGATAATATGCAAAATTTGATCTACTACAAATTCAACCTTATTATCTAGCAACGTTCAACGCAAAAATAATATAATTCATTGGACTTCTATGTTCACTATTATTGAGTTTTGAGGTGTAAGCACCGAAAGCGCATTTGCACACTATTAAATCTTTTTACCTGAGCCGAATCTGGAAAAATGAGTAAAGTGCTTTATCTACTCCTATTGAATTATATATCCATTATTCAGCTGCTTTTGAGCAATTAATATTATCTATTAACAAACAGCGTGAGTTATAATAACTCACTGCTATAACTCACTATAATTAATCGGAAAATATGGCTCTGTGCCTTTATATTTCTGTGCTTCTATTCGGTTGGCCGAAAAAACATCATATTATTTTTATTGAAGGGAAGAATGTCACTTTGAAAATTTTGACGTTTAAAGATTATTTTTAAGGTTTGCCAATAAAGTTCTTTCTATATTATTGTATTTTAGTATTTGTTGTTATAGTCGTAGATGAAGTATAATATTCAACTTGCGCTAATGGTCATAACTCACTTGATGGATTAAATTAAAATTCATCTGCGTGAGTTATGACCTACATTACCGCTAGTTGAATAATATATTATTATTTGATGAAAGCAATCTTTTTCTTTTTAAATTTAAAGAACAACTTTGAGACCCCGCTGTATATATCTGATGTTCCTAAATTGGAGGCATAAACGAGAATTACAGATTCCTCGAATCATTTTAGGGAAATAGAGATACCAGTGTGTTGAAGTTTGATTTTTTCATAGATATTCAAGTTGGATTTGGCATAGATTTTTCAATTCGAAGATTTCATCATGTGAGTTTCTAATTTTGAATGCAAATCTACAGAGTGATATTTTTTTGGAACAGTGCACGCTTTTTTTCTCCAAAGCTTTATCTTTGGTGGATTACTGGTAGTTTGATTGCGAGAAAAAAATTATTTCAAACAATCATCTAGTAATCATCAGGAAAATACAAAATGATATAGAAAGAAAGAAAATTATGAAAAATGAATGAATATATATGAAATATGAATCTTAAGTTTTGATTAATAATAAGTTATTCTAGTGATAACTCACAGTTTATTGTCTGAGTTCAATTCGAACTGTGATGAATAAATCAATTTTGAGTTTTGTCCACTAGTGAACAAATCTTTATTTCTCTTCAAAATTTCAATCGTCTTCGTTTTCAATTTAATGCCAATTTTGAAAAGCTCATGAAAAAGGTAGAAATTCAATCAATGGTAGATGAATATGCGGGATAGTTGAAATTCATATCTAAATTGATACTTAATAGAATTTGATTGAATTTATTAATAATTATTTTCTTTTTTTTTACAGGTAAGCTAACTTCCTTTCCACTGAAAATTGAGAACCAAGCATGGTGAGTTAAGCCTATTCTCAATTTCAATTTTCAAAATAATTAATATTAAAAAAACGAGTATATTTTGAAAATATCAATGGATGTTTATTTCATTTTGAAGAGAAGGTATGCCATTAACGATGGAAAACAACATCAAACGACGAGGAATCGATAAACCTGAGTTTTGTCAACATTATGGGCTAGAGCAGTAATATTCTTAGTTAGGTATCTCATTAGCTTTTATCAACTCCTCAAGTTTCACTATAGCCGGGTTCCACTCTCGTTTTCACTGTATCCGACCAAGAAGGTGCTTCACGACGATCCAAATGTGCTTTAGTTTGGCGAACTCTGCAGAATTTTCACCATTTTTGTGGTGAATTTTAGAAATTCAAATGCATTGTTAAAGCGTTTATGGTTCCATTTTTAGTAATGGCGTAGTTTTTACTATGCCATATGTCGAAAGATGATAGCTTCAAAAGTGGCAGCTGCTCAACTATTCAAAATAAAATATCTTATTTGAAAATCCTTCATATTTTATAATTCTGCTATACAGACGTTTTCTCGATGCATCTATAACGTACTCCAGTTATCTACAACAGAATGAAGTCTATGCATTTTTAATATAATCAATTCATCATTTGAAATCCGAAATTTTGATACCTTTAACTGGTATGTTATATGAGCAAACAAAAATTAATCGGGACGAAAAAGTTCATTATATTATTTATTCCGAAATTTGTGGTCTATACCTATTTTGTTCATTTAATGAGCTGAATAATCTTGCAATATCGACTTTATTGTTTGAGCAGTGTATTTTATGCACAGCTGGTTGAACACAAACGTTACATACAGGTTGCATATGAATAGTTGCGAAAAAATTTAGGGGGGAATCCTCGTCAAAAAATAGATATGTGTGTTTCATATAAACTTTTTTTTTGACCCCCCACTACTTGGTTAAAGCCTTCTAAAGATGGAGTTTTTAATTTGCGAAAAGTTAATAATTGTTACATTTATTTTATATGTGTACCAGTTCTCAATAAAAATATCGTTTTGACATCTGCCTATTTGATAAATTTAAGGTCAAAAATAATTCCAGTCTCCACAACTCGGGCGTATTATGATATCTGTTGATGAATTTTTTTTCTCCAAAACCGGGAATTTTAGCAAAAAAACAAGGGACCTAATTTGTGAAGAATTGATCAGTCTATCCAAATTTTATTACCTTATTGTAAAATATCTATATGGAAAAAGTTATTGCGAAACCAGATTGAGGGGTGGCTTTTTTTAACCCCTTGGAATCATAGATGAACACCACCATAAACTGACATAAAATGACAGCTTAATTTCATTTTCGTGAATTCCTTGGTTCTCCAGAAACAAAAATAAAACTATTTTCCGGCGCTATCTTTAGGCGGCTGTACCTAAGCAGAGGGGGACTCAAAAATAAAAAGTTTGTATGAAAGATCCACCCTATTCTTTGACAAGGAATCACCACCTGAATTTTTTCGCAACTATTCATATACACCCTGAAGTGGCTTTAATTTCGATCTTTAGGAAACCCTATAGCCGTTTCGTTCCCTCGTCGATTTTTCACACCACATTCAAACGAGTCCTCGACGATTAGTCATCGACTCATAAACCGTATTGTTCCAGTTTCTTTTTAGTCGAGTATGTACGTAATACGGTGGCCTATCGAGAGAGGGAGAGACGCGGGGACGAGGAGCCGAGAGTGCCTCAGGATTGTTCTCGAGTTGAATAGGAGCTCAAACTTGAACGATGACGCCGCTGACTGTGCATTAAGAAAGTGCGTGTCAATGGGGTGTTAGCTGTTCCCTATCGATCCCGGGGAAACTTTCGAATCTTGCCGTGGTGTTTCTTTTTGCTTCCGATGAGTTCGTCCATGTCGTGTGGGGGAATTTGCGGAATTTTTTTTTTCAAACCCTGTTATCATATTCGGGAAGAGTTATTGATGCGACTTTTATACGACTTTTCAACTTGAGCGGAGTTTGAGGAGTCGCTTGGGCCCGTAACCTGTGGAAGATTCGAAACAAAATGTATAATGCGCGGTATAATGGTAGGAGAGCTAGGATTTCATTTGACTGGAAAATTTTTGAATAAAGTTTCATCATCGGCCGATTAAAAAAATAATGTTCTGACTGCCATCTGGCGGTTGTATCTTCAGCTTTTGAATAAAATTACCAACTCGCACAAAGCTACCATATCAATAAGTTGTTATTTACATAAGTTTAAGTGTGAAGGAAAACATTCCCAACTTATGCAAAGTTGTCATAATAAGATAGCTAACGGTTCATTTGAATACCCCATTTCTCACAACGCTAGAAAATTTTTGATTAATGATTTATTATGGGTTGATTCAGAAAATAGTGTTTCTACAGGCATCTCTCTGTTGCGACATCAACTTTTATTCTTTTGAAAATGTTTTTTTCTGCTTAGTGTACTGTAATAATTCCAATTTCAAATATTTCACTCGAGATGATGGTTTATCGATGTTCTAAAGATTAAATTTAGCGAACAAATCATTTTTTATTTCCAAATATGTAAGCCGCGCCCCTATACCATGTTGTTACAGTCCCCTAGGGCGACACACCTTTAACACTTTAAAAACCAATGAATTAGATTTTCATTTTCATTTCCATTAATCCAATCAACCCCTAAATTCACTGATTTCTATCGCGGCATTTTCTACTTTTATTGTGTTTTGACGTACGGCAACGTTGTTTACAATTCTGGCTGACACTTGTTACAATCAGAATAGGCTGACTACATATACATAAATTTTTGTTCTTGAACTATCAAAAGGATATTTATTTCCTTAATATTTCAGCTTTGTGGAAGGTGTGACAACTTTTTGACTCGGTGTTTTTGAAATACACAAATTCAATATCGTTAAATGTTTTATTCGATTAATTTAAATAGTCCAATTTATTGGAATAGCAGTATGTATAAGTTCGGTTATCAATAATTATTAGTCGAATATATTTATCTGAATAATCTCAAATTTAACATTCCAGAAACAGGGTGTTAAAATTTTTCTTTAAAACTGAGTATTTATTTATTGAGCATTTATTATTATGTATTTATAGCTCTAAAGTTTTTGAAAAGTAAAAAAATAGAAACATTTTTTAATTGTTTGTTCACTTTTTCTCATTTTCTCGTTCGGGATGCCATTTTGATGCAAAAATTTATAATCGATTAACTTGAATACATTATCAAAAGCTAACTAATATGAGGTAATTCATTAAAGCAATGAAAAATACGCGTTGAGATTTTTCTGCATACGAGAACATGCATGGGAGACTTTTTGTCGCAAACTTAACGAAGAATTCAAAAATGCTTCTCAGCTTGAAATATCTTCAGTGGCGTAACATTTTTTCTTTGAAATGAAAAAATCATTTTCCTTTGTCCGCCAATGAAGAATATAAAATTCCTAGTTGCATGTCAATAAATACACAATAACTACAGAATTCGAAGCGCTTGAGAACGAAAATTCTATAGCAAATTGTCATCATTTTTTCAAGGAGAATCGTCCCCTGAGGTTTATCGCACCTATTCCTATTAAAACATACATATTTATTACATACATTACAAATATTAATGAATTATCTCGGTAAATAGAGTTAACAAGTATCCTAGGATTAGCAGCAGTAAATGGTTTACACAAACATTAAAAAATGTCATTGGTTGTAATCCAAGCAAAATGTCGTGTAGATATAGCATCACAAATCTATAGAAAATTCAAGTAGAATATCGCTCGTTCATTCATGTGCCATTTTTGCCCTTGGAGACCTCATATACCTATATGCAGTTCTGTGGTTTCCAAGGACGCAATTAGCACGAGCGCTATCAGTGCTCATTTTCAAGTAACAAAATGTTATTACTTGTGTATTACTTTCTGTATACATCATTGCAAATGTGCCATGATTTATATTCATTGCAAAAATAAAGTGATAATTTTTTTTCAATATTTTTTTTATCCATGAGATTCTTCGAACAGAAACAGTACGGTACCTACCTATACATAAACAAGCCGCTCATAATTTTAATTCATTACTATTCCATATGTTAATTCAGTACATTATAGATGGCACATTTAAATTTATGAATTTGCTACTGAAACGATTAGTAGGTATGCTGATGACTTGCATGGTTGATTTATTCAATGTTTTACAATGAGATTCGTTTTCAGTTATGGGCGGGACCCTGCTGTGAAAGTATGAATAAGTATTCAATTTTAAAGATGATGGTGATATAATTATCTCTCATCATTATGGATTGAACCTTTATTCTTTAATTTACAGAATAACTACAAAGAGTTGTAACATAACCATCATACAAAATGCCAGCTTGAATATATTGTAGAAATTCTCCTTCTCCAACAACCTTAGTATGAGAATTATCTGTCATTAGATGGTTGATAGTGTAAATAACAATTGTTTCGCTATACACAGTAGCTACTAGAGCTTTTATGCGCCTATGAGCTTTTATGAGTTTATTGCTTTCGGGTCCGTTGAAATGCAGAAATGCAGACAGCTCCTGCGGCATGATAGGAGTAGGATCCTCAATTGTGACATATCAACATATTTTTGAATGATTGGAATGAGTGTCCCCTGTAGGCCAAATCCATAAAATTTTGCGCAATATTCTTTTCAACTCACTTTTTCTGCACCCGTAGGCTTTCTGACACCCTTTTTCTACATTTAAAAAGGTTTCTGGAGCTGGGGTCTCAAAAAATGAATAGGAAAGGAAGAGGAAACCAGTTTTGGGCTCCTTCTTTTCAGGATGGCCACTCGAGCGGTAAACATACGAGGTGGCAAAGTTGGAATTCGAGAGGATGACATCGAAATCTATAAAATCACCAATTTTCAAAACTTCCGAAAAGCTTTTCAGGTAACCTTCCTTTTTCGCTTCGAATGACTGGACTACAAGGTGTCTGATCAAAGTTTTGGTCCATGGAAAGCGACTGACGATTTTGATAAATTCCAGCCGTTTTAAATTTAAGTGAAGTAGGTCCTATTTTTAGTTACTTTTCTCACCTGTTATCTGCCCAGGTATTACTGAGCTCCACAAACTCGTAGCTATTACTAGCACATAGGACACAATTCATAGCCTAAGTCTTAGTCTATAAGAAGTGTAGTTGTAGTTTTGTTGGGTCTGTAGTAATTAGAGTTTGAAGTATTGAATTTCTTTATTCAGCTTACTGTGCGTACAGTCTGAATGTTACTTCAATACTGACAAGGTCAACAATGCCCTTCAATGATCTTCATAGGAGTATGCTAAAATCTAATAAGGATTGTAGATATTAGATGAGAACATCCATACATAAATTGGACTGTAAGGTGCTGGGTTGTTGAAGTTCGAAGGACCATGAAATTTTCCACACTATTTATTGAAGTAGGTTTATATATACAATTACACAATGTACACTTTACAAGATTCGCTTAACCAGTTATCGAAAACTATGAATCAGTTCCACGCACTCATCCAATTACAATTTACCGACTAGGGTACTAATGAAGATGACCGACTGAAGGGTCTTTTTTAACCACGTGGCGACTAGGCCAATATTTAACTAACTTGAAATGTGCAAGCTGAACACTGTGTCTCAAGGGACGAGACCAACGACGAACTATACTATACTGTACTTGACTTGTACTTACTAGACTGTGTGTAGAATATAACTCAACTGACTTGAACTCGAATTAATTGAAGTGACGGTTCGATTTCTTACCCCACCTCGACCTTTTTGTCGAACCATCGAAAAGGGTTAAGAACATAGAAGTGCTACAGATAAAACGGACCTAGTTAAATTATCATTATAGCCAGCCGTCATTATAAGGACGACTGCGCGCAGCACACAAATAAAGTGCGCGGAATTATCTATAACTAACTTCAGGGGTGAATCTTTGGACAATGGCGGCGCTGAGTTCTACGAACCTTGATCAAAACTTAACAAAGATTGAACAAGTAGTGTTCATCAAAAAGATGAAACTGAACTGGGGTACAACAGGAGTAAATCTGAATGAGTAGTTCACACTTTGTCTTTAATTCTTCCAAACTACCAGCTTTTACAGCTAATGAAGTATCATCAGAGTGTCTTGTTGTAGACACTCTGGCAAGTCGTTGACGAACAATCTGAATGGTAGTGGTTCAAGGACTGAACCCTGGGGGACGCCTAACTTATTGAAGTATTGCTTGGACACACAGACGTCGTTTTGAACTCCTGGATCACGTAAGAATCGAATGATCCCGAGGAAGCATATGATCCCGACAGCCGTTTGACGGCGTCTGCTTCCTAACTTTCGCCCATTTTCCTTACAGAACGTTTATACGCTCGCTTCCCGAGTCGCACGACTCGACGTCTCCCGACCCCGTACTTTTCCAGCCGAATTTCTAGCCAACCTACTCAGGAAGGTACATAAATAATCCGGGGCAAAAATGCGCCACGGCGTTTAATGTCGCATTCATTACGTACGTGTTTGTTTTCGAAACGAGCTAATTTCAAAGACGTACCGCAGCGCACGTCCGTCGACGTTTCGAAGGATCGTCGAAAAATAAAAAGCGACGCCGAGAGCTCGCGCGCGCGAGAGAGAGAAGGAGACGGAGGCGGACGGGCACACATAACAGCTCAGCTGTTTGTTTTGACAGAAGTCATACGGAATGACCGATTTCGGTGCGTGACTTGGCGATCAATAAGGCTGAACGGTGGATGATTTGGTTGAATGGTTTGTACGGAAAACGGGCCGACTTAACGGATGCTTGTACACAGGAAGGCGATTCGGAGTACGCGAGGTTTTTACGACGTGCCCCGATCTGTCTGTCGGATTAGAGATGTCATCCCGGGGATTGACTGTCTTGTATCCAGAATGACGTCGACGATGTATCATTCAGTTCTACGTGTCAATTATGCTACGTTCATCTTATGCGGTTTGCCTGAGGGGGGCAGATTTTTGTTAATCGTATGAAAATATGTCAATCTAAATTGATTTTTCGAGATTGGTCTCAACAATATTAGGCCAATTGAAAAGTCCCCGGTCTGACGCACAAATGCCGGTGCTAGTATTAAATCCATATTCTATTGTCTAAAAAACCATCTTATCTGTATCGAAAGATAACATTCAGGTCTGATGTACATAATCTTAACACACGTAGAAGAGGACTTATATCCCCTCCTCCTCATAGGCTTTCACTATTTGAAAGATCTTTTAGTTTTTCCATTTATAGATTTCATAACAGATATATTTGTAGTTCATTTGTAAATTTGTCTGTATCATCTTTCAGAGCTAAAGTCAGGGATGTAGTTTATAGGGATCAGTGCGAGCTCAGTAATCGGTTATAACTCTCTTTTTTTTTGTCATATGACTCATTTATAATTAAATCTTGAAACTAGGAAGTTATTGAAATTTTTTCTTTTTCAATCATTATTGTCTCGATGTATAAGGCTTTTTTTCATATATTTTTCGTCAGGGTTTGAGTGGAAGAGCAGGGGTGTATGGCTTCATCACCATCTGAACTCCGCCCTGTGATTGATTTTTTCTGATGTTTTTTTTTTGGAATTGTAATATTTTTATTCCCTTCAATAAAGGCATTATTATTATTATTATTATATGATTTTTAGTTAGTACAAACCTTCAAACGATACGTGTCGAAATTTGACAGCAGTCCGACCATTAGTTCGTGAAATATTGCGTTGTGAGTGTAGCTACTTTTCTCATTTGAAAAAAGATGGAAAAAAATAATTTCGTGTTCTGATTAAATATTGCTTTTTGAAGGGAAAAATACAGTTGAAGCAGAATCTTGGCTCGATGAAGAGTTTCGGGGGTCTGCACCGGGAAAATCAACCATCATTGATTGGTATGCTAAGTTTAAACGTGGTAAAATGAGCACCGAAGACGGCGAACGCAGTGGAAGCTCAAAAGAGGCTGTCATCGACGAAAAATAAAAAAAGTTCACAAAATAATTTCGAATGACAAAGTGAAGATGATAGAGATAGCAGACATTGTGAAGATATCATGTGAACGTGTACATCATATCATTCACGAATATTTGTACAGGGTGGGCAAATAAGCGAGGTAAGCGGCTATATCTCAGGATCCACTCATCGTAGAGACTTGCGGTCAAAAATTTTACCACTAAAGTGATAAAGAGAACACACTGGAAATTGTTTTGATGTTTATACCTCTACCGCTAGGGGGCGTAATAGCTACTGTCTAGTAGAAAAATGAATTTTACTCGAAAATATTTCATATGAAGTTGAAGAAAAAATATCATCACTGTAATCCTTGGAAAATTCTCTATCTTTATGAATTGTCTATTTCGATTTCACGACATCAAATAAGGGTAGGTGAAAGGGAGAAATCGGACTGATTGAAACGCCTGTAACTTCAGTTTGGCTCAACATTTTTGAGCAAATTAGATTTCGTCTGAAAGATAATCTCTTGTTGATTGAAGACAAAATATAGTCATGATAAATTTGTTTTTGCTGCTTTCGGTAGGGGCGCTAAATCAGAAGTTCATTGTTTTGTTCATTTTACTCCGAATTTTCAAATGTAATGATAGGATTTCCTTAACAGAAACAGAAATTCCATCAAATTTGCATGGGAAAACCTGAAGGTCGCAAAGCAATCTTTTCAGGCGTTCTGAAGTTAAGGCCGAAAGAAGATATTCTTCAACTGATGCACTGCGAAAAACCAAATTTAGCTTTTCAGTGCATCAGTTGAAGAATATCTTTTTTCGTCCATAACTTCAGAACACCTGAAGCTAACGCTTTGCGACCTTCAGGTTTTTTCATACAAATTTGATGGGATTTCTGTTTCTGTCAGAACTTGAAGACACAATTTGGTTTTTCGCAGTGCATCAGTTGAAGAATATCTTCTTTCGGCCATAACTTCAGAACACCTGAAATTATCGCTTTGAGACCTTCAGGTTTTCCCATGCAAATTTGATGGAATTTCTGTTTCTGTTAAGGAAATCCTATCATTACATTTGAAATTTCGGAGTAAAATGAACAAAACAATGAACTTTTGACTTAGCGCCCCTACCGAAAGCAGCAAAAACAAATTTATCATGACTATATTTTGTCCTCAATCAACAAGATATTATCTTTCAGACGAGATCTAATTTGCTCAAAAATGTTGAGCCAAACTCAAGTTACAGGCGTTTCAATCAGTCAGATTTCTCTCTTTCACCTACCCTTATTCGATGTCGTAAAATCGAAAGTGATAATTCAAATAGATAGAGAATTTTCAAGGATTACAGTGATGATATTTTTTCTTCAACTTTATATGAAACATTTTCGAGTAAAAGTCATTTTTCTACTCGACGGTAGCTATTATGCCCCCTAGCGGTAGAGGTATGAACTTCAAAATAATTTCCAGTGTGTTCTCTTGTACACTATAGCGGTAAAAATTTTTACCGCAAGTCTCTACGATGAGTGGATCCTGAGATATAGACGCTTACCTCGCTTATTTGCCCACCCTGTACATGAGAAAGCTGTGTGCAAAATGGATGCCCCACGAGCTCACAATCGAACAAAAGCAACAATGTGTTGATGATTTTGAGCAGTGTTTTAAGCTGTTTAAGTGCAATAAACCTGAATTTTTGCGTCGATATGTGACAATGGATGAAACATGGCTCCATCATTCTACTCCGAAGTCCAATCGACAGTCAGCTGAGTGGACTACACACGATGAACCGAATCCAAAGCGAGAAAAACCACAACAGTCAGCTGGCGAAGTTTTGGCATCAGGACACCAGCAAGACTGGCTTTTACCACAATGCGCAAGGTACTTTTTTCGGACGAGTCACGACTCGGTTTACAAAGTAATAGTCGACGAGAAAGGGTTTGAAGAGGTCCACGCAGACTAGAGCGACTTAATTTCGCCCGGGAAATTGTGCGCTTTCAAGGAGGATCGATAAGGTGCTAAGGGGATATAATGATCGGTCGCCGTACACCTCATATTATCGTTGAACGAACAATGACTGGTGCCATTTACGAAGAAAACATCATTGAACCAATCATTTTTCCTCTGCGCAACGAATTCGGGTATAATTTCATTCATCAAGATGATAACGCCCCAATGCACACGAAGGGTTCAAAACATTCTTCTATATATCCAGAGAATGATCTGGCCAGCAAACCCACAAGACATGAATCAAATTGAGCACGTATCAGATTACTTAGGTAGATCAATATCCAATCGCCAAAATTCACCTCTAACTTTTCAGGAATTTCAGGAAGAATGAAACGAAATGCCTGAACATTTCATTAATGATTTGATTCTTGGGATACCTAGTCGTATTGGGCAGTTGATTGAAAGAAGAAGTGGTAATACGGACTATTGAATTTGGATTCAGTTGTGGAATAACTAGAATATATCAAATTTTGTCTCATCCTGCATAAAGCAAATATAACAAACAAAGATTTTCTATCAAATATATTGCAATTGAAATAGAGGAAAATATTCATCCCATTTCCAGAATATATATTGTAACGGGAGGTATATAACTTTAAGTTGGCATTACCGTTCAAGATGGCGACCGATTTAACAGCTGTCAAGTGATTCATTCTCAGTTTGGTTTGACAATTCATCATGAATAGACTCACGCCTGAACAACGCTTGCAAATAGTGCAATTTTATTTCGAAAATAATGGTTCTGTGCGGAATACGTATCGCGCACTACATCCATTTTATTTTGTTTAGCGATGAAGCGCACTTCTGGTTGAATTGCTACGTCAACAAACAAAACTGCCGCATTTGGAGTGAAGCTAATCCTCAACTGTATGTCGAAACACCGTTTCATCCAGAAAAACTGACTGTTTGGTGCGCTTTATGGGCTGGTGGAATCATTGGTCCGTACTTCTTCAAAAACGATGATGGCCAGAACGTTACAGTCAATGGTGATCGGTATAGAGCCATGATAACTAACTTTTTCATTCCTGAATTGAACAACCATGATGTCCAGGAGCTGTGGTTCCAACAAGTCGGCGCAACATGTCACACAGCTCGTGCCACAATCGATTTATTGAAGGACACGTTTGGTGACCGCCTAATTTCACGTTTTGGGCATGTGAATGTTGGAAAAAGTCATCGAAAATTGGACGTCCAGATTGGACTACATCCGAGCCAGCCGTGACGGTCATATGCCAGAAATCATATTTAAAATGTAATGCCACAAGATTATCTTGCGGATAAATAAAATTCATCTCAATCGAATAATCCATCGTTGTTTTATTGCAATTTGAAGTTCTATAGCTCCAAAAAAAAACGCTTTATATTAGAATAGAACTAGAAACTCGAAATTTTCAGGGTGAGTTAAAATTTAGAATAGGAGTTATTTGCGTTTTCCTGATAAATTCAAAACTATTGATTCAATCAAGATGAAATTTTGCATTTAGGTATTCAATTGCAATTTCAAACTTCGTGAAAAATCTCTTCTTGATCGCGGGTAAATATTAAAGGATAATATTCAAAACGAAACCTCCTATTAGAAAACCCTTTATTTATTTGTGAAGATGCTGCATGAAATCTTCTACTTCTACTTCGAAAGGAACTTGCTAATGAAATAACTGATTTTTGAATGAGAAGTTATTAACATTACACTAACACGTAACTGTTCATTCGAATTTGCTTCTTCGAAGATGCAGTCGGTCTTTCCCGACTGTGTGACTATGTACTCCGGAGATATTAAACGTTAACGAGTTCTTCCCAAACCAGGAAGTTTTAGTAGACGCCCCTGAGTCACGAAGTAATAACTGATAGTTGGGTATCTATATATCTTTCGCAGGTTCAGAGGGGCATACCGGCGGGGCCAGGGGAAAGGCTTCTGGAAGTAACGTTCCTATGCTTCCCCTTTTGCGGACCGGCTTTTATGTCCAGAAGAACGTTGACCGATTTGAAACCATACAACTTTACGATCGAACTTATTGAACCCGGTATATACAGGATCGCGCATCAAAGAGTTTGATATGCGAGCGCATGTTCCGCATATTTCTGTAATGATGTTGTGTATAGTGAGGAAACTTGGGGAAAAATCGAACATCTGTTGGTTTTTTATTGTATAATTTGGACGGCATTCGGACCACGCTATCTTTCAGAATTAAACTTAAGAGATATACATTTTTTTCGATATCGCCATTTTTCCAATTTTCGCTTATATACTGTTTATAACTTGAAAACAAAATATGGTGGCCAAAAATGAACACTACACTCAGAGAAATCCATAGTTTTTTCATTAGTGAAGCAGTTATTTGGAGGTTATTTATTCACAACTATTACAGCAGATTTATATTTAATATATTCATTAATAATTTAATTATGCATTCAAAAAAGTTTATTAATAGAGAATAAAATATTTGTTTACAAGGTATTTGATAATATTTATTATATTTCGGTTATAAATAATTTAAATGAACTTACGTTATCTCCACAAATAACACAAATTCATTATCAACAAATTTTCAACTGGTAGTTAACGAACACTTGCTATTTATGAATAAACTCTTACAAGAATTCAATAATTTATTCACTCAGAATATAGGATTTATTAATAATTAATAAACTAACATAATTCTAGCGATCCAATCTGTGGAAAAGTTTAAGGACCCATCCCTCAAAGAGAAGCGCATCCCCTTAAGGATCTGTCCTTGAACTTTTCCTTTGATTCGAATTTTCTTTTTAAACATAAAATCTGTGTTACTATGGGCTTATTGAACGCCGCTTAGCACATCTGTACTGAATTTTGGGTTTAGATCGTTTGTACCTGCTAAGTTATTAGTGATGTTGGCAGAACAATGGTTAGAGGAAACAGATGCGATCAAGATGACTAGGGTTCAAACCCGGATACCCTCAATATGAACTCTACAAAATTACCTAATTTGGCAAACGGTTCTTCTCACATCCTAACAATCGGATAATAGAAACAACCAAAATAATTATCTAAGAAATACGTTAACCATTATAGAATTGAAATATTTTTTTTTATTCAGCATGGATACATATTACCTACATATAAAAAAAAGTTCATTAATTATTACTCAATGATATATTAACCTCAACTATATTTATTTCCTTCAAATGGATATTTCTTCGGAATTATTAATATAAGTTGTGCGTAAATGAATGAATTGTAATAATAAATGATGATAATTGGTGGGATTTCAAATAAATTATTTATTTCCATGAAACTAATATTTGTTTGTCCATATATCCAATAAATAATTCATTAACTATAATGCATTTTCAATAATATCAAATAAACACTTCTCTCAGTGTACTCTTGTTAGTTTCTAAGAATAAGAGAACGAGAATGGTGTATCAAATTATGTCTTCTTCCTCTGCTAAAACATGGAAATTTGCCCACTCTGTACTAATTACTGAAAAACACTCGAATTGATTGATATGTATTTTTTTAATTGCTACAGCACTATTGTTGTTGATATTTTTCAAACTCTCCTCCACATTAATCCATTTGGGCACTCTTTCATCTAAATTACGTGTGTAGGATCAACAACTCGTTTAAACTATACAGTACTGTTCCTATGATCTTTTCAATGAGGTAATGGTTCGGGTCGAACAATGGCCCAAACAAATAGATAAAGTGGATAACACTAATCGAGTTACACAATTTCAATTCTACTAAAATATAAGGCCGATAAAATGAATTTCGAATCCCGAGAGTAACGATTGAAATGAATGAAAATAATTAATAATGATATTAATTAAGTGTTGAAGTGAAATGTAATGGGACAAGTTCAACAATCTCGAATCCCGGCCCTGACATCTTGGGAATTCAACGTTTCTTGCAACTAGCCACTGAAACATTAATTCTCGATGGAAATGGAAAGTGACAATCTTGGGAATTCGTTGCACGTGTATTATTTTTGGTTATGTCGATGTAATTAAGAACATCGGAGTTATACCTCATCTAAATTTTTTTGTAGAGCAAACTACACCTATATTTCGATCTGGTATAAGTCATAGAAATATTTACGCTAAATTCCATGATAAAATCAAAAATGAATATCAAACATAGATCAGAGATTATCAACCATATGAAGCTATCATATTTCATTCTAAGAAGGATAATGAAGGTCATGTATCACCAAAACCAGCTGTCAAGTTTTGCCGCGGGTAAACTCGAAAAAACTGCTGACAGGTACTGTCATACAGTTTTCTCATCTAGCAAACCATTTGTAATTCTAAATTGACAGTTTGTGATTGGTGGAAATTAAGACGAGAGAAATAGACAGAGTAAAAGAACGTTTTGTCTCGCCTGAATCATACATCCTTTTAGGCGTAACAAAATACATTGGGTGCCGTACGAGTTAAATCTGAAAGATTTTTCTTTGCTTGTGAACAGCTGCTTGGAAGCCAAAGGATTTCTGCATCGTATTGTGACTGGAGTCGAAAAATGGGTTCATTACGGTAACCTTAAGCGCAGAAAATCATGGGGATATCCCGGCCACGCTTTAACGTCAACAGTCAAACCGAATATTCACGGTTCCAAGGCCATGCTCAGTATTTGATGGGACCAACTCTGCGTAGTGTATTATGAATTGTTGAAATCGACTAAAACAATCACAGGCGATCGTTGTCGAACGCAATGAATGCGTTTGAGCCGAGCATTGGAAGACAAACTGCCGCAATACGACGACAGACATGATAAAGTGATTTTACAGCTTCGCAATGCTTGCGAAAGTGGTCAAGATATACTTGGAAACGTTGAAATGGGAAGTTATAACACACCCGCCGTATTCTCCAGTGTTGCTCCTTCGAACTAACAATGGCACGCGGCCTGGCTGACCAGCACTTCCGATCTAATGAAGAAGTAAAAATTTGATCGATTCGTGGATCGCTTCATAAGTAGAGGAGTTTTTTCAACGCGGGATTCATAGATACGCTGCCCGAAGAATAGTTTGAATCATAAATGTATAAACAGTTTTTTACAATAAAGTCTCGAAATTCGGAAAAAAGCGATGGAAGCAAATGGCGATTTGCGATGGAATTTTCGATGACTTGTTCCAACATTTGTGCCCGTATATCGGCAATTACACGGCGAATGTTGTCTTCCAAATGGTCAAGGGTTTGTAGCTTATCCGCATAGACCAATGACTTTACATAGCCCCACAGAAAGTAGTCTAGCGGTGTTAAATCACAAGATATTGGAGGCCAATTCACAGGTCCAAAACGTGAAATTAGGCGGTCACCAAACGTGTCTTTCAATAAATCGATTGTGGCACGAGCTGTGTGACATGTTGCGCCGTCTTGTTGGAACCACAGTTCCTGGACATCATGGTTGTTCAATTCAGGAATGAAAAAGTTAGTAATCATGGCTATATACCGATCACCATTGACTGCAACGTTCTGGCCATCATCGTTTTTGAAGAAGTACGGACCAATGATTCCACCAGCCCATGAAGCGCACCAAACAGTCAGTTTTTCTGGATGTAACGGTGTTTCGACATACACTTGAGGATTAGCTTCACTCCAAATGCGGCAGTTTTGTTTGTTGACGTAGCCATTTCACCAGAAATGCGCTTCATCGCTAAACAAAATAAAATGGAGGCACAGAACCATTATTTTCGAAATAAAATTGCACTATTTGCAAGCGTTGTTCAGGCGTGAGTCTATTCATGATGAATTGCCAAACTAAACTGAGATTAAATCACTTGACAGCTGTTAAATCGGTCGCCATCTTGAACAGTATTGCCAACTTAAAGTTATATACCTCGAAAAAAACACCCGTTATAACAAAATACTATTCCGGATTCTCACACCCGGAATAAATAGGCGATATCAAATTTCAACATTATGAACTGCAACATCAATGAAGTGGTCATTTTTCGACGTTTGGGGCGAAACATCATTTTCTCCCTCGACAAATAATCATAACGCACGTGTAATATCTTGCGGTGTATCAAATAATATCTACCAATACATCCGGTTAATTGAATTCGACTCGGGGCTACCGAACACAGCCCTCTCGCTGAGATATGTCGATTCACCCGCATTCTTCGAATCGGTCATCCTCCCCACGGCTTGCCTCGTTTCATCGGGGGATGATCTTCAATGAATCCGCGCATATCAGTCACCGGCGGCGATAATTGCAGTTTGGGGGTAATTGAATCGTTAATGTGTTTGTTTTGTTCCTGCGAAATTCCCCCCCGTGAGTTATGGGGCTTTACGTCGAGACTTTAAGGGTGCGCCGCCGTTCGTTATGTTTGCAAATAAGATACAAGTGCGGATGTTATACGGTGTTCGCGTTACCGGGTACCACCTTCGGGTATCGGATAACTTACCTAACTCTAGCTCCTTGGTCAATATTTTCTGTCCCGGCCCTTCTAGGTCTATGCACTGAGAGAATTGCATATTTTTTTATTAATAGAGCACTTATTTGGAGGTTATTTATTCACAACTATTACAGCAGATTTAAATTTAATATATTCATTAATAGTTAAATTATGCATTCAAAAAAGTTTATTAATAGAGAATAAAATATTTGTTTACAAGGTATTCGATAATATTTAATATATTTCGGTTATAAATAATTCATTTGAACTTACGTTATCTCCACAAATAACATCTAAATTCATTATCAACAAATTTTCAACAACGAATATTTGCTACTTGTAAATAAACTCTTACAAGAATTCAATAATTTATTCACTCAGAATATAGGATTTATTAATAATTAACAAACTAACATAATTCTGGCGATCCAATCTGTGGAAAAGTTTAAGGACACATCCCTCAAAGAGAAGCGCATCCCCTTGAAGGATCTGTCCTTGAACTTTTCCTTTGATTCGAATTTTCTTTTTAAACATAAAACCTGTGTTACTATGGGCTCATTGAACGCCGCTTAGCACATCTGTACTGAATTTTGGGTTTAGATCGTTTGTACCTGCTTAGTTATTAGTGATGTTTAAGAAAAGTGGTTAGAGAAAACAGATGCGATCAAGATGACTAGGGTTCAAACCCGGATAACCTCAATATGAACTGCAAAAAAATACCTAGTTTGGCAAACGGTTCTTCTTACACCCTAACAATCGGATAATAGAAACAACCAAAATAATTATCTAAGGAATACGTTAACCATTATTGAATTGGAATATTATTTTCATTCAGCATGGATACATATTACATATAAATAAGGTTTATTAATTATTACTCAATGATATATTAACCTCAACTATATTTATTTCTTTCAAATGGATATTTCTTCAGCATTATTAATATAAGTTATGCGTAAATAAATGAAGTGTAATAATAAATGATGATTATCGGTGGGATTTCAAATGAATTATTTATTTCCATGAAACTAATATTTGTTTGTCCGTATATCCAATAAATGATTTATTAACTATAATGCATTTTCGTTTATATCAAATAAACACTTCTCTCAGTGTGCGCGGGACCTCTTAGGGTCAGTTTCATACGGAATTTAGTTCTCGTTTTCCGTGAGAAGTCTCCTTTACAAATGAAATGTTTTTCATATATCAATTTTTCTGTTAGAAAAGGTTCCTTCCTAATAAAGTCCCGATATTAGCCCATTATGGCAAGAAAGGGATCCTTTTTTTCACGCATGTTCTAAGACTGCAAAACATAAGCTCATTCTTTTATGTCATTTCCATCAAACGTTTTTCTCTACAATATAAACATTCTTATTGGAATTATTATATTTACTCTCAATTCATAAACAAAATTTCAATTTAAAAAAATTCAATCTCTATGAAATATTATCAAATGCGAACAATAAATCACTTGTTCTCAGAGTAGCCAACCCTAGGAAATTACACACTTACGAATAAAAGAAATCCTTCTCCGAAAGGCAGTCGGAATATGTTCACGAAACCGGAGCCACTTTCGAGCTCCATATAAGCCAAGTAATTTTTATAACCAAATACTGGATTTTAAAATCAAACTCGTGAAAAATTACATACTTGAGCTTGACTCGAGTTGATTTAAAATATTTATTGCTTGACTTGATATCAAACTACTTGATATTACTTGAGCTTGATATGCATGCGTTGAACAGCATATACTTTTGCAATTTCGTGCGCGCTAAGAACTAATAAGGGGATTTCTTGAGCTCCGAGGGACTGAAGCATTTGACAGTGTGACTTTATTAGTAGTTTTCTCACATTTCTATGAAATCTATTGGTAGATTTTGGTAGTTTCATCAGAAATATCTTTCCAAACTTGTCCAAAATGGCCAAGGATTTTTTATCAACGCCAGCATCTTCAGCTCCTGTTGAAAGACAATTTTCCAGAGCTGCTCTTACAGTTACAAAAACCCGCAATAGGTTAGGCGACAAATCTTGACTTGAGCTTGACTTGATTTCAAGTCAAGCTTGAAAATCGCGCCAAGCCGTGAATCCCTAGTCCTTACCAAGGGAAGCCTTTTCGCATGGATTATCTTAGTAGCTTTGAGATTCTAGGAGTTGAGACAATCGGTTTTTTGCTGAGTGGTTTTTTTTACTGTGCTTAAGATCTCTAAAATACTGGTGTGTTCACTGAGAGATAATTCTGGCGACTCGCATCAGGGCATGAGTCCCTTTTTTTCCTTGAGGTGGTACTACACAAAGAAAAAATCAATCAACGGCATCATTTCACAATTTCCATTTGTTCCGTCAAAAGTTAATCGACTTTTGATTTAACCTCAAAAAGACATTGACAGAAAAACGATGTGAGCGCCATGAGAAACGATACTGAAATTAAGTGAAAAGGGACCAATATTATTAAAATCCAAGACAGATGGTCCCTTCAAAGTCGCCACTTTGATCTTAAGATTTTTCAGGATTAAGTGAGCACACCAATGTTTTAGACTTCTCAACTGTGTATCAGTTTTAGGTATCTCAAAATTTGAGACACCAGCATGAACTCGTATTTTGACATCCTATAACATGTCTCAAGATCTTCATATGGTAGGGTTATCACTAGCGCTAACTCATTTTGCTTGGAAAAACTTCAGTGTGACGGTCTCCAGGGGTGGCATAACTCATTATGAAAATTTAAAATGTCTATTTCTTATCCTTTAGGCTGAATTGGGAAAAATAACAAGAAAAAAGTGCTCCCTTTGACCTCAAGAATCTAGTCAAAGACACATCCTGTATATGTCGATATTCATCTTGCCACAAATGAAAATGAAAAGAGTAAAGAAATAAATAATGTAGGAAACCAAAATTTTCGATATAAAATCATAACTTCTGTGAAATGGAAAATAATAAATTCCATAGAAATTCGCCATGCCATTAAATTTCATACATTCTTCTTAAGTTATAAAGTTATTGCATGTAACCATCTTACCTTCTCTCTATAGCGCGCATTCATGTTACACACCCCAAACCAAAGTCTCCCACGAAAGAAATTGGTCTTCTATTCTTCTTGGCCTCTTATAGGTACTTATTTCATCTCGCTCTTCAGTGGTAGCTAATATCCCATAAATTTAAATTCCAACTGTCTATCACACTTCAAGGTGCGATAATGAATTAACGTTTTAGATATTGGAAACGTTTTATCATTAATGGTCACTCAAACAGTTGAATGGCCTTAAGGGATTCCTTGCTAACATTTAGAATTCCTCCAGGCTGATTGTTTTAAAGTCTTTATTACTGATGAACAACTGGTAATTGCAGCCATTATTGGAATGATTGAATATAGATGGTGTTGTGGTTTATGGTTTCTGGCTGCATCGATTTTAGGTCGATTGTATGGCAAGCTGTGTTTCTGCGTCGAAACTTTTTTGTACGAAATTGTACCTGAGTTTGAATACGGTCAGCTAAAATTGAAAAAATTTAATTTATCTCTAAAACTATGCTTCTTGAGGTATACTTTAGTGTACAGGGTGGGCAAATGAGCGAGGTAAGCTATATCTCAAGATCCACTCATCGTAGAGACTTGCGGTAAAAATTTTTACTACTGAAGTGTACAAGAAAACACTGGAAATTGTTTCGAAGTTCATACCTATATCGCTAGGGGGCGTAATAGCTACCGTCGAGTAGAAAAATGAATTTTACTCGAAAATGTTTCATATGAAGTTGAAGAAAAAATATCATCACTGTAATCCTTGGAAAATTCTCTATCATTTTGAAATGTTACTTTCGATTTTAGGACATCAAATGAGGGTAGGTGAAAGGGAGAAATCTGACTGATTGAAATGCCTGTAACTTCAGTTTGGCTCAACATTTTTGAGCAAATTAGATCTCGTCTGAAAGATAATATCTTGTTGATTGAGGACAAAATATACTCATGATAAATTTGTTTTTGCTGCTTTCGATAGGGAACGCTAAGTCAGAAGTTCATTGTTTTGTTCATTTTACTCCGAAATTTCAAATGTAATGATAGGATTTTCTCAACTTAACTTAAGAAACAGAAGTTTCATCAAATTTGTATGAAGAAACCTGAAGATCGCAAAGCGATAGTTTCAGGCGTTCTGGAGTTATGGCCGATAGAAAATATTCTTCAACTGATGCACTGAAAACCCAAATTAGGTTCTGACAGAAACAGAAATCCCATCAAATTTGTATGAAAAACCAGTAGATCGCAAAGCGATAGCTTCAGGCGTTGTGGAGTTATGGCCGAAAGAAGACACAATTTGGTTTTTCAGTGCATAAGTTGAATAATATTTTTTTTCGGCGATAACTCCTGAACGCCTGAAGCTATCGCTTTGCTTTGCGACCTTCCGGTTTTTCATACAAATTTGATGGGATTTCTGTTTCTGTCCAATAATGATATCCATCGATCAACTGACAGTACTACTAGAAAACAAATTACTAATGGAAAAAATGAATGAAAATTCCATGTTTGTTATTCCTTATAGCCAAATCATTCGAACATTATACCTGTTTCTGATTCCAGAGAATATGGCCACCAAATGGACGAATTTATCTTTGAATATAAATAATTATGGTCGAGTTAAACACGCACAAACTACCCATTCATCATGCTATTCAAATAGTCGGAAAAACGTTAATACGAACGCCCCTTCCTTCAGTCCCATTCTCGAATTGCTTTCCTCCATAGTAACGTAATGTTTTCGATTCAGATCTGAGGTGCAAGAATCATAGAAAAAGCTAATTGAGAAATCGCGTGCCGCTTATCAGGAATCAGGGATTGATTGAGGTATTGCTGATCAACATGAAAAAGAATATATTAGAGTTGACTCATGATTCATCCAAGCTAGATGAATCAAGAAGTCACGTTTTTATCGTTTTCTTGAAGTATTTACGGTCAATCTTAAATGATCAGCACCTCCATTTATCTAATCATAAACTAGAACTTTCATCTGGAACACTGGAAAGCTGTCATTTTGATGCTGTCATCATTGGAAGCTGTCATCATTTGACAAGTGACAATATTACAAATATACCTGCTTCAACAATTCATTGAAATTGTAAGAATTCGCTACAAAAATGGTGGAAGTTTCGCAGTCACAGTTCGCAAAACTAAAGCACTTTTGAGTTTTTGGTCGTCGTGAAGCTCCCTCTCGGCCGACAATAGCGAAAAAATTTGAGCTGTTGGGACAATTTAGTGATGTGAAGAATCTAAACAGTGTGCGTCGCTCAAGAACATCTAAGATTATTGCTGCTGTTGACTTAGGGTCTTGAAATGCATCAAAATGTTCTGGATTTTCATCGAAGAATCATCTTCAGTGATGAGACTCATTTTCACCACGGAGAGATGTTACAAAGCAGAATTTTCGAATTTGGGGCTCGGAAAATACGAGATTGAATGAAAAACCTCTCCATTTTCCTATCGAGAGCATATAGCTGCAAATTCGCGAATTGGTCATGGGAAATTTCATGGAAAGGATATGGTTGTGCAGCTGAAGTCCATTTGGCTTTCCCATCATTAATACCATTAATGATACACCTTCCTCTTGACAATGCAATAAACACCCATTGATTTCTTTCGAAATATACTCGTTATTTAATATTGAAATTAAACTTTTTATAGAAAAAGGAAGAAGTGGTATCTTCAAATCAAAAAAACTATACCACCTTGAATAGAACAGCAATCACTCAAAAATTATTTGAAGGTGTATGATATAGGTACAGGAGAATGGGAGTATTTAAGATTATTAAACTGTCAAGCTTTCATTTCCACAATACGAGAAATAAAGAAATATTGTATATACCCAAACATAGAACTTCTAAATTCGAAATGTCACCTAGATATTAGAGTGAAAAAATATTCAGTCATCTCCCTCGTAATATTAAGTCACTAAATATCATTAGGTTTGAGAAACTAAATAAGGATTTACTTGTACAGAAGTGTTTCTACAGTGTGAATGAGTATTTTTCTGTTAATTCAGAAAGTGTTTGAATTATTTTTCATTTCATTTCGACTTGTCCTCCTACTTTGTTATGTCCCAAAGGATCAATAAAATTATTTTTATTATTATAACCAGCAATTTCTAGGAGGATTTAAAGTAGCACTCACCTAATATTAAAAACCGAAAAGATAAGACATTGTACGCTGGATGAGGAAGTCAATTCCTAAAGTGTTATCAGTAATCTTCGCATTAATTGATTACATAGTTCAGGAAAACATCTATAAAGAGAATTTATGTGAGAATTGCATAAACAAATTTATTGTGGAGGTCTCAGTTCATACATCATTTTATTATCTCGAGCGGCTGAGGAAGATGAAACTGTGGTTTCGATAAATTACTTTGGTCAGATTCAAGGCCAAACATAGTTCGGTGAGATGTTTTTTTCATTCAGTATAATTAAATCATCTTAAAAAAAATTATCTATGAAAATCAACAAATTGAGCAATTTGGCTTAATGCAACTCTGTTTTTCTCATTAGAAAAACAGAGTTGCATTCAGCCAAATTTTCCAATTTTTGAATTTCATGGATAATTTATAAGGTTTCATGGGTAGGAAAACTTTAGTGTTTTGGTTACCAGGGTTGGCATAGCTCATTATAAAAATTTAAAATGGCTATATCTTTTCCTATAGGCCGAATCGGAATAAATGGTGAAAGAAAAGAGTGTTTCTTGTAACCTTAGGAATCTACTATCGAAATATATGTGAGTCAAAGACTCAAGCATAATTTCATTTCGGTCGAATCTGCGATGTTGTCACTGAAATATTAGATTTATATTTTTCGATACTCTTCTTGAATTTTTATGGTTCTGGTTATGCTATCCACACGATTTTCCGTAAGAAGCTGGAAAAACTCATTCAGTATACATATGCACTCGAAATCTCGATCCGGTCGAATGTGTAAGCACGGATATATTCAATTCTTCTTTTCCAATATACTTTTGTAATTTTCTATGGTTCTGATGATTTTATCAGTTTGAAATTATTATTTATTATAAATACCTATTAAGTAATAAACATAAATAGAGGGAGGATACGCAATTTTTACATGTCCCCAACATATTTAAATTACGTCGTCGGATTCTGATATATTTTCAAATCCACAATTTTA
This sequence comes from Harmonia axyridis, assembly GCF_914767665.1. Classification (NCBI taxonomy): domain Eukaryota; kingdom Metazoa; phylum Arthropoda; class Insecta; order Coleoptera; family Coccinellidae; genus Harmonia; species Harmonia axyridis. Next base: position 10,897,212 of record NC_059505.1, read on the forward strand.
CTATATTGTTATAAATGTATATTATATTGAATGAAATAAATCTATTTAAGTGATTCCCGATTGAATATGCAAATTTGAATATTTGGAACCCGATACATTTCCTAATTATCGAAATTATAATAAGCAGAATATTTATTATTTTCTGTATCTACCTGCTGAAATCCGAAGTTAGGCAACTTGTGCTCTCCTAGTGTCATCGGTTGTTTCACGTCGTTTGGCGCGTTTGAAGTTTGTTATCTGAATTTCTGATATTTAGGTATTTATTTCAATATATTTTGAGTTGAAATGAAACGTTGATTCTTTATGCGGCATAAGAAGTGCGTTCTTCATGGAAAAACTCGCGAATTGAGTGAAATATCGTATCACTGATATGTTTTCATTTCCGCGCGCATTTCAAAATTGATAGTTTATGTTGGGGACAAAATTTGTTTACTGGAAATGACATATGCTCCTCTATCTATGTTCATTACTCTGAGTAAATACCCCAAAATCTCAACTGGGTCGGTTTCGTGAACACGGAAATATTGGTCAATTTGTTTTCGAAATTTTTTCGAATGCTATCAATCTGGTTTAGCGATCAATATGAAACATTACAATGGCTTAGGAATTTTCATTTTCCATCTAATTGTATAGTTCATGTCGATCGAATTGCAGTTTTGAAATTAACAATAACACAAAATTACGAACTATGGATTTTTCAATTAATAAACTTAACAGTGGCATTCGAGATCCGAACCTATCTAGTAAATTTCAAGTCTTCAGGTACTTCCGTTCAAGGTTATCGTGTCCGTCTAACTAGGGCCGCCGCCAAACATTTTGGCGCCCCAGCAAAATAAAATTTTTCCGCCGTACTCTGCCTAATTTATCTGAATTTTCTTTGAAGGAACCTCTGTTATTCCCGTCAGGCATCTTTTCAATTTCATATGGAATGTTTTTTTTTTACTTGAAATCACCTTGATACATTTACCAAAGGATGTTTTGTCGATTTCTTCAAAAAAAATTCTGCATTATCGCTTTATCTATAGTAAAAAGATGACGTAGTTCTTGAAGGTGTTCGATTTCAATAAAATTGACGTTTGGCAATTTTTATTTTTCTACAGAAAGGTATTTTGACTAAGAAAACATTTTTATGCCGAAAAATATATTTTGTTTTATTGAGTGACTTAGCGCCCCGGTAAAATGTCCGGTATGCCGCTCCTGGCGACGGCCCCGAGTCTAACATTATCGTTCGAGACTACCCCTGGCTCAACGTTCTAAAATTACATAGAAAAATTGGATACGGAAATGAGCGCTAAAAAGTATGGTTATCCGATGGTGGCAAACCAGACCAGAAAAAAAATTCAAATTTCATTCCTCAGCTCATTATACTCATTCTCGCTTCCATTCGCCTCTCCCATCGGCGCCCCGAAAGAATCGAAAAAATATCAAGTTGGCTACATCTGCCGGTGTAATAACTGGGAAAGCGGAAGAATTTTCCAATTAGCATTGTTTTTTCGATTCGTGACCGGGGCGAAATTCAATTAAATGTAAACTGTGCAAAGGCAGTCCTACATAATTATTATTAAGTGTACGACACCGAATCGCTTGCTCCAATTTTGCCGTCAAGTAGTCGTTGGAAATTGGGTTAAAATTTTGTACTACATACATGTGTGGGGTCGGTCATATTCGGTGATCTCGCTAGGACGGCTTTCAATAGTTCGGAAAATCCACTTACGAACGAAAGGCGTGAGCAACCACTAGAAAGTGGTGAGATAATTGCTTGCGCAACTCTCTGAAGTGGGATTCGCAGGAAAAATAACATAAATTCAGATTCCATTATCTCCGATAGAGTTTGGAGCCTTCCCACGAATATGTTTTTCGATACCACATGAAAGATTCACAGCGGTTGATCATGAGATGTTCTCTCACTACCATATTAGTCAATCAATTTCGGATATTGCAAAAATCTTATGTTTCTGTAGATTTGGTCTAGGTACAAATTAAACAATTTGTCTTCTGCACTTGTATTAAAAATATAAATTACCATTCTTCATCTATTCACAGCTGAAACATTTATGATTGATATCAAACGAAGCATTTTTTTTCAATATTGAGCCAAACTCTATGGACTATTAGAGTTGCTGGAGAACGGGACTAGGCCTATTTTGAAAATGTTGTTATGAGTTCTGTTCTATATATCTGAAATATTTTCATCACAAAGGAATTACCACTTATATCAAAAACTAACGCCAGTAACCTGTAGATTGAAGATATGTATAGCAATGGATCAAGAACAGTTCCCTGTGGAACTCCACATATACCATTTCTCTCTCGGCACATTGAACGATTGTCCTCTACTCATTGCTTTCTGTCTTGAAGACAACTCCTCAGAAGAACGACACACTTGGTTCTATAAACAAATTTTTCCAGATCAATAATTATCTGAGGATGAGCAATAGTGTCAAATGCCCTTGCAAGAGATTCAAATTGTCTTATTGCCCCTTTCCAGATGTTCGGTAAATTTGGAGTGCTCAAATAAGGAATAGCATGTTGAGTGCATTTATTCAGTTGAAAGCCATATTGTCCAGTATTTTTGATGTTGAATTTGGCTAGATACTTCTCTACTCTTGTTTTGATCGCTTTTTCAAATATTTAAGCAATAGTCGAAATCATAAATAGTTCTTCATACAATTCATTAGACCTGATTTTTAAATTGGTTCAACTATAGATTGTTTGAAGTGTGATGGGTATATGCCGGAGGTAAAGCAGTAATTGACTAAATGAGATTAAGGCTGGGAGATCTTCCCCACTATCACCTTCAGAGTTTCAGTTTTTACATCATCAAATGACAGGGGCATAGGGATTTTTCATTCAAAGAAAAAAGAGTTTTCACCATTTCTAATATTTCGGGAAATTTCCAATCTTTGAAAGACCCTGTATAATAAACATGAATTTCTCTTTACAATCGAGAAACGACATCCAAATGTGAAACTACATCGAAATATAAGCTTTTTTTGTTTTCGAAAAGTAAAAAAGACAACAATTTACAAAGTAAAACAATTTTTTTTTGGCAAAATTAGATTTTATTATTCAACATAGTTGCCTTCGAGGGCGATACAGCGATTTTAGTGATCTTCCAACTTTTCGATACCATTTTTGTAGTACGATTTGTCGTTTTTTCCAGCGAGCATTCTTTTGAGATCTGAGAACAGAAAAAAGTAGCTGAGGGCCAGATCTGGCGAATACGCTGGATGCAGAAGCAATTCGAAGCCCAATTCATGCATTTTTGTCATTGTTTCATTGATTTGTGACACGGCGGATTGTGTTGGTAAAACAACATCTTTTTCTTTCTTGAAATGGGGCCGTTTTTTAACGATTTCATCTTTTAAAAGATCCAATAACGCTATATAATAATCGCTGTTGATGGTCTGGCCCTTTTGGAGGTAATCAATGATTATTATACCTTGCGTATCCCAGAATACCGATGCCATAACCTTGCCTGATGACTGTTGTGTTTTTCCTCGCTTTGGATTCAGTTAATCGTGTGTAGTCCACTCAGCTGACTGTCGATTGGACTCCGGAGTGAAATGATGGAGCCATGTTTTATCCAATGTCTCATATTGACGCGTAAATTCAGGTTTATTGCACTTAAACAGCTTCAAACACTGCTCAAAATCTTCAACACATTGTTGCTTTTGATCGATTGTGAGCTCGCGCGACACTCATTTTGCACACAGATTTCTTATGTACAAATATTCGTGAATGATATGATGTACACGTTCAGATGATATCTTCACAATGTCTGCTATCTCGATAAACTCCACTTTACGGTCATTCAAAATTATTTTGTGAACCTTTTTGATTTTTTCGTCGGTGACAGCCTCTTTTGGACGTCCACTGCGTTCGCCGTCTTCGGTGCTCATTTCATGACGTTTAAACTTAGCATACCAATCAATGATGGTTGATTTTTCTGGTGCAGACCCCGGAAACTCTTCATCAAACCAAGATTTTGCTTATACTTCATTTTATCCCTTCAGGAAGCAATATTTTATCAGCACACGAAATTCTTTTTTTCCATCTTTTTCAACATAACAAAAATAGACTTTTCAATTGGCCTAATATCTTGTTCAGAACATCAAAGTTCTTGCTACTTTTCAACATGGGTGATAACTTTGCAGTCCTGATCGAAGCATGAAATCACAATCTTACAAGATTAATGTAGTCAAAAGACAACCGGAATACTGAATTATTTACATTTGAAATGGACGCGAACCATCATTTATAAATTTTTTTCGATTCCCGAACGATACAGAGCGAGGCTAGAGCTTCCGGTCATTCCGAGGGGAAATCTTTTGAGGCTTCGTCCTGGAATAATGTGCCATGGTCACGATAGAATGGAAGTAAAGATACGTGTTCTGTAATTACGCACGCATCGGAAATGAATTTTATCTGACTCTGAGAGAACGTCTAATGAAGTTCTGCATTAGATAAGGCTTTCCAGTTGATTTATATTCAGATGGTTTTCCACTTTCACATTCGTATCTAACCTTTTGTCTTTTGTAGACAAGACCGCGTAAATTGAATCCAATGAATGGAAAAACACTGCTAATTTTTCACAGTGGTTTATCGTTCCTCTTGGAAAAATCAATAATAATTGAGCATTTGTTTATTCATGCGCCAATTCTCTCCTAGATATCAAAGAACTGTACCGTATAGTATGTCCAAGGTTGCAATGGACGCAGGAATGACTTCCAAGTCAGTGCTTTCCTTATTTCTGTCAATATTCTGCGTGAATTTTCTATGATTCTGATAACACAGACAACGCGAAATTTTGTATAAATTTTTTAATCGATGGGATCTTCCTTCACTGAAATAATGAGTTCTTTTTCGTCATTCTACTTGAATTTTTTATGGCTCTAATTCTAATTATACTAACCAACACGAAATTATGCGCGAAACTAGAGTCAATATTTAACACTCAAAATCTCGACTCTGTGTGTAAGGAATTATTGGGCAATATTTTATTAATATTTTTCCTGAATTTTCTATGATTTTGGTAACGCGATCAAAATGAACTTTTGCATGAAATCATTATACACCCAACTCCATTTTTCTGTGCTCAACAGTTGAAACCATAGAAATATAGGGACTCTTAGGTAAAAAAAGGTTTTTGACAAATTTCTATTACAAACCATACGATGTTATATATTTTTGAAATCAGGAAAAATAAGTAGAGGGCGGCACTGTATGATGGTCGATTATATTTTTCACAAAATTATAGTTTTACCTTATTTGTAATGATATTTATTAGGTTTTTCATGAATAATTTGAAAATATGCATATCAATGCTTTGTACATTGCATGTGTACATCAATTCTTTTGCAAAAAATGAAAAGTTACCAAAATTTTTTTATTCACAAATTGAAAATATTTATTTTCTACAATGAAGATTATTGTTTGAGGAAATTATGTGAAAACCCCATAAAAATCGGTGATTTGTAAGAAGAGATATTTCTGATTTCGTTGTGAATTGAGCAGTCACGTGGTAATGTTCTCTCTTAATTTTGGTATCCCAAATATTCGATTCTACAATTTCTGGGTTTACATCCATGAAGTAGAGTTCCATGCATTCTGAATATCGAGAAGCTGACACATCAATTAAGTATGAACATTGTAAGGGGATGAATGTTGTCCGACAATTAAATAGGGAAAAGTAAACTCTTAAGAAATGAAAAAAAAATCCTGAAATTGCTGGAGATTTGAAGGAATATCATTATGTTTTAGCAATTGAAAAGCTACCTATGAATATTTTCTCAATTATGTTATGATCTCTTGACTCTTGAAGAGGCGAAACATGCAACCCCTATTTTTTATCAGAACTTTTTAACGAAAACAAAAATTCTCAATTTAAAAAATTGGTTTTGAGATTAACCATTCTTTGAAAAAAATGTTCAACTTTTGTGTTGTGTCTGTGAAGTTTCCTAATTAAAGTATAAAATGAAAAATTGTACGTGAACAGATCTTCTGTAAATGGAAACGAGAAAACTAGTAGGTTTCATTCGCCATGTTGAAAATAATTCACGGAACAGACTGTATAATTGATAACGAGATACATTTCAGTAACTAAAGAAACAATGGAAAGAATGGAGAAGAAATATGTTAATTCAATTATCAGATGATGAAAAAATTGATCGTAAATGAACACATTCAAATGAGAGCTAGACGGACAATTAGACAAGCAGTTGAGACAATTGCTGCCAATCAAAACATCAGGAACTGCAGAAGCTTGTATATTCAATGTGTTATATTTCTGCGAACTCGAAATTTCTTCCTCCAAAAGTATTTTTTTCTCAATTTATTGTCAATACAGTTGGTTTCAAGTTAAATTGAAACTAAGAGCTATAAGGGGCGCATTAAAACCTAGCCTCAATTATCCATCTACATTCTCATCCGTATTTCAATCAGAAAGCGAATTTCCGAGCTCACCTATTATTTATCAACCAATATAAAAGTTCTTTGAAATTTATTACCCGCTTCTTCACCTCGAGTTTTCCGATTTTCATAAAGTTGAATAGCGAGTATAGAAATATTGATGAAAACTCTGAAGGACACTTGTCGTGAATTCGACTGAAAGTTCGGTTGGAGTGACAAAAGAAAAAAGAAAAGATGAATTGATTAAATATTGAGGTCATGATGGAGAGACAAGTTTCTTTGGAAATTCGGAGAAAATTTCAATGAGTTTGTAGGTTAGGTTTTGTTGTTTGAAAAATAATAAACCTCTGGAAGAATTGTGGAATTTAAAATATGTGCGAAAAGTTCAAATATCCATCTGTTCGCCGTCTAAAACTCCTCTCGAATACTTATTTTAGCTATTTTTTTTATATTATTTGATACAAAATCCATTGCTCTATATCGGGTGTCCCAAGGTGAGTGGCCTATTAGATTATTATGGAAACTTTTGATGGTAAAGATTTCAAATTTTGTGGATAGATATTTGGCCATGTAAGGTACATTTTTAAAATAATTTCACATTTCCAGTGTTGCCGGATGTTCGACAATTTGGCAACAACTTTGTTATTTTAAATGGGACATCCGGTATTTCTATTTTTTTTATGATACTCCATAAAATATTAAATCTATTCACTCCTACTTTTCTATCCCTATCTTTAACGGTTTTTGAGTTATTAATTATTTTTCGAAATTTCAGATCAAATTGGCGTATTACGAAAATGACTCTAGTTCGCTCAATATTTGAGATTTAAGTCAGAAATTTTGCAAGTCGTTAGATATTGATCTGATCTGTGTCACTGCTTTTGAATTATGGTTGTCAATAATACAGGACGGATCAAAAAAAATCATCATTTGCCAAGTTACAAAATTGTAAAAAAGTCTATTTTTTCAAATGAGACACCTAGTATATTTTTCAATTTTCGGAATCAGTACAACACATTCTACAATTTTTCTATTCACGTCCCTATACCTATCTCAACTGGATTCCGAGTTATATGCGTTTATTAGATTTCACATTGATTCAATAAGCGTTAATTTCTTTTGTATTGTTATTTTCTCTATGTCGTTCATAGATCGATATATCAATGAATGAGTTCAATCCATAAATGTTAAAATAAACAATTATTGCCTAACAGGTGTTTTGTTCCGAGGTTTTTCTATAAATAATGGCTCAAGAAAGATATACATATGAAGCTTTAATGAATTCATTTGAAATTTTTGGCGAATGTGACAAAGTTGTCGAACTAAATAAATAAAACAACTCTTGCAACTGCCGACCATTGGTTTCCAAACATTTCAGGATTCGGTTCCGCACCCCCCTCGTCGTAGCCTTTCGGATTTCATTTCGATCTAGTGTACGAAATGCATGTACCACACGATGCTGTAGCTCCTCTTCGGTGTTGACTGGAGTTGCATAAACGATATCTTTGATTTTATTGAGATAGGTATAGGGACGTGAATAGAAAAATTGTAGAGTGTGTTGTACTGATTCCTAAAATTGAAAAATATACTACGTGTCAATTTGAAAAAATAGACTTTTTTACAATTTTGTAACTTGGCAAATGATGATTTTTTTGGTCCGTCCTGTATTATTGACAACCATAATTCAAAAGCAGTGACACAGATCAGATCAATATCTAACGACTTGCAGAATTTCTGACTCAAATCTCAAATATTGAGCGAACTAGAGTCATTTTCGTAATACGCCAATTTGATTTAAAATTTCGAAAAATAATTAATAACTCAAAAAACGTTAAAGATAGGGATCGAAAAGTAAGAGTGAATAGATTTGATATTTTATGGAGTATCATAAAAAAATAGAAATACCGGATGTCCCATTTAAAATAACAAAGTTGTTGCCAAATTGTCGAACATCCGGCAACACTGTAAATGTGAAATTATTTTAAAAATGTACCTTACATGGCCAAATATCTATCCACAAAATTTGAAATCTTTACCATCAAAAGTTTCCATAATAATCTAATAGGCCACTCACCTTGGGACACCCGATATAACCTACCCTTAAGTTAAGTTTACTCAAGTTAAAGTTATGAATTTTTATAATTTTAATGGGAAAGTTTGTAATGCTTAAAGTGTCGGCCTATTTCGATGATTTGATGAGACTAAAAATAATACAATTAGATAGATGAGACATGATATATTATTATTACGTGAAATCAGCTATTTTTCGCATTTTGGTTTGGGAAACGATTGCATAGATACATTCAAATAACCAGTTGGATTTTTTTGTTGACCATTTACAGAGTGATATTATATACCAAGAAATAAATATAAACAAATATATAATAATATAACTATGAATATAAATTGAAATATCTTATGTAAATTTGGTGAGGCTAAAATTCAATGTATTTTTGCCCCACGTTGGGCGCCAATTGTTATGTATCTCTTCAAATTGAATTTTGAAAATCTTCTACAAATATAAGTTTTATACTCTGTTCTGAACTTAACTGAGAGAAAAGAGTAATTTCAAATTAAAATTTATGTTTGTTCAGAAGTATTTTAGAAAATTTTCAAATTTCAATTTGACGACGTCCAACCATCTTATAAAAAGCAGGTAAGTACTAATCTCGGAATTTGATATACCTAGCTTTCCTCAAAGTTGTCTCAAAACCTAGATATGGTAGGGTGTTCGCGTTTATTGAAATATAAGGTGAAAGGTCACCAAAATATTTTTTTTTACATTTTTGCAAATCTCTTTTTTTCTTTAGGTTCTTTGCTGTTTGTTCGTTTCGAAGAAGCCGGAGAGCAAAAGTTGTGGGTAGTTTTATCTTGTGCAATATTGAAATGGCAATAAATAGATATATAGAAAAAAAAGAAAAGAGATATGTATTTGCAAAAAAAGGACAAAAAACCGACCAGGAGACTGAGAATTAAATCGAACACGTAAGCAATTCTGGTAGTCTAGAATTTCAAAACTGACCAACGATTATGCCTATTCCTAAACCATAAACTGAATTTCTTGTTTCCCACAAATAGAGCAGGTCATTAGTCATCTGCTCGAATTCCATTTTTTTCCAAATGAATTACACAAAGCGTAAAACGACACTGCGATGTATGGAATGATAAATAATGGAGATTTCACTGAATTGCCTGTAGAATGAAATAATTCAAAATTTTCTAATAGCGACATGGAATGACTGTAATTGATTCAATACAAGACTATAACCGATGTATGATGACATTTATGATTATTGGTTATTCGAAATTACACCTGTAGCACGACGCCAACGATTACTGCTAGCAAAGCGACCGGTTTCGTTCCATGTTTAGTCCATGTCGAGAACATTAAAGTTCCAATTGTATCGAGATTATTCAACGTATGATTCCTTGTGGACTTTGACTGTAATTGGAAGCTATTATTCTTCAATAACAGCCTGAAAGTTCGGAAACACTAGTTCAAAACTTTAACTCAGGCACTATTAGTATTGTTTTTGGAATGTGTTATTGACTTTGTGTTTTTTACACTTAATCGACGACAATGTTGAGCAGATAGGATAATGACTGCTTCTATTTCTCTATGGAAATACTTTCTTTTCATTTGATTTCGTGCATGCACTATTCACATCGAAATCTGTTGATCCAACAGTCTACAACAGTTTAAAATAAGGATATCAGAAAGTTTTTGGATGGTCTCTATGTGTCAGAAAAGACAACAGTTTTGTTTACCAGCAGTCATAATTAGGGCTGAGAATCATGAATGAATGATTCGAATATTCATTGAATATTTATTCGAATAATTGCGGTTTGCATTATTCGAATATTCATTAATGTTCACTGTATAGTCGAATATTCAGTGAATAGTTGAGTATTTAATGAATAGTTGAATAATCAATGACTAATTTTCTATTAAGGAATAATCAGTGAATAGTTGAGTATTCACTGATTATTCAGTGAATAGTTTTTTATTCTGTGAGTACTTGGATATTCATGAATATTCGTGAGGATATTCATGAATATTCGTTACTATTCATAAATATTCATTGGTGATGAGTAGTTGATTGAGTAATTAATCATTTGTGAAGTTACGAATGAAAGTTTCAATGATCAGTTAACTCACTATTCAGAAATAATTAAAACAAGGTTTTGAAATTTACTATTAACAAATCATTTTATTAATATTAAAATCACTGGAAATTACATATATTGAAATTGATAGATATAATTGAATTAAAATTATTCATTTAATAGTAGAAACTGGTATCCATCCAAAGAAACATGAATAGATTTGGGATTCTATAAAAGAAAAAATATAAAGATTGAATATAGCATAACATATGAATTTAGCAATAATATTAATAATAATATAAGATTATACATTCGAATTGTATGAACATATGTTGAATGAATAATATTCAAAATTCATATCTAGAGACAATACTTCATCAAACAAATTAAGAAGGTTTATGGATGGAAAATACATCAGGAAAGATGATTTTGATAGGTTCTAGGATTATTTCATTGAAATAAATTTTACGAAAAAAAAACGATTATACCACGAGGTCAAGGGTAGGTATATTCTCGTATCAAAACGCCGTAACCATTAGAAATTCACGAATTTTATTGGTTCGTTGAAACATGTATTTAATCACTGATCATTCATTGAATGATCACTGAATATGTACTGAATATTCATCGAATAATCGCTGAATAATCAATGAATACTCATTGAATATTCTTTGAACATTCATAATCATGAATGTATAATCATGTATAATCAAGCATGAATATTTGTTTGAATGAATTATTCGAATAATCGGATAAATTCAAGAATGAATATTCGAATACAAAAAGGCTAAAGAGTCCCAGCCCTAGCCTAAATCAATAAATATAGATTGTTCATAAACTGGAATGTCATACATACCATTGGATGAAAGTTACTGTAGTTTTCAAAAGCTTAATTTATTGCAGATTTTACGCTAAGATTTTTATTTCTTCTTCCAATGTAAAATATCTGGAGTTGTGAACATGTTGAATCCGTAGACCTGGGTGGCCATCGAAAATTTTAATTATCTGTTAACAGATTATTATAGATAAAGATAGACACTCGGTTGATAAAAATTAAATAATTAGATTAATAGATTCTACTAAAAAAGTGCCAGTTGCCTGTTTTCATTTCATGTCGATGGCACCAATAATGAAGAAATTATGAGAAATTTTCATTTCACGCGATTTTCAAATTTTCTCTTAAACCTTGAAAACAGTTGAATTTATGAGGTTGCGATTTTCACAAAATTAATTTTCTCAACAATCGAGCCCGAAAATGTCCTATTTATTTTTTTTTTAGCTCAAAGGGGTTCTGGGGACACCCGATACAGGTTATTTTCCTTTCGACCTCAAGAATCTACTGTTGAAATATATGTAAAAGTCAAAGACTCACCCTGTATTTGAAATTTCATGATTGGGTTATCATAAATTAACGAGAAATTCATTTTTAAAAATGGGTTTCCTTGTTTATTTCCATCAAAGTTAATGGATCTTGTTCTCGAATTAAACGGATCGATACGGTATAGCAAATGATTTTTCTATCCTAGTTTCCAAGCTCTAGCTAATGAAAACAATAAACAGCAATTTCATTTAGAAATTCAATTGAATTTGGAGGTGAATCTGCTATATTTCAAGTAAAGGAAATGATTTGCATGAAATGAAATCACCTCAAAATTCAACTCCAATTTGTCTTGTCCAATGCTGTTTACGATTACTGTTCGACATGCAATTTTTCTCGGAAAAATTCCATTCTTCGCAATATCCAACGAACAATATACTCAGTGTTTCCTCATTACTCCACTATAAATTATACAAACAAAATCCTCAACGAGTATTCCGGTTACATTAGTTTATACACAACGAATGAATAAACGAGTAGTAATCGGTTCTTTATCGACCTCCGTGAACAGGCCACTGTCTGAAATAAATTATGTCAATTATTTATATCGGCGAATAAATAATCTTGGCCCGAGTGTAAATATAGATAAGCAACAACTCTGCATTCATAGAGAGTTCACTATGAGTTTAGTGCCAAAAGTGGGTAGAAGCGATGACGTATATTGTCTCGGCCGCAAGTCTCGTGACGTACCAAGCATATACGAGTCCATAACAGCTGGACGGACCGGGTGCTTAAGATGATAGCGAAGTAACCGAATCCCGGTAATACAATACGAGTGAATGGGATGTGATAACACCATTTTGTCAGGATCTGCCGGTTTTTGGCTCTAACATGGAGTTTAATGTCGCTTTCGAGAAAATAAAGGTGTATTACGCTCGTTTGGACGGCGGGCCAACTGAGTTGGCTACCTGTCATAGGAACTAATAAAAAGGAATATTCCAAGGTTGTTTTCGACGAAAAACCTCTTGTCCTGATATAAGAAGGTAGCGCGGAAAATTTACAGTGTCTATCTCAACTTCTATCTCATAAATATTTGATTCTCAATTCCGAATAAGAAGTTTCATCCGCATTGATTCGATTTTCGATAATAATTCTCGATCTGTCTGCCAGACGTTTTTTCTAGTAGTGAATTGTAAAGGATTTCGTGAGGTTTATATTCGAGATACTTAATTATTTAATACTATTTGTGCGTTGTAACGGTCGAAACATATAATGTACAAACATTCTGGTTATTTATGAAACAATGCTTCTTCTCAATAGGCTAACTGGCATGAACCCATTCATTTGGTGCAGATTTCAAATATATTTTTATCCAACCTACGTTTTTATCTACTTACCCGCACTAGTGTGAGAAAGTAATTCTTCCCGTACTGGCATGATAAAGAAAGAGACTGCATAAAATCCTCTTCACTCACTTGAAGGTCATGCGTTAGTTTGTTCACAGAATTGAAATACCAAACAAGGAATTTGACTGACCTTTTGAATTGTTTGTTTGAACGCACAAAATTCTCCAAAAGATTAGGTAGGTTTGCGTAAGAAAAAATATACATTATTTTACACGATCTCTTCATATTCTTTCTTCAAAATAGGCTTGAAGCCTACTCCCCATCAATGATTTCCCTATTTGGGGCGTAAATTATTACTCTATCTCTTCCTTGGAGAGCTGATACTCCTCATTCCTGGAGGTGATCTATTTTGGGCCCCTTTCACGATTCTATCCTTTTCCATTTTTTCGATGTGTGCATTCCATTCTCTCTTTCTGTTGGTTATACCCGCTCCTGGATGTTTTGCACATCACACGTTCTTCTTATGTCTTCACTCCTCTATCTATCGTACAAAGTTTTTCCGGAAATTCTTCAAAGAGTACTCATTCCGTCTGTGTCTAATATACGTCTTGCCTTAGATGTGTCGGGTCTAGTCTCGGCCATGTAAGTCATGGTGGTCGTATAGTGCCTTTGTAGATTATTGCCTTTGTCTTTCACGTTTAGATATTCATCCTTCAATATTGTCTCGTTAAAGATGCCAGCGATTTTGTTAGCTTTGATAACTTGTTGGGAAACTTCATCTTTATTATAGCCGAAACTGTATAGAACAACTCCTTTATACCTGAAGGACAATACTTTCGCTATTGACTTGACCATTTACATCGGAGAGAATTTTTTTGCTGTTGTCATGCATTTAATTTTTTGATAGGCCATGTCAATATTGATTTGTTTTGCTTAATTGAAAAAGACTTAAAGGTTTCTCTGAAGATCGTCTTCATTTCTCGCAAAGAGTCCTGCATTATTTGCATAACGGAGAATCGTAAACCCCCATTCTGTAACCTTTGGTAATTTCTACTATTGATCTAATCCCCATTTTGTTATGACTGAATGAAAGTTTTGTGATTAGTTGACTCAGTTTAGTTTGAGCGCGTGTCAAAGATGAACGCTAAAAAATACAAACCAGGCGGCTGCAAATGTGAAAAGTGTTTATGGTCCTGATATTGCAACAGCCAATCTTGCGCAATTTTGGTTTTGTCGATTCCGTTCCGGTAATTTCGATGTCAAAGATGCACCACGCACTGGAAGGCCAATTGTCAAAAATGACGATAAAATCATGGACATTATCGTCCGACCGTTATATAAGCTCGTTTCGAATGTCCAAGAGCTGAAGATTGCACAAAAAACTGTTTGAAACCATTTGCATGAGGCTGGTCTCAAGAAGAAGCTCGATGTAGGGGTAACACACGAGTTAACACATAAAACCACATGGACCTAATTTACATCTGAGAATCGCTGCTGAATCGCAACAAAATCAACCAATTTTCGGAAAGGTGGGTGACTGGTGATGAAAAGTGGATCAACGTCAAGTAAAAACGGTCGTGGTCGAAACGCGGTGAATCGGCGGAAAAGGTGGTCAAGCTAGGATTGGGGGCCAGTAAAGTTTTACTGTGTGTTTGGTGGGATTGGCAAGGAATTATCTGCTATGAGCTCCCCGATGGCACAACTGTTGAATTGGAGCTGTACTGTCAACAATTAAACCGTCTGAAGGAAAGTAATCGCCAGAGCGTCCAGCTTTTGCCAATAAGAGAGAAAGTGTGTTCCATCATCGATATTGACTCGTTAGAAACTAGTGGAGCTTGGTTGGGAGGTTCTTATACATCCACATTATTCTCCGGACCTGGCACCAAGTGATAATGAGCGGTTCCTGTCCATGGTGAAAAATTTGCTTCGACAGAGGCTTGTGAAAATCGATGGTCTCAGTTTTTCGCCAATAGGTACGAGGATTTCTATGAGAAACCTTCAAAATGACAAACAGTCATCGAATAAAACTGCTCATTTTTACCTGAATCGAATCATTCTAACTATGGTAATTGAAGTCTTGTTATTCATGTAAAAATATGGGATTTCTTCTTACTACACCTTTTCAATTACCGTTTCGATACAGTCCTAATCTCTTTTCTTTTTCAATTTAAATATTGGATTAATGAATCAAATTTTCCTTATGCTGTTTCGTGCCGACCGGTATTCTCATTCTATAGTAGGAGCTGGCAGAAGGATGATATGAGAGAAATTTCTCGTCGAAAAAAGATAAGATATAAAATGTTTCTAATATTGCAGGAACTTCATTTTTTCGCCGTTCCGAATTCCTTCAGGGAATGAAAATTTCAGCTCGTATAGCATTCAAGGAATATCATCGCCCCCCCTTTAAGGACTGAAAACAAGTAATGGAATTTTTTAATCTTGGCGGCAAGGCGTTCCCGTCGCCCTCTTCGTATTCCACTAATTTTGACTCCGTCGTTACGACGATAGTGGGGCCATCCTTGTAATGAGCTTAGTTTTCTCGCGATATTTTTATTAGTCTTTTCAGGGCAAGCGTGGAGATGTTGGCTTAGGCGCTATTTTCCATTGTATCTCCGATATTAGGTCGGAAGTTATGAGAATCGATGTTTCCGCTCAGTTTATGAAATGGAAATTCTTGTGTGCGCGTCATTACATGACACGTTTTATGGAGGAGGAGTTTCTTCTAGGAGCAGGGTTTTGGATGGGAGAAACGTGATTCTGTCAACTACAACGTTCGTTAGATACAACTGGCTTATTTGAGGACATATAAAGAACAAAATTATCGATTAAGGTGCTGTTGACGATGACAATATTATGTTGTACTTACAACCAGAAAAATACATTGAAGAAATCAAAAAGTCACTCAACACTTCAAAAACTCATTTTCCGGGACATTCTTGAATGGTTTTTTGAACAGTCACTTTTTAAACTCTAGCAGTAATCTGCCATAATATGCATGTCCCATCTTCCTTGGTAGCGGTCCTCCATAACTTTAATATCTTGGTGAAATCTATTACCTTGTTCCTCACTCATGTTTCCTAAATTTTCTGGAAAACGGTCTAAGTGGTTGTGTAAATAGTGTATTTTAATACTCATATTGCACCCTTGGGATTTTAAACTGTTAAGCATCTTGTTAACCATTTCAACATAGTTTTGAGTTTTATGTTTGCCCAGAAAATTTTTTACAACTGCAACAAATGATTTCCAAGCTTCTCGTTCAACTTAATTCATTGAACTTATGAAGGCAGGATCCTTTCTTAATTCTTTTATTTTTGGCACGTCAAATATCCCTGCTTCGAGTTTTTCTGTGCTCAACTGATGCATTTTTACCCCTATATATGCAAAACATTACCTATTCTTATCAAGAGCATTTATAAATTGTTTCATTAAGCCGAACATTTTCGCACGTGAACAATTGCCATTGTTCACTAGGTAATGCAACATCGAAGATTTCTCAACAGAATTGACAAACTTGATTTTGTCAGAAACGTACCCATTTGGATAAAAACAGCCATATCTTTTTTCTTTGAATAATAAATGACTTGTGTCATACCTTTTTGAAATCACTATAAAATAGACAATTTATTGATGTAATGTGCAGCATTAGCTCGTTACATTTTGGTTCCACTACGATGGGCTAAACTTCATGAACAAAATAATCCACTACCAAAATTTCCAATAAAAATATTTCTCATAGCCCCTTTAAAATGTTCGGAGGATGTTTTTAATGTAAGCGTTAAAATCATTCTTCAGCAATATTTTACTGAAAAAATTAACCAAAAAGGTGTGAAATTGTACCAACCGTAAGGACAAAACTATTGAAAGGGGCAAAAATTCATTATTTTCCAAAAAAAAATATCTCGAAAACGGTAAGACTTTTATAATGGGAATTTTGTCATAGCCGGTGGGTTATCCTTTGATTCACATTCTCCCTCGGTTTGACGTGGTCTTTACGTGACACCCTGTATAAACGGAGGTGTTGCTAAAATTCATTTTTCCATATTTAAAAGCAGAAATGAAACTGAACATATTAATAAATTTAAAAATAGTAAATTCCATAGACAAGAGTGTGGCGACTTCAACTTCATACTCAGACATTAGTTCCTCATTTCATCCAGTGACCCCAGAATAGCGTTATACAAATCGTATATACCTCCACTAAGCTCACGATTTGAAATGTTTACACACATACAAGTGAAGCACGTGTATATCGTGATTAATAGTAATTTTGGCAGTAACTTGTTGGCAGAATATCAAGAAGAAACTGGCATAGAAATCACGATAAAAAATACAACTTTCTAATGTGACTGCAGATGAAGGTGAGGAGAAGTGACAGATTTCAATTGCTCGTCGAATATTAGGATCTAATTGGTCGCATTCCGAAAGGAATTTAAAAATAGTCATTTCAGCGATTTTCGCCCTAATTAAAATTCGTTCCACATTCAACGGCTTAGTTTGACATACGTCATTTGAAAATGAACACTCGTACCACCAAAGTAGACAAGTTCAGTTGCCTTTTATTAATTGTGTAATTCATCCGATGTAGGATGTAGGTAGACGAAATGAGAATTACAATGAGCTGAGAATAGTTTGAGGAATTAATTAAATACTTCTCATAGCCACTGAATTTTCTGAATTATATTTAGTGATTTAGCTGGAGGAATTGTTGTGAGATAAAAATTTTTTTTGAGTGGTCGTTAGTTTAGATGATCGCTCCATCATTTTGTTTGGATAACTGTTAGGATTATTATATTGTGTCGGCGGTGAACATGATAATTCTAACCTAAAAACTTGGTATTTTACATGGTAGGTTTAGATGCCGATTGTTAGGTTCGTTAGTAAGCAAAATTATAAAGGTTTAATGAGTCTACTTGATGAAGGCAATCAATATAAATATAAAAATGACATAATTGTGCCAAAACCATCACCATTTGATATATCTTTTTGGCTAAAACATAGAATTCTCAATTTATATGATATTAGAATCAACCTCAACTAAAGGAAATTATCCAAAACTGTAAACGATTAATAAATTGAATGACAATTGTTTACTTCATCCCATATTGTTCTGAATGAGATGAAATTTTCCAGACTTACTTATTTTGTGGTATAGAGTATGTAAAAGGTGAACAAACTCTGTTTGCATTTAAAAAATCAAATAAATAAATAAATAAATATTCACCAAGGTCACTTCACAATCATAGGATAGAAAATCATTTCTAACCTTACCTAACCTCAGAGATAATAGGTTAGGTTAGAAATTATTTTTGATGGTAGTGAAGTGATCTTGGCGAATATTCGTTAATTTTTTTGGATTTTTTTTAAAGGCCATCACAGTTTTTTTTTTCATGGAATTCATAATGTACACCAAATTATTGGCAAATCTATAAATTTCTTCTCGTTCAGAGCAGAATGGGATAAAATAAATAATTACCAATTGAATGACTAAGTTAATAGGACGATAGATGTACGTTTCGGCATTTTCTGTTTTTTTAATGCAGTTATCAAATTTTTATATTTGTAATTTGATTGATTTGTTATTGATGATGTGCATATTCTTTTCACAGAATAGTAAGAGTGAAGACTACCTGTTGCAATTGCTTTATGTAAATCCGTACCAAGTTAACAAATTATTTCAGTTAGTCTACGAGATACTCAAGTTCATGAAATGAATATACGAGTTTTGGTAAATCCAGTTTTTCAAACTATATAAGATATTAATCGAATAGTAAAGATTTTGGTACAATAGTGTCAATATAAATAAATTTATTGAAGCAAAAAGTACACAGTTAAACAGTTTCTGAAATTCAATTAAATCTTAAGAAACGCATCAACAAACAAATTACAACCCACAAAAGTATATACTTGTTCGTGGGGGGAACAACATAGAAACCATAAACTACCTGTGAGTTCAGATAAAACAAATACAATTTAAGTACAACAAAACAAATGTTCTAAACAAAGTTAACCCTGTTGAAAATTTTCCTCCAAAATTCAATATTCAGATATTTAAAACAGGCAAAATTCCATTATAGTTTCCATACAGTCAGACATTTGTCTTCCTGTTAATTTACAAAATTCAAGTTTGTTTGAGATGAGATATTGGATTTAGATTTGAATGAAGATTTAAAGGCTTATGCAAAGAATTTTATTTTGGTGGTGTTAACATACCGGAGGTCAATTATAATAGATTAAAGTAAGTTGGGATTTTACGAGCAGATACAGAATAGTATATTCTAAAACAAGTTGCAGAATGGGCTCCTATACCAGAAGGCAATTCCAACACTCATGCGTTCGAAAACTCGCTCCTTCGTCGCTCGTTTTCGAATTTCGCATTCGTGTTGGAATTGCCTTCTGCAACGAGTATTAGACGATATTTTCTCTATTTCAGTCAAGTTTCGTGAAATATTGTCGAAATTCAATGAAAAATTCAGATTATATATCTTAGTGACTTTTTTATTATATCTTGGCAGTTGGTGTGACTGTTACGAAGATTGACAGATTACGGAATTTCAATATGAATCGTATGTTTCGAATTTAGACATAATTTATAATTACCCATTAAATTCGTGAATTATGTCAGACAAAATCGATTTAACACAACCAGAATTAAGACAATTTGCAAATAATGTAGCAAATTATTTCACTATATCCCCGAATTATATTATATTGACAATTATTGACGTTTGTCGAAATTTGATTGGATTGGAAGTCAGCACAGGCAACCACACGAAAAATATATCTGAAAACGATGCTGTAATGAGTTCATTACAGCACTGTTTTTAGAACTGTAATGGACTCATTACGATACTGAAATAGAGAAAATTAGTTTCAACCTTGGTGCAAACTTTTTTGTTGATGTCTATTATTTAAAGAGACACTTTGTGATGCAGTTGAGTCAAGGAAAGGTGAAAGAACGTGAAACGGATTAATTAACATTGATGTGGAATATGTAACCTACCCATCCTTCATTAATGTCCATTCTTCTATGCATCTACAGGGTCAAGCTCCGATCCATTTGGGGCAAAGATATGAGCATATTATTTATCAAATGCGGTAAAATCGGATTCATTGGACCGACCGGCATTAGAATGCGAAAGGAAGACAATGAAACACAATTCACAAAACGGTCATTTCTGGTGGGGCGATTGTGTCGGCGAGATTATTGTTTTGAGCCCGTACCAAGCTTCGGACTGCTACGCAATCCTTTTCACTATCAGAACGGACAATTCCACCGGTTGGGGACTTGCTTCCCTTCTGTATTTTGGAATTTCGGCCGGAATGTAACGTGAATGCGCACCGATTCGCACTAGCTGCAGCTATGACAGATAGCGTAATGAATTATCATCTGTGGGCTCAATTGTTGGGAAAATCTGAAACTGTTATATCTGGCGGATCTTTTGGATCGGAATTGTTGCTTTTGTACAAGCGTTCGGTCTGTGAAATGCGGCAAATTTAAGACGAATAATCATAATTTACCTGTGGCTAGAATAGACTAGATGATAGTATTGAGGAATCCAAGAACCAATGGTCTCAGAGAGTTGTACAGGGTGGGCAAATAAGCGAGGTAAGCGGCTATATCTCAGGATTCACTCATCGTAAAGACTTGCGCTAAAATTTTCAACACTAAGGTGTACAAGAAAACACACTGGAAATTGTTTTGAAGTTCATACCTTTACCGCTAGGGGGCGTAATAGCTATCGTCCAGTAGAAAAATGAATTTTACTAGAAAATGTTTTATACCAAGATGAAGAAAAAATATCATCGCTGTAATCCTTGGAAAATTCTCTATCTTTTTGAATTGACACTTTCGATTTTACGACATCAAATAAGGGTAGGGGAAAGGGAGCAATCTGACTGATCGAAATGTCTGTAACTTCAGTTTGGCTTAACATATTTGAGCAAATTAGATCTCGTCTGAGAGATAATATCTTGTTGATTGAGGACAAAATATAGTCATGAAAAATTTGTTTTTGCTGCTTTCGATTCTGAGTCAGAAGTTCATTGTTTTGTTTATTTTACTCCAAAATTTTAAATGCAATGATAGGATTTTTTAAACAGAAACAGAAGTTCCATCAAATTTTGCATGAAAAAACCTGAAGGTCGCAAAGCGGTAATTTCGGGCGTTCTGGAGTTATGGCCGAAAGAAGATATTCTTCAACTGATGCACTGAAAAACCAAATTGTGTCTTTAGGTTCTGATAGAAACAGAAATTTCATCAAATTTGTATGAAAGAACCAGAAGGTCGCAAAGCGATAGCTTTAGGCGTTCTGGAGTTATGACCGAAAGAAGATATTCTTCAACTGATGCACTGAAAAACCAAATTGTGTCTTCTTTCGGCCATAACTCCAGATTACATTTGAAATTTCGGAATAAAATGAACAAAACAATGAACTTCTGACTTAGCGCCTCCCATTGAAAGCAGCAAAAACAAATTCATTATGAGTATATGTTTTTCTCAATCAACAAGATATTATCTTTCAGACGAGATCTAATTTGCTCAAAAATGTTGAGCCAAACTGAAGTTACAGATATTTCAATCAGTTAGAATTCTCCCTTTCCCCTACCCTTATGAGATGTCATTAAATCGAAACTGATAATTCAAAAACATAAAGAATTTTCCAAGGATTACAGTGATGATATGTTTTCTTCAGCTTAATATGAAACATTTACAAGTAAAATTCATTTTTCTACTCGATGATAGCTATTGCGCCCCCTAGCGGTAGAGGTATGAACTTCAAAACAATTTCCAGTGTGTTATCTTGAACACTTTAGTGGTAAAAATTTTTATCGCAAGTCTCTACGATGAGTGGATTCTGAGATATAGCCGCTTACCTCGCTTATTTGCCCACCCTGTACAGGTTGAAAAACCTTAGTGCTATAGAGAAGCCCTTGATAAAGGAAAAAAGTTTCTATAGGAACTGTTGTTGCTTAAATTATTCAAGGATTGTGTCATTTTCCTTGGTATCTGCAATTGAGGAGCACCTATATAGATTTCATCTAACCAACATCTAATTGTCGATATCGGTTTCACAGAACGTCGTCACATTCAAATACTATAAGAGCATATCTCAATACAATAAGTTTTGGTAATAATCGTAGGTGGTTTGATGGATTCGTATGTTGAAATTCTGCTCTGGATGACAATGGGGTGAAATTCAACAATTTGTCACTTCCCACGACACGCGTCATGTTGTTTTGTTGGTACCTTACTGCACTCATCATGCTGCTCCGATATTCCGGCTCTAATGATCCATTGTAATCCGGTGAATAGAGAGATGCATCAAATGAAATAACGTCGGCAAAAACACCGTTATCCGTTAATGAAGGGGATATTCGCGAAATCAACACGTAGGTATGCATACATATAATGTACATACTCATCAATCTTTCATCTGAGCGAATTTGGCGTTTCGCTGTCTCTGCTCTTCGCAGTCTCAATCAGCCGGGTATTCAATTATTTCATCAGCCATACCAAATAAACTAACTGAAACGGGTGCACGATTATTTCTGTGATATTACAATTTCACGTATCTGTAGAATTTCGATGCCCATTGATTCTAGGTCAACAGCAAGGCCGTATTCATACGTGAAATAATGATCCAGGTTTCAGTATGTTGAACTACTCCCCCTGCTTGAATGCCCTAGCAGTGAAAACTGAATACTCTAAACACCCGACTTAGTTTTTCTAGGGAAATGACGATAAACCATGATTAGCTAAAATCTCAGTATAAGTAGAGAAAATGTAAGAAGGGAATTATACATTTCAACGTATATGTTACAAGAGTACAGATAAAAACCTCAGCAAAAACTCTGTGTGATTGGTTTATGTATTCATTCAGAATAAGCTGACATATCTATATTGAAGGCCTTCATCCAAACAAAATATTTTCCTTCCTTCCTCTTCACCAAAGGTTGATGACATATATATTATAATTAAATCTGTAATGAAAAAAAGACAAGAAAGGATTACTTAATGTAATATTTTCCATTATATTGCTTCAAAGTTAGCTACACATCCTAAAAAAATTATTTGAAATTGAATGGAGAACTTGAGAACTCTCATGAAATTTATATATAGGACAAGTATTCACCAATGATCAATGGTTACTTCTACACCACAAACAAATAGTGGGCTTTCAATAGAATGCCATTTAAAGAGAATACTATTGTAACGACCATGACCAGCCCTAAATTGAAATGATTGAAATCTGGATTGAATGATTGAAACCTGGAACTTTCTCTGAAGGATCAATAATTGTATTTTTGTTGAATACATTACAAGAACCCCATTCCGAACGCCAAATTTCCTTGTTACTTCCATTTGATTGAAGAAAAGTATTTATCCATCAAGGTTTATGTGACCTTAATCTGTGCATCAATTTTATGAACATGAGCAGAAAAACCAGAGTCAAAGCTGCTGTACGAGGAGTGTTGGCATCAGCACCCCATGATGTACCAGATAATTTTTGAAAAATATTATTCTTGAATAGTATGAATCTTGTTTTTAACTGTAGAAACCGTATTAATTGACTCTGTTACCTTCTGATACTAATAAAAGTTAAATTGAAAAGTAGACGTTCATATGAATAAGGTTTCTCATGTCGTCATCCATTTCGTCACAGAATCTTCTCTGAGCTAGACGGGGTAGCTGGACTACATTTTAATACTATTCAGCCTTGTCAAGTTCAAATGAGTCTACTTAACGAAGTTGAAGGCTATATATTTATATTAATAATTATCAAAATTATGTCAACATTGCTTCAAAACCTTTCTGATATATAGTTTTTTGATATATAACTCTTGTCTAGAAATACAATTCCAACTAACAAAATATAAAAAGAGAGAAGAGAGAAAAACCAAAAAAAATTTAATTTTCCAAAAAATTCGAAATTGAGTAGAAGGCTAATAAATTAATGAATAACATAAAGACAGACGCACTTTTTAGTATTTTCTAATAACATTTTCCCTCATCAGTGTCATCATAGTTTTATAGTTCAAAGAACTTAACTAATTTGAAAAGGTATAACTTGTATTTGGGAACACCGTTAGCTTAAGACTGAGAGGAAAGCTACTGTGAAAAATTTTGCAGAGGTTTGAAATTAAATTCTTGAAGATTGTTATTTCAATTGTGAATTGATGATTTGCATATCTATTTCACAGAAAAGTAAGCTAGGCTAGCTCTGTAAAATTGAATAACTCGATGAACGGATGTGATTAATGCAGTGATAGAATAATAAATTCCTTTTTATTTCAAGATTATTGAATAACTTATTACTTTGGGTCGTAATAATGAATTTGCGATTACTGAAACTAAATTAAAAATTCTATATTAATGCCTTATACAATTGTATGACTGTTGCATTTCGTATCAATTGATAATTTCTCTCATTTATAGATTACCAATGTCCACATCACAGTGAGGCTGACAATAAAATATCGAGAATCCAATTTGAAATATTCGTGATACCCTACAATGAAAAATTGATGAAGTTATCATATTCAGTCCTATTGATTCTGAAGATTGAAGAAAATATATCTGAAATATCAAAATGTGTTGAAAATCTTCTTAAACGTGGCTTGAAAATATCTGAAACAAAAAATATACTTCATATTCAGTGTTGATCTAATTGAAATTATTTTTGTTGCAGGTAATGAAAAATGAAATATTTATAGTGGTAGAACATGAATGCAGTCAGTGGTAAGATCCAACATTTATAATTACATATGTGTACGGAGTGTGAACAGTAGGGATAATAAAGCTGTTACATAACAGCTAGGAATATGTGGAATTTCCAAACATTACGAATAAATATGCAGATTTTGTGTAGGTCTTTAGAGGGATCTGAGGAAAATTAAGTTTATTCTGAATATAAAATTGATATAGATTTTTAATATATGTTTTGACTGAAACATGAAATCGACTTTCTGTCAATTAAATATAAAACCAAAAAAATTGTCGTATTGAATACAGACTGATGGATATCTCGGACCAATAGTTCGCATACAGAATTTCAGGATTTTCAGGTTTACGGGATATCAATACATATGTATATATGTGAATCTCCTGGTTTTGTGTATATACTCTGTAGTAAACAAGCCAAACTATGTTGAAATATTACCAGTGAATGGAATGATTTTATTCCATAAGGAAAGTAGATCCTTTCTAGTGAAGGTCTTATTTAGGATCAATAATGTGCAGCTCAAGTAGGGCTGCCATACGTCCCGGTACGCCGGGACATGTCCCGGTTTGGACCATTGAGTCCCCGTGTCCCGGTTAGTTATTCAATTGTCCCGGTCAGTAATTTGACCGTTATGAGATTCATATTTCCTTATATAGAGGAGGTGAGACAAAATTTGTTTTCATGGAATCTCAACGGATTCCAGTAATCATAAATCTGAAATGCTGTTTCCGTTGCTCAAACATTATTTTTCAGAAACCGAAGTATTGAAAATAAAATTATTAAAATTGGACACATGGCCAAATAAATCGTCTTATACAATCACTTTATTATGTATTGAATCCTTAGAGGACCTTAATAGGTACTTACTTCGAAGTAAAATAAAGGAAAATTTTTTCAATTAGAAGAGATTTGTTCCGAAGACAACATAACTATCGGTTGTCCAGTGCATATACTTCACAATACTGCTTCCACTTCCTCCGATATGATGTCAATTTCTGTGGAGTCTATTGGTCTTAAAATTTTCAAATATTTTTCGATATTTTCTGTAAGGGTCGAACGATGAAAGGTTTTCGTGAGTATGCAGAAACAACTCACAGCAATCTACTTTCTTATTCTAGAATTCGATGGCTTTCACTACTTCTAGCTATTGAATGCTTGCTGAAGCTATGGGTGTCATTGAAAAAAAAATTCTTAGCTGAAAAAAGGGCCTTAAAAGCTGTAACCGATTTTTTTTTGACTCGTTATTAGAACTTTATACTCTATTTCTACATAGTCAACCATTTCTGATTGACAAACCGATTGAAATAAAGGATTGAAAAATCATTAATTACTGTTATTGAAGTAAAAATTAATTGAGAGGATAGGTACTAAGAAAGAGTTGAATGGAAGATTACTAAATAAATATTTTGGGAACCAAACAAGACAAGTCTAAAACAAACTAAAGCACGATTAATACAATGCAATAAGTTAAATTTGACAGTGAAGTCAGAGTTTTTTCACAACACCCGATATCTCGAATATAATGGACTCGGCCAATGACAAAATTCGATATAATTGTATGACTGTTTTTGAATGATGTTCCTTAATCAAATCTAGTAGAAGAAACTGTTGTATATTGAATGAGAAAGGTTTCAAGCTTAAAGATTCCGTTTATGAAAAATTATTATGTTGTTTTTATTGCGAGTTGATATTATTTTTGTTCTTTATAAATTATTTCAGTGGATATGTCCGAATAAATCTTATTTTATTGGGGAATGTGTTATAATTTAATGTGCAAAAAAGTCAATAATCCTAGAAACCCTGTAAAAAAATGAATGAATACCTCTCAGATTAGATTTTAATTTTTGTCCCGGTCGATGTTCCAACATTTATGGCAGCCCTAAGCTCAAGGCATATTTTCAAAAAAGCTGAAATGCTATGAAACCTTCAGCAATAAAATGCGAACTATAGAGGTTCAGGTAATTGCATTCTTGCACATTTGCGTATATCCGAAATTCCATCGAAACCCGACCTGAATAACGTATACAGAATTACATACAGGGTGTTGCGATTTGTTTCCGACAAACTGAAACGGGTGATAGACCACATCATTTTAAACAAAAAAGTTCCTATGAACATGGATCCGGAAATGCTTCGTTTTCGAGATACAGGGTGTTAAAGTTGAAAAAAAAAATCGCGTTTTCTTAAATATCTTTCGACTGATTCCAAATAATTGCATGAAAGTTGGTACATAGGGTTTTTTGAGGTGAGAAATTCAAATTTGTGGTCGATTTGGTTGTATTTTCTAGAGAGCGCCACTGGCAATCATTTCGTCCCCTTTAAATCGTTGCAACTTTTCTGTGCTACCCTGTACGTCATTCTGGACTTTTCTAGTTAAAAAAGGTATAACTCATTTAAGTTGCTAGGGGCAACCGTTTCAGAGAAAAACGCATTTAAAGCCAAATCCATATTTTTGTAATCTCTAAAACATGTAGAAACAAATTTGTAATAATTTTAAATTAAATATTTTTTAGAAGTAACAATTTAGAACAAAACAAAATAACATAATAATTTTTAAAGAAGGTGTTCGAAATGTCCACCGTTCTGTTGGATGCACAAATGACATCTTCGAATGATTGGTTGTTTTAAATTCAACAATTGTTGCGGCAATAGATCTAAAATGGCTATACACAATGACAGAGTTAAAGTGTGTTAGGTTCAGATGTCATTAATTAAAATTATAGTTAACTAAGTTAATAACTTATCAACAAATACAGGAAAATGGTATTGGTTACCAAAGGCCCGAACGAAGCATACAAAGAAGAAATCATCTACAGAGAAATAGGATTTTACAGACCTTCGAAGAAAATAAAAACTCAGTATTCGTAAAGCATCCCAACAACGCAATATTTCAGGAAACAGAATATTCAGAACACTTAAAAACAACAATTACATAGCATACCACTTCCACTTATTAGTCGGCAATAGAAAATCCGCATGCATTTCGCCTTAGAAATTTTCAAAATGAATTTAAATTTAATATTTGGATAGGAATAATTTCATGAAAAGAATTTCGAAGCAGTCAAAACATATTTGAGAAAACGCGAATTATTTTTTCAACTTTAACACCCTGTATCTCGGAAACGAAGCATTTCCTGACCCATGTTCATAGGAACTTTTTTGCTTAAAATGATGTGATCTATCACCCATTTCAGTATGTTGGAAACAAATCAGAACACCCTGTATATCAATATCCAGTAGGGTTTACCAAAAGTGGTTGCTTCAAATCCTATAGAACCAGAATTGTAATGTGATGAGCTCATTACAGCAGTTTTTCAGGTACTGTGATGAACTCATTACGATACCGAAGTAGAAAAAAACATTATAAAACTCCGTTTTTCCATAACGGTCCACCATCCAGATATCAAACAAGCCCGTCACCGCTTTTCGACGGAGGCGTCGAATACTTTCCACAAATTTTTTTCCCGTCAACCCGACTAGCCCCCTTGGTGTCACACCCGTACGGTCGGTCGGCGACCACACCGCCACCGCCACCACCTCGTCCGCACCGTTGCCGAACTCGAGCTACTGCCCCCGCCCGCGAAAATCAATAATTTTGCCCGCCGGCGTCGACGTCGTCGGACGCGTGCGGTGCCCCACGTGGAAGAGAACGTTCGGACACGTCGTCGGCGGCGCGGACGACGAAGGTGAGAATCTCAAGACCGCCGTTCCTCGCCGAGACGCGGGGGAAGATTACCGATCCAATTATAAGTAGGAGGGGGTGGAGAGGGTGGAATTCGACGCCGCGACGCGAACGATACTGTCCGTAAAGTCGGACGTTTATGGGGTGGAGTTTTTGACGTAGGGTTGCCCCGATGACTCGATGGGAAATGCCGCCGCCGGCAGCATCGGAAAATTCGGGAATCGAATTCCTGCCATCGGAGTTCGGTGAGATTCGACCGGCAGGAACGCCGTCTGCAGGAATTGTACGGATGCAGAATAGCGGATTAATGTACCGGAAGCTATTGACGCGATGAAGATGTCCGAACGATGCGGTTTCAAAGCTTGCAAGATGTGGGAATTTAATTTTCAAGTATTTCGAAATAGTTCTTTATAATACAAGTGCAGAAGGCATTGATATTCTTCCACGAGTTCAAAATTCGAA
Source organism: Harmonia axyridis (assembly GCF_914767665.1). NCBI lineage: Eukaryota > Metazoa > Arthropoda > Insecta > Coleoptera > Coccinellidae > Harmonia > Harmonia axyridis. Next base: position 10,926,261 of record NC_059505.1, read on the forward strand.
AACGAGTTTTTGAATGAACGAGTGGTAGAATGAGCCTTCTGTACAAGTATTATACATTATTTTCTCCAATTCATTGCATTCTTATTGAAATTAATGAAATATTTCCATAAATATCATTTAGTGATTTTTGCATTGAAAAATGTTGGTTGGCAGAACTGATTTCTTTAAGGCAAATTGATGAACTGACAGATAAAGCCGTGGCGGAAAGTTCGGAGTACCAACATATAATAATGATATATAACCATGAAAACTGTGCGTTTCTGATATATTCTCGCACGATTTAGTTCTACAAGATGTGGAAGAATGAACGAAATAACCACAGAATTAGAGAATAGTATATTCTGTTTGTCGAGGTTAGGATGAAAAGCATCGGGTAAATCATCATAAGCACTAATTTTCATTATAGTCGTGTAATGGACAATACGTTCTTCACAGTTGTTGAAATGAAATAATAGTTATATACGTAACCAGTGCGGAAAATACTGTTTTTATCCAATGGACAGCAAATATTGATTTTGCAGACAATTATCAATCAGCATATCAATTTTTTTCCTGTATAGGCAGCAAAGTAATTGCGTTCCTGCCTAAGCAGCAAAGTGATTAACAGGCCAATTGAAAAGTCTCCGGTCTACCATAGTAAAGCACATTTTTTTGGCAAAATTCTACTTCATCATTCAATATAGTTACCTTCGAGGGCGATATTCCAACTTTTCGATACCATTTCTGTAGTACGATTTGTCTTTGGCTTCAAATTGGCCACAGTTTCGGTAATTACTTCTTCATTGGCGCTAATTTTCTTTCCAGCGGGCATTCTTTTGAGGTCTGACAACAGGAAAAAGTCGCTGGGGGCCAGATCTGGCGAATACGGAGGAAGCACAAGCAATTTGAAGCCAAATTCATGCAATTTTGCCATTGTTTTAATTTATTTGTGACACGGTGCATTGTCTTGATGAAACATCACTTTTTTTCTTCAAATGGGGCCGGTTTTTAACGATTTCATCCTTTAAACGATCCAATAACAATATATAATAATCGCTGTTGATGGTTTGACCCTTTAATGAATATTATACCTTGCGAATCCCAGAATACTGATGCCATAACCTTGCCAGCTGTTTTTTTTCTCGCTTTGGATTCGGTTCATCGCGTGCAGTCCACTCAGCTGACTGTCGATTGGACTCCGGATTGAAATGATGGAGCCATGTTTCACCCATTGTCACATATCGACGCAAAAATTCAGGTTAATTGAAACAGCTTCAAACACTGCTCAGAATCATTAACACGTTGTTGCTTTTGATCGATTGTGAACTCGCGTTGCAACCATTTTGCACACAGCTTTCTTATGTACAAATATTTGTTGATTTTCCTGGTGCTGAACCAATGATTGTTGCCACCTGAAAACAAAGCAATTCAAGTTCATATTTTTATATCCTGCAATGATAATATTTTGCTAATGTTATTTGGAGCATTATATATGTTTCTTTATTTGCTTCCCTAATGAATTTGTTGATTTTATCGCTGCTGAAGACATCTTTGCTTTAAAGCCAACATTCTTCCTTTCAAGAAATGCGATAATCTTTGGGAAAGTGGCTATATTTATTGACTAAAATGGTACTTTTAATCATAAAGTACATTCTTCACAGGGTAGAAGATTTAAGGTTATCATATTCGTGCAATACAAGTGCACATCAGTTGAAAAAACAACTCTTTGCTCCTGTTGTTCTTCACAACACTTCCTCTATTGAACAAGTGGCTTGGATAAATTTAATCTCCCAAATTCAATTTTAATTATGAGCTATAGGATAAAAGCTCAAGGAGATAGAGGCTTATTTGAGAACTAATTAGAGGTAAAAACATAGTAGAGTCGAAAAATGCCTGCTTATGATGTTAACACAAAGGATAACAATATTCTTGCATATTTTTGATAATTCAATCTGAATAAAAATTGTGTAGAGGGTGCGCAACCCTTAATACATGCTGAGGAATTGTAGGTTGCCTACAGTTCTCCAATAACCCTCCATCCAGAAACTGACTGCTGCTTTCACCATCGGGTTGAATATCATGAAATTATTATCGTTATCACGAATCAACCGGGGGATACATATTCGGATTTGCAATGGAAATATGACATCCCGTCATGAATGACAAACGATCATCATTACCCGGAATAATAAACCAAAAATTCCGAATCTCACGTGAAAATGCATTCACGAGGACGATCGTAGGTGGCAGCTAAATTTAACCAGTTATTACGTCAGGGTCATTGCCGGTGCAGAACGTTACATCTGATCCACGAAGACGACGGCCGGCGGCTCTGTGGAAGGGAGATCGAGTAAAAGGAGACAAACTGGTTGCGATTCCCCTTCACGTGAGTACGTCGATGACTCAAGTGGTCCCAGGATATCGAGATCAGCTACGCGGAATCCACCGGCTCTAGACGACGGTGCAGGTGCACCAAATAGGAAGAACGATTTCCTGGTGATTGTCTGCGGGACAGGTCCGTGAGTGTAGAATGCACCGTTCCATCTTGAGAGTGAAGCACTGCATCAACGAAAGGAAATACCAAATGAGCTATTAGTGTGATGATTTGTGAGGTTTGTACAAATATATTCACATGATTTGAATTAATTCGGATGGATTTTTATAACTTCGAAACAATAAGGAGAAATACTTCGCCTTGAGATATTTCTACTTGATATCTCCATACGCTCATATAGAATAGTTGATTGATTAGTAGATAAAGCATCGAGAAAACTTCACAACGATTCTAAGTAGAAAATCATCAAATGGTAAATAGATGGTTCTAATATCACGACGACAAGGACTGGTGCTGGATAACAGTGAATCTTCCTGGGCTGGATCGTTCCAAAAAGTTTCTTCACAACTTTGCTACTGCGAGATCTAAGAAGTATATGGATTTTAACAAGAATATGCTTCATCTCCTCACTGGATTCTTTACATGGCAGTGTTAGCTCAGGAAGCAGCTCATTACGATGAGTCTAGAAATGAAGGACGAAAGCAGATTATGCGGGAAGGAGAAACTCTGAATCATCTGATGACGGAAAGCCTCATCATCGCTAGTCAACGTAAAAAATGCTTTGGACAAGAAACTTGTAGAAGTAGGAAAAAACCTCATTGAAGCAATCTCAGACACTGGAGTTCATTAGAACCTTAGAACTGGAGGACGAGCTGTAGACTACAACGACTAACTGTGGAAGGGAGATCGAGTGAAAGGAGACAAACTGGTTGCGATTCCCCTTCACGTGAGTACGTCGATGACTCAAATGGTCCCAGGATATCGAGACCAGCTACGCGGAATCCACCGGCTCTAGACGACGGTGTAGGTTCACCAAATAGGAAGAACGACTTCCTGGTGATTGTCTGCGGGACAGGTCCGTGAGTGTAGAAAATGCACCGTTCCATCTTGAGAGTGAAGCACTGCACCAAGGAAAGGAAATACCAAATGAGCTATTAGTGCGGTGATTTGTGAGGTTTGTGAGTCCGCATATCTGTTCACGTGATTTGAATGAATGCGGTTGGATTTTTATAACTTCAAAACAATAAGAAGAAATACTTCGCCTTGAGAAATTTCTAGTTGATATCTTCATGCGGTCATACAGAATAGTTGATTATCGGGTAAATCCCGCTTAGAAGTTGACTGTATTTTCAATAGGTTCGCTCTAGGCAGGGACATTTTTGTTTAGATGTAAAGACCTTCCTAATGATTTTGAATTTCGAATATCCCGCTATATGGGCAGCTGCTACTTTTGAAGCTGTCATCTTTTGACGTTTACCAAAAAAAATGGAACGATATAGGGTTAAACTACGCATTCACATTGTTAAATTTCACTACAAAATTGTGAAAATGTTGTAGTGACAGTAAAAACTAAAGCACTTTGGGGGTTGTCGTGCAGCACCTTCTCGACCAGCAAAAGTGAAACTGGTGAAAACATTTGGGCTGTTAGGAGAAGTTAGTGATGTGAATCGAAATCGTGTAGGTAGTTCAAAAACAACTGAGATAATGTAAGCTGTAGGCTGTAGTGTTGCTGAAAACCCAGGTTTGTCCATTCCTCGTAGATCTTGGCAATAAGGTATTCTACAAATAACATAACACAGTATTTTGCATTAAGACTTAGGTCTTAACACTTTTGAAGTTAAGCTAACCCAAGAACTCAAGCCGGCCAGTCACCACCAACTATATTTGCTGTATTGGATCCTTGAAATGCATGAAAATGATCTGGATTTTCATTGAAAAATTATCTTCAGTAATGAGGCTCATTTCTACATTGGATGCTACATTAATAACCAGAATTGTCGCAATGATTTTTGAAAAGCCAGTCCATCTTCTATGTGTCACCTTTTGGTGTGGGTTTTGGATTGCTGGTTTGACTGCACCTAACTTATTCTAAAATGAGGCTACCATCTTCTTGGGAGAACATAATGTTATAAAACCGAAAACAACTGATTGTGGAGATCTAATTAAATAACATGTAATTAAATAAATAACTCCATCGCTTTAAGAAATTAAACAAAAGAATCGTTTTTCACATTATGAATGACTGATTATTTGTTATTATTGTTTATTACCTTTTGACAGAGTATTTTGTTCTTCTATGATGCAAATGTTTGCCTCATTTTTGAAGAATCTAATGTTGCCCCAATCTGAAGGGACCTGTCTTTTTGTAGATAAAGCATCGAGAAAACCTTCACTACTATGCTAAGAGGAAAATAATCAAATGGTACACAGATGGTTCTAAAACCACGAAGACAAGGACTGGTGCTGAAGAACAGTAAATCTTCCTGGGCTGAATCGTTCCAAACAGTTTCTCCACAACTTTGCTACTGCGAGATCTAAGAAGTATCTGGATCTTAACAAGAATATGCTACATCTCCTCACTGGATTCCTTACATGGCAGTGCCACCTCAGGAAGCACCTTATGACAATGAGTCTAGCAGTAAAGGACGAAAGCAGATTCTGCGGGAAGGAGAAAGGAACTCCGAATCACCGATGATGACGGAATGCCTCACCATCGCTATCCAACGTAAAAAATGCTTTGGACAAGAAACTTGTAGAAGTAGGAAATAACCTCATTGAAGCCATCCCAGATACTGGAGTTCATTAGAACCTTGGAACTGAAGGGGAAGTTGTAGACTACGACGACTAACGGCGAAAAAGCTTTGATGGAGGGCACAATAGACCATAAGGTAGCGGTTCCATGAAACTTAAATCTAAATCTACATCTTAGTAGTAGATGTGCGGGCCTCAGCCTTTCGAATCCGTGATAAACCATTTTTTTTTCATTTTCTAAGCCGTTTATTCAAATGATTCAAAATCTTCCATTAGATTGAAGAAGATACAGCAACAATAGTGTAAAACTTGCATTGTTTTTACGGAGGCGCGCAAATAAAAACATTCCTGAAGACAGCGTACCTAAACTTTCAACCAAAACCACCATCAATCAAACTCAGTCGAAACCTGCAGTACAGGCACGTCGAGTGGCGAAAGATTCGGTAGAACAACGAAATTAAGTTAGATAAACAAACAGAATGGGCGAGAAGAGAACTCTCCCGCACCTGTTTCAATTTACTGTAAACTGGGGGTAATGCAGAATAAACGTATCAGCTCATAATAATACGATCTCGCCGGCGTATCGCCGTTGTACTACCAGAGGGCGCGCACAAGCCCCGTCATGAATGGAGGAAACTGACGAGGTGAAAGGGAAAGCAGAGAAAGAAAAGCAATCCCGAAAATCCACTGTATTATCTCATTAACCCGTTCTGAAGGTGTAAGGAGAGTAAACAATGCTCTCTCATAAATTGTAAATTAGGGTTTGGATAACTCGTTACTTTATTGGGAGCCATACAAATCGTACACAATGGTTTATGGTTTCCTGTTATGTCGAAGAAAGCAAAAAGAAAAACATCAAATATCAGGTGTAGTAAAAAGAAATTCATTATTTTTGTATGAAAAACAAGGCTTTAATTCCTGTAGTTAGAATGATATGATCTAGGTCAAATATTAGCCGTTTTGTTCGATAACTTGTTGACATGTTGAAGGTACAATCATTAAGCCTCTCTCATAGAAGCCCTCGTTCCTATTGGCAAAAAATAGGGACAGTCGATTTTCACAAGTCTCTGTTGAAGCGGTAATCACAGATAGTAATCACTTGGTGCCAGGTCCGGATTATTAGGTGGATGCATAAGAACCTCCAAACCAAGCTCCCGGAGCTTCTGTCGAATCACTATCGATGTGTGTGTGGCTTGGCGCTGTCCTGATGGAACACAATTCCTCTTCTATTGGCCAAATCTGGCCACTTCTGGAAGATAGCTTCCTCCAGATGGTCCAATTGTTGTGAGTAAAGTTCCGAGTTAACAGTTGTGAAGTAAGGGACAGCTCATAGTAGATAATTTCCTGCCAATCCCACCAAACACACAGCAAAACCTTTGTGGCCGTCAAGCCTAGCTATACAACCGTTTCCGCTGGCTCACCGCGTTTCGACCTCGACCGTTCTCGCTTGACGTTGTCGTAAGTGATCCACTTTTAATCACCAGTCATCAACCGCTTCAAAAATGTTTCGGTTTTGTTGCAATTCAGCAGTGATTCGCAGATCTAAATTCAGTCCATGAGGATTTTCTGCGTCAACTCGTGTGGTACTCATACATCGAGTTTCTTCTTGAGACCAGCCTTATGCAAATGGTTCTAAACGTTTTTTGTGCAATCTTTAGTTCCTGGGCAATCAAAACAGTACTTACACAATGTACAAAGCACTATTGTATTTTTGAAATATTCAGGAAGAAAACCTTCAAAAAATCACCACAAAAGAAGTAAAACTATAATTATGTGAAAAAAAAATAATCGGACATCGTACAGTGCTAAAGTCTACTTATTTATATGCTTTGTAAAGAGAAAGAAGATAAAGTGAATGTACAACTTCGAACACCGTACAAAGTTAGGTCCTCGCAGGAGCGCCAGAAGGGAAATGAATGAGTACCTATGTTTGATTGATACGCGGAAAGCCAAGTGGTGATAATCCCTCTTAAGACATTAGAATAAATGAAAAAATCGATAGCATCATGATAGATGTATTACGAAACTAATTTGATACCTTCCTAATATTGAAACTTGAAACGGTTCAACACAATGGAGGATTGCCTCCATCAATCTAGTTATTGACTTGTAGGGCTTACAGGGGATTATTGATGGGTGCAGTTCAGAGGTTCCTATCTGCCAATATACGTATGAGCGTCTCATCTTGATTTCTGATTACTAATCAATTAATTGCTATTAGAGATATTGAATGAAAATCAAAACATAATCAGCTTTCAACAAAGCTTCAGCTTTGCTTAGACATTGGCTATCGTGGTATGAAAATAAATTATCCGGTATAATGTATTGATCTTCTTATCTAAAGGACAAGATCCATTAAGTTTGAAGGCGAAAAATTAGGAATTGAATTTTAGAAAATGTTCTAGAATTATTTACCCAGAATCAAAAAATACGAAACGTATTTTACAATAAACTAAAATTAAATTTTTACAAGAGAGTTCTAGCCTCAATAGATTTGAATTTCTGTTTGGGGTCTTTTTGGTGGAGGGTATCTCGATAAGAGTTCGAATTCCATCTTTGAGATCTTGAATCAATTGTGGAGCATTGGCATAGGCTTTATATTTCACGTGGACTCGAAGAGAAAAATCTAAAGATGTTGAATTATAAGATCTCGGTGGTCACTTGTGATCAACCCTTTGAAAAATGAGGCGGCCAGAAACTTCATGCAAGATTGCGATTGTTTCGTTGTTTATGTGACACGTATATAGCATCATCCACATCAATATCTTCCAATTCCGGTCATGGAAATCATAGCTCGGTAGGCAATTCATTCACCCTAACAGTTTCACCAACTTCATTTTCGAATTAGTAAGGTCTAATCACACCACCAACCCAAAAACCGCACCAAACAGTGACGCCTTGAGGATGGAGAGGATTTTCAAAAATCATTCTTGGATTTTCTTAGCCTTAACTGCGACAATGTTGCTTATTAACGTAGCCACCGAGGTGAAAATGGGTCTCATCATTGAAGGTGATTTACGATTAAAATCCAGATCATTCTTGAAGGTTTTTTAAAACAGTCCATTTTTAAACTCCAGCAGTAATCTGCCATCATGTGCATGTCCCATCTTCCATGGTAGCGGTTCTCCATAACTTCAATATCTTGGGTGAAATATTTCCCCTTGTTCCTCACTCATGTTTCCTAAATTTTCTGACAAACTGTCTTAATGGCTGTGTCAATAGTGTATTTTAATATTCACATTGCATACTAAGGATTTAAAACTATTAAGCATCTTGGTAACCATTTCAACATAGTTTTAAGCTTTATCTTTGCCTAAAAACTGCAAAAAATGACGTCCAAGCTTCTCGTTCAACTTGATTCATTGAATTTATGAAGGCAGGATCCTTAATTAATTGTCTCATTTGTGGGCTGTCAAATATCCTTGCTATGAGTTTTTCTATGCTCAACTGATGTACTTTTACACCCTTATATGCAAAACATGACCCATTCTTATCAAGATCTTTTACAAATGGCTTCATTGAGCCCAATTTTATATGTAACGGAGGAAGTATGATTTTTTCTCTTTAAACCAAAGCGTCGTTAATGACATTCTTTTTCCAAACGTCCATGTTTTATCTATGAGGCCGATCTTTTCTAACCGAGTGGTGTGTTTTGTCCCTATTATCCCAGAGGCTCAAGAAACGCGGATATTTCGTGTAATTGATGTTTGTGATACTTTATCTTCTGCTTCTGCAAGACCAAAGCTATGGTATTATATTCTTCTTTCAGTACGTTGAGTGAGCTACTGGTATCGAACCACATTTATTTCCATTATGTAGTATACATTTCAAACTTCGCTTTGAATTGTCAATGAATAGGCGCCAATCGTGTGGAATATATTTAGAAAGTCCCATTTCCACATGCATGTATAGATTTAGCGTACAAATAAAGTTGAAATCGGCTCTGAAATCCCAAGCAAAAAAAAAAAAAAATTGTTTTGTTGCCCTGTGTAATCAATAATGTATGAATCCATATGTATCCTTTATTGCCACCATTGATGACTTGCTTTTATGAAAGCTCATAATATTTCGTGATCGCTCGAACTTCACAATTATTTCCTACACAAACAGAGAGCATAAAAAATAGTGGTACAAACTAACCAACAAAAAATATTTCAGCAGTCTCTTCAACGAACTTCTCCCAACGATCAATGCCTCATCTTCTTCTAATATATAAAATTCTTCTGTCACGGGGTGCGTAATCGAACTCCTCCGAAACGGCTCGACCGATTTTCGTGATCCTTAGCGAGGATATTAGTCAAGGGGGAGAATCGGACAACATCTATTTTTCATCCCCCTAAATGTTAAGGGTGGTCCACCCCTTAATTTTCTTTTTTATTTTTCAAACAAAATTTTTTGTTTTTATTTTTTTATGATTCATCATACAAAAATACATGCAACCCTAAATTTTCACCCCTCTACGATCAACCCTTATTTTTTATTTGGTAATTAAAAAGTTTTATTTTTTTTGCAAGAATTTTTTTTTATTTTGTCATGACTTATAATGAAAAATCTCATATGACTCTCAATTTTTCACCCCTCTACGTTCAACCCTTATTTTTATTTGTTAATTATAAACTTTAATTTTTTGGCAAAAATTTTTTTTTATTCTATCATGACTTCAAATGAAAAATCTCATATTACTCTCAATTTTCACCCCTCTACGATCAACCCCTATTTTTTTTTGTGAATTATAAAGTTTAATTTTTTGGCAAAAATTTTTTTTTTATTCTGTCGACTTAAAAAAAAACCTGATTATACTCTCAATTTTTCATCCCTCTACGATTTACCACTTTTTTTTATTTGTTAATTATAAACTTCAATTTTTTTGGTAAGAATTATTTTTAATTTGTCATGACGGAATAAAAAATTTCATATCTCTCTCAATTTTCACACTTATACGATCAACCCCTATTTTTAAATCCCGATTTTTATCGTTTTTAATCTATCCACAGATCCGCAATAAGGTTGCAAGATGGCAATCAAATATTATAATTGTAGTACGATAAATTCTTATTCAGAGTTTATAATCTCAAGTTCCTTTTTTTATTTTCTGTTGAATTTTGTTTCTAAAGATGCCGGCAATTAGACGTACAAACTTAAGTCGCAGAACCCGTAATGCTGCAAGTCAAAGAAATACAAAAGCAAGTCAAACTGATGAGCAACGAGAAACGCGGAATGAAGTTGAACGGAATCGATGAAACCGGAACCAACAAAATAGAAGTGTTGCGTTTAACCCCTATAGAGCTGCATTTAATTATAACAAAGAAATTGACTACAGTACACTGCATTCGTTGCTATTGGACCAATGAACGTTAATTGTCAATATTGCAAGGCATTTAAGTTTAAAAATGAAGCCCCTGCATTGTGTTGCTCGAACATAATAAAGAAATTAACTTAATTCAGATGAAAAGGTAACAGACATTTCTTGATTATAGGTCGGTACGAAGTTTGCCGGGTCAGCTAGTTTTTTATAAAAATGCATATAGGAGGCCGAATACCTTTGACGCGTTTTTCGAGTACAGAAAAGCACCCAGAAGCCGTCGGCGTTGTCGAAACGGCATCCGGAATCGAATCTCCAGTCGGCCGGGCAAAAATCTATAATTCCACCATTACCTAATAACGTATAACAATCGCTCCGACCGATCGAGTCGGCTCAGGAAGCGAAACAAAGGAGTTACGGAATGGGGCGCGATGATCCTCGTTCCGTCGATTTCCAAGGACCCGATGGAACATGAAAGCCGCGCGCTTTGATGTCAGAAATCGTCGAAAACTTTGTTTTCTATTCGTTCCGTCCTTTCCCACCCCCCTGGCGGCTCACAAAGAACCCCGGCAGTTCCTGGCCAGGTCGATGGGAAATTTCAGTCGAGTGTGAGATTAGTTTGCGGAGGAAAAAAATAATCATTTACCGAAAGTAGGACGGAAATGGGATAATGAATGCCAAGCCGTACTACGATGGCGCTCTTTTGCGTCGCATACATTTCATTAAAAGTTCGACGGAGTCTTTGTTGACCAAGTTTTATTCACGACTGTACAAACAGGGATTGAGGTAGAGCGGTTGGTGTGTATCTATCTACAGGGTGAGCACTGGTCGTGTTGTGATTGGTGCTATGTTGATTCTCACGATAGTCATTCCATTCCAATTCATTTATTGCTTCAAAGGAAAATACATATTAGATATCTTCAGGTATTATTTACATAATATGTAATAAACTGTTACTGAAATAGTATATTCTAAAACAAGTGGCAGAATGGGCACCTATTTCAACACGAATGCGGAACAAATTATGGAATAACAAATGATTTTCATTAGGAACTTGAACTTCTCCGTGTAATATCGCGTTATACAATAAGCTTTTGGTGCAAATCAGTTATGGAACCTCAGATACTGTTAGAATTCTGAAAGGAATTTCGAAAAATTCATTCGGAATAGTTATTTATAATACAAGTGCAGAAGGCATTGATATTCTTCCACGAGTTCAAAATTCAAAAACGAGCCACGAAGTGGCGAGTTTTGGAATGAACGAGTGGTAGAATGAGCCTTCTGTACGAGTATTATACATTATTTTCTCTAATTCATTGCATTTTCATTGAAATTAATGAAATGTTTCCATAAATATATTTTAGTAATTTTTGCATTGAAAAATGTTGGTTGGCAGAACTGATTTCTTTAAGGCAAATTGATGAATTGACCATAGACCTTATATCATATATATTAAATATAAATCAAATATATTATATATTTGATATTAGGTCTATGGAATTGACAGATAAAGCCGTGGCGGAAAGTTCGGAGTACCATCATAGAATAATAAAATATAACCATGAAAACTGTGCGTTTCTGATATATTCTCGCACGATTTTGTTCTACAAGATGTGGAAGAATAAACGGGATAACCACAGAATTAGAGAATAGTATATTCTAAAACAAGTTGCAAAATGGGCTCCTATTCCAACTCGAATGCGAAATTCGAAAACGAGCGACGAAGAAAAGTGTTCTCGAACGCATGAGTGTTGGAATTGCCTTCTGCAACGAGTATTAGACGATATTTTCTCTATTTCAGTCAACTTTTGTGAAATATTGTCGAAATTCGATGCAAAATTCAGATTACACATCTCAGTGACTTTTGTATTGTATCTTGGCAGTTTGTGTGACTGTTACTAAAATTGACAGACTACGGAATTTGATTTTGAATCATACGTTTCGAATTTTGAAATAATTCATAATTACGCATTGAATTCGTGAACCATGTCGGACGAAATCGATTTATCACCACCAGAATCAAGAGAAATTGCGAATAATGTTGGAAATCATTTCACTATATCCAAATTACATTATTTTGACAATTGACGTGTGTTATAATTTGATAGGAACGGAAGTCTGTA